>NW_016107466.1:2061413-2125217 GCF_001604975.1 Cebus imitator | reverse complement strand
TGGACTGAATTTTGTCCTCCCCTAAATTCATATGTTGATATCTTAATTCCTACTTCCTCAGAATATTAACTTATTTGAAAATAGGATCATTGCAAATCTAATCAGTCAAGTTAAGGTGAGGTCATTAGGCAGTTCCCTAATTCAATGTGACTGATGTCTTTATAAAATGAGGAAATATGAACACAGACACAGACACACATGCGCGCACGCGCACACACACACACACACACACACACACACACACACACGGAATGACATAAGATAAAGGCAGAGAATGGAGAGACACATCTAGGTCAAAGAGTTCCAGCAAACCACCAGAAGCTAGGTGAAAGGCATGGGACAGATTCTCTATTTCACAGTTCTCGGAGGGAACCAATCCTGTAGATAAGTGAAACTTGGATATTCAGCCTTCAGAGCTGTGAAACAAAATACTGCTGTTGTCTAATCCACCAATTTGTAGTTACTTTGTTAAAGAAGCCCTAGCAAACTAACACATACCCAAAACCTTTACTCTTGAATAATTGCTAACTAAAGCTACCAATAAAAATTTCTAAAATATTCAATTCCCCCATTTCATTTTAGGGCAAATGAGGAAAATCCAGCAGAGTAGCCTAAGCTTATTAAGAAATATTTTATTCCCGTACGTTCTGAGAGAGCTGACAATTATTCCACAGTGAACTCTATAGTTTGTTTATAAGTATTGAAATTGCATATTACTTGGTTCTACAATATCTGGGTTTATTAAATCCATGTTAAGCATCATGAAAAATCAAAGGCTTTCTCCTGCTAGCATCTAGAAAAGGGCTAAATATGCCACTTTGCTTAATATTTAAAAATCAAAGTACGGCCGGGCTCGGTGGCTCACGCCTGTGATCCCAGCACTTTGGGAGGCCGAGGCGGGTGGATCACGAGGTCAAGAGATCGAGACCATCCTGGTCAACAGATCGAGACCACCCTGATCAACATGGTGAAACCCCGTCTCTACTAAAAATACAAAAATTCAGCTGGGTATGGTGGTGTGTGCCTGTGATCCCAGCTACTCAGGAGGCTGAGGCAGGAGAATTGCCTGAACCCAGGAGGCGGAGGTTGCGGTGAGCCGAGATCGCGCCATTGCACTCCAGCCTGGGTAAAAAGAGCGAAACTCCGTCTCAAGAAAAAAAAAAAATTAAAGTAGTTTAATATGTGCATTAATGCCAAGTACTTCTCAGTCTAAAATCTGGATTTGTCACATTCACACACACCTCCTTGACCTCAGGATGACAAAAATATTAGATATTGCAGATAAAATAGCTATTAGCTGGGCAAAGTATTAGCCAGCATATAGATGATAATAAATGGTAGCTATTGGTAAATAGCAAAATGTAGAGGAAGGGTTTTATATATGGAATGTATAGTCATAGAATTGTATCAAATCTGATCATAGGATGATGCCATGAACCTTGTTTCTTGTCTCAATAAGTAGGATGATAGGTTATATTGGATTGTTAAACAAACTAGAGCCTAGTCTGGTAGGTTATAAGACCCCAACAAGTTATATCAATTCATCAAATAGTAGCTTTCTCCCCTTGGTATATAGAATAATTAGATAATTACATGTCTGAATACAAATTAAATACTACTCCCTTTTGAGAAATGGTCTTATGAGCATTCTTGCTGCTAAAGTTGGGATATTTGTCCCCTTCAAATTTCATGTTGAAATTTGATCACCAGTGTTGGAGGTGGAAACTAATACCAGCTGTTTGGGTCAAGGGAGAGTATCCATAATGAATAGACTAATGCTCTCCCTGGGCCAATGGTGAGTGAATTCTCATACATAATGTATGCCCACCATAGTCCCTATTTTACATGTTGGGTATGCAGTTCCCTGAAAAGAGAAAATAATCTCACTCAGATCCAATTGCCAAATAGCCAATATGACTGGTCCAGCTTGTATTAGGTTCCTAACTCTAGTTAAATTGACTGAGGATGTAGGATTGGGATTCTCTTTTAATAAAAGCCCCCAACATCCTACTGACTGAACTATATGAATGAAGGGTGGCAGGGGTAAAGATTTCATGAAATGAAGTCTGGGAAGGCAATCAATCAAAAAGCTATCTGATATCACTAGTCCAATTCTATGTCAGGGACCTTGTCCTTATTCTTAAGAGAATTGAGAGAACAGTTCCCATGGCAACTCCTCCTCCTCATGAGTTGAATGATTGATTTGTCCCACTTTCCAGCAATTCTGTAACTTCCTTGTTTGGGCAGATCTCAGAGCTGTGGCTGACACCTGCTTGGGTGTTGGCGTGCTTTTTCCTCCTAAAATAAAATTCTGAGTCATGACATTTGAAAGCTCTTATTATGACTTTTGGCAGATCAAGATGTCTCTTGGACCACCATGACCAACTTGTATTCATTTTCTTTTTGGTGTTGTCTTTCTCTAATGCCTGGTGTCTATTTTTCCAGCCACAGTGTGTCTCACACTATAATCTGCCTTTATGAAGATAGCAGAGAATCATTCACATTTTTACAGCTTTTCCCTCTGAGTAGCCTTCAGCAACACTTTTGTCTTCCTTGACATAATCTGTTGACATGAAAGAGGAGACATGATTTTTCTCTCTTTGGAACACCAATGCATTGGAATGGCCTTCTTGCTTGATGAACCTTATGGCAGAGACCAAACTCTTTGCATACTGACTGGTCAGCACTGGTTATTAACCTGCCAGCTCAGTTCTGATGCCTGTAGGAAAGACAACAGGGTTTTAAAGGGACAGTAAATATTCCATACAGCTCTGGACTAAACGGAGTTGCGTCTTTGAAAGATTTATGTTTGTAGTAAACATAAATCAACTGTATAAAGAAAATGAAAAAAAAGATATTTACATAATTTACAAGCAGACCACCTTGTGTACTTTCAAAATACTCTGATGTGATTATCAGAAGAGTCCTGGTGATGACAGGAGGTTTAGATTCACAGTGAAGATAATATTGCTTTCTATATAAATGAGTGGAAGCATAAATAATACAGTCTCAGGAGTAAACTCTTCTCATTGGTATCAAATGTCTAGTCCTAATAAGACTGGGTATCTGAAGGTGTGGGAGGAGGTTAATCCTTCATACTGTAATAAATTAAAAATTATGGAGACAATGTATGAAATGCCATGTGTGTTGGTTCCTTGTGATATATATGCACTTTGATAGTTTAATGAACATAGGCTTCGGAAAGGATTATGACCTCTAGGAAATAAAAACCTTAATGAAATTTCCTAATCCAGGGATAAATTTGCAAATTAATATACTGGACCAAGAAGCAGATGGGAATTCAATGACATGATAAGTGTTATTCTAAAAATAGAGTGTTAGCTTTAACTCAACCCAACGCATTATTTCAGTTTATGCTCTACTTCAGGACCAGAAAAGGTGAACAGAGAAGTGACGCCTGTATTTTAAAATAACAGATAAGACATAGCCTAGTCAAAACTAAAACCTGGCTAACCTGACTCATTAGATTATTTACTAATTTTCACATTCTCTTTAAGATGAAAACATTTATAATGCCTAGTACACATTATAGGCACATAGTGATGCTCAATAAATATTTGTGAAATGGATTTATGAATGATTGAATCTTCATTATCTACAATGGACAGGTTAAGGTATAGAGAGATTGAGGACAATGTTCTCTTACATCATCATTTCCTAATTTAGTAGAAAAATAGAAACCAATATATTTTGAGATTTTATTTTAAGCCAATTATTCCAGGTACAATGCAAATAAATTCACAACACTTAGTTTTCTGAATAGCCTTTTTTTTCTGTTTTATGGACAAATCAGCATTTTGTTACAATCAAGTAGTATGTCAAAAAGAGGACTTGGCTTACATGTAAGTTATTTGGCATTAAATCTAAAGTCATTACTATGCATGTTATTCTAAAAGCATAATGATTTTTTTTTTAATTTCAAGGTGATTTATCATAACATTTTGAGAAAAAATAGGGGATATTACAGGAGTCCAAGGTGGCCTTCTGAGCTGAAAATAGGCCTCTCTTTTTATTGAAATACAATTTTGGTTAGTGGTTTAAAAGAAACTAAGTGATTGAAGGAGGATGGAAAATTTTAAAAGAAAAGAGTGAAAATTCCGAATCATGAGGCAGCATATTTTTACTAAATACTGTTAGTTGTCAATTATATTAGATAGTCACAGGCCATGTGAAAAAATTGCCATTTATTGTTTAGATCTCCAAGGAATCAGACAGGAAAATGTTGGTCTGCTTCCCAACTTGCCATTTTTGACATAACACTTTCCCTGGGAAATAGTTTCATACTGACGTAAGAGTGAATAGCTATTCTAATCTGGGAATGTCTAAGCATAAATACCTGGGATTTTTCTCCATCTCAATATTGGTTCTAACACATTATCAACTTTTTGATCCGGATCTTTCCAACCTACTTAGTTGAGCTGCATCACCAACTGCAAGTTTCCTGCTTTTAAACTGGGAAGTTAAAATGAAAATTAGCATAAAATTTCCTCTTGACAAATATATGAAATCAAGAAAAAATGTCTCTGATCTTTATTTGAAATATAATATTTATTCTATTCTCAGAAACAGAAAAGATATCATGACAATTCCACCATTTTTGTATAGGTAGAAGTTGTTTTATTATATCATTGTTACAGCTTTCCATAAAAGGGTGCAAGATTTGTACGTGTGAATAGAAGACAAGATAAAAATTACTATCAAATGTGTCTATACCTTGATTATTAAATGAATTTATTTTCTCTATTAAATAAACAGTGTTCATTGGATATCTTCAGTTTCAAATAATTTTATCTACAATGTCTAGATAATTAGCCAGTGATAGCAATCCTACTTCCTCTAAAAATACCTGATATTTGAAAGGCTAAACATGGAAAGCAATACTATATGACAAATGTGGCAGGAAATATAAATCACTCCAAAATTTGGTCTCCCCTTTTCAATTATAATATAAACAATAACTTTTATACAGTTTGTATTTTCAGATAGATGTTTCTACATCAATAACTTCATATGAGTGAGATTCAAGCAAAATATGTTTGGCTGAAAATTTTTGTAACATTATCTTAAAAGACAATTACTAATTGCCTTACACCCCCCCCCCATTCTTACTCTTTTTCTTTTTCTTCTGGGTTGAGGTATAAATATAATGGCAAGATTTGGACCAACTGCGTTAGACTATGAGTTCAAACTGGAAATAGGATTCAGGCTTGAAGAAAAAAGCTATGGGATCCTGGTTCCATAAGTATATTAATATTACCAATACTGTCTTTGGACTACCTAATTTTACACTCTGTGTGAGAGGAGGACAAACTATGTATTGAATTTAAGATTCTTTTATGTCATGACTCTTTTCCTAATAAGCAAGTTCAATCCTTAATTATAAAGGTAACTTCATCTAGAGATATTTTGTGTCTTATCCTACACTAGTTATTGGGAAATATAAAAATTCACAAATGGGGAAGAAAATATGCTTAAATGATATTCATCTAGAGGACCTAAGCATTTTTTTTTTTTGCTTTCTTTAGCACCTCAATTATTAAACCTTGCACACTGAAGAATACTTTATGATAATATGTGTACAGGGAATAATAGCAGAGTAAACCTTATTAATTTAAAGGGTGTTGGCTACATAATCTAGTACTATATAGTCCAATAAGCAAATTTAGTAAAATGTTTCTCCCTTTCCAAAGTCTGAAATTTATTATTTTATCACACTGAATTTATAAATTACTGATACAAATTACAAGAAAATATTAAAGAAAACACAGAGTAAAACATATTTGTCCCTCGAGCTTGGGGCTTTTAGTGTCATGTATTGTACTACATAGGTCTTTTTAAAGTCAGGAAGCCTCTGGACCCAATGGCAAAAGAAAGAAGAGATAGGAGAGGGAATGAGAGGAGAGACAGAGAGAGAGAGAGAGAGGAGAGGGGAGGGGAGGGGAGGGGAGGAGAGGAGAGGAGAGAATGAATGGTGCCATTGTAGCCAAATGAAACAGAAAAAGAAAGGAGAAAAGACATGATCAAATGCCCTTTTGGTTTTTTTACCTTCAGTTCATTGATAGAAAATAGACCCAATGAGTAGCAGAATTCCTCTTTATTTATGTGTGAAATTCTTTAAATCTTCATTCGTCCTTGAGGAGGAATAGGGTGACAGGAGAAATAGAAGTTTTAATGAAACTCAATTTGTGATGAACGTGGGATATTTTATTATTTATTAACTCATCTATATAAATAAATATTTATGGCACTCAGGAAATATTGCTGAGTGAAGGTATGGATAGATTAATAAATAATGAATGATGGGATAAGTGATGTCAACATGCTGCACTGCTAATTCTTCAAAAAATTCTCTCTATATTAATATGTATGCATACTATACAGATATACATATATACATAAATACACATACTTATATACACCCACTTGTGTATGTATGTATGCATACAGATTTACACATGGTCTCTCTTAAAATATAAATATAATTTTAAATTTACTTATGGTAAAATCACAGACCAGTTGTAAGTTGGAGCAGTATTTGCTATGGAGCTGTACAACAGAAATTTTGGGGGTTATGGAATTGTTCTGTATTTTGTTCTGTTTGTGTTTTACTTATGGTAAAATCACTGATGTTTGCTTTATGATTCTGTAAATTCAAATGTATGTATACATTTGTGTCACCATCACCACAAACAGAACAAAATACAGAACAATTCCATAACCCCCAAAATTTCTGTCATGCGGCTCTACAGAAAGGAAAAGGAGACCATTGTAGTATAATGAAATACTACCTATCAGCAAAAGGAAAAAACTGTCCATAAACACAATACTTGAATCAATCTCAAATGCATTACACTAAGTGAAAGAAACCTGTTTTAAAATATTATCTGATTCCAATCATATTACATTTGGGAAACAATAAAATTACAGAGATGGAGAATAGATCCAAAAGGAGCATGAGGACCAGAGAGAAGGGGGCAATCTGTTGCTGTTCACATTAGAGACAAACTGTAACACAGTCCATGGACATGCAGTCTTCCCCTTTTATCATCGTGTAACGATGTGGACAGCCACTTAAATCCGGAAGTCCTCGTTGTCCTCAAATGATGTTCTGCAGCTTCAGTGTTCAGTGGATCATCAAAATTCAAAAGATCGGTAAAGAAAGAATTTAATCCCCAAACAATATCCTTTCATGTTCTTGTGGGAGCCTGACCAGTGCCGTCAATCGAACGTTCTCTCAGTAAACTCAGACATGCTTCACCTGTCTCTGTTATGTTCAGGTGCCACATCCTGGTCAGGCGTTTCACTTCAGGAAGCACTGTGTTGTACGCGTGGGAACTTCAGTTTCAAATGAGAGATTTTCCAACCTGTAACCCCTCATCTGGTTACAGTCAGCTGAAAACAATAAGGCTGGTCAGGATCAAGAAAAGGCACTAACATGTACAAGGTAAATCAGCTTCAAGTTCTGCAACCTCTTTAACAAGCAACTTGTCTCTCACAGAATCCCTCTGAGTGGAGTCGGACACTGTAGCTGCAGTTGGGACTCTCAATAACAGTTTTTTGTTTTTGTATTTCATATTTTGGTGACCAGGATAATGCTTCTATAAATATCTATGTGCAAATTATTGTTTGAATACGAATGGACATTTCTCCAGGGTAAACACCTAGAAGTGGGTTGTTGGGTCCTGTGGTCAGTGTATGCTTTTCAATAAGACAATACCCGACTGTTTTCCAGAGTGACTGATATCATTTTACATTCTCACCATCAATTGATAAGAGTTTCAATTACTCTATATCCTTGACAGCACTTGGTAATGTCGTATTATTATTTTTTAAATTTATTTTAACAGTTCTAATAGGTACATATTTCCATGTCATTCAGGTTTTAATTTGCATTTTCTTAATGATTCATTGATGTTGAACATCTTTCATGCACATATTTGCTACCAATATATTATTTGTAGTGCAATTCCCGTTCACATATTTTGCCTGTTATAGTTGGGAGTTTACTTGTTTCCTCATTTGTTTTCTCTTTATGTTTCCTGAATATAAGTTAGGTATGTGATCTGAAACTTTTTTTAGTTTGTGTGGCTTATCTATTCATGTTTCAACAGAGTTTCACAAAACAAATTTTAAAGATTTATGAAGTTCAATTAACTTTCATTAATCATAATTTTGATTTCTTTTTCTTTAAAATTAGTTAATTTTTTTAACTTATACTTTAAGTTCTGAGGTACATGTGCAGATCGTGCAGGTTTGTTACACAGGTATACGTGTGCCATGGTGGTGGTTTATTACATTCATAGCCCCGTCATCTACATTAGGTATTTCTCCTAATGCTATCCTTCCCCAATTCTGCCACCCCCTGCTATTCCTCCCCTAGCCCCCACCCACCATGCCCTGGTGTGTGATGTTACCCTCCCTGTGTTCATGAGTTCTCATTGTTCAACACCCACTTATGAATGAGAACATGCAGTGTTTGGTTTTCTGTTCTTATGTCAGTTTGATGAGAATGTTGGTTTCCAGCTTCATCCATGTCCCACAAAAGACATGAACTCATCCTTTTTTATGGCTGCATAGTATTTCATGGTGTATATGTGCCACATTTTCTTTATGCAATCTATCATTGATGGGCATTTGGGCTGGTTCCAGGTGTTTGCTATTGTAAATAGTGCCGCAACGAACATACATGTGCATGTGTCTTTATAGTAGACTGATCTAAAATCCTTTGAGTATATACCCAGTAATGGGATTGCTGGGTCAAATGGTATTTCTATTTCTAGATCCTTGAGGAATTCCCACACTGTCTTCCACAATGGCTGAACTAATTTACACTCTCACCAACAGTGTAAAAGCGTTTCTATTTCTCCACATCCTCTTTAGCATCTGTTGTCTCCAGATTTTTGTAATGATCACCATTCTTACTGGCATGAGATGGTACCTCAATGTGGCTTTGATTTGCATTTCTCTAATGATCAGTGATAATGAACATTTTTTCATCTGTTTGTCAGCTGCAAAAATGTCTTCTTTTGAAAAGTGTCTGTTTTGGTTTCTTTAAAAATATTTTGTCTAATTCAAGGTCCCCAATTTTTTTTAATGTTTTCATCTCAATATTTATATGGTCATTTGGTGAGGGGAGTGATTTTTCTACCCTATGTGCCAGCTCTTATCTACTTACTGCTGAGTCCTCTGATAGATGTTTTACTTTTTTCCCCAGTATTCTTGGTAGTAATCAGTGAGCAAGATGAGCTAGATGGGTATATTCCATCTTAACTGGAGCAGGAAATTTTCTGCAACAACAATTTTTAAAAATCTCAGAATCTAATGGGCCATTATTAATGACATGAGAGACATATATTTAGGAGAGGTGAGAACACATTATTTTCAACCTTTTGAAAAAGAATATCCTGTATTCTTAATTAGAACTCCCTAGTTTGATTACTGGAAAGTCATTTACTTAAAGGTGGCATGTAAAGCCTCCTTGATAGTGAAGGGTGAAAAATGAAATGAGAAGAAGAGAGAGAGAGAGACAGAGAAAGAAAGAGACAGGGACAGAGAAAGAGATACTATTCTATATATGAATTTCCAGGAGCTAGTCAAAGATATTTCTCACCCACTTTTTTTCTATAAGTAACAAATTTTTGGGGATATAACATATTTTATGTTCAAGCAACTTTATATGCGGGTGTGTGTGTATCTCAATTTTTTGAACTGTAGGAAATGCAAATGTTGGATAATTGATCTAGGTTTGTAACCAAGAAAAACTAAGATGTTAATACAATATAATAACCAAACACTTGGAGAAATAAATTATAAGTATATGGCCAGATTGAAAGCTATGTTCCAAAGTTTTCATAAGCTCCTGTTGATTCAGAAGATGATGGATAACATGAGATAAGGGTTAGAAAGCATTGTCACAGGGAAGCCAATGGAAAATAGTTCTAGTGTCAGTCTAGACAGGGAGAAAGTTATTGTCAGGTTAAAGAAACACAAATGCCTTTAAAAGCAAAAAGTCCCAGAATCCAATACTTCCGATCTGTTAGAGAGCTGTTGGTCAGAGATAATGTAGGCAACTGAACTGTATATGCAAGGACTAAGCCTAGGGCATGAGAGACCACGAAGCTGTTTAGAGCAGTAGGATGCTTTCTTTTCCATTCTATGTCGAATACTTTGACAAAAGTCTGAAGATAAACCCTGCTGCAGTGTCATTACTGGAAAGAGGATAAGCAGTAAAAATTGATGGAAATAACTTTACACGGGAAAATAGCTTCACAGAATTGTAAGAACCACTTTCTAAAGCCATTGTTATGATTATGAAAGTTAAGCAGAATTTTCATAGATGTTTAGGAATCCTTAGAATGGATAGGGCGTGGTGTTTTATTGTAGGCAGATTACTGGGGCGGTTACAAGGAAGGAGGAATTAAGGATGCATCCTGGAGGGGGAGGTTGCATTGAGCTGATATCTCGGCACTGCTCTCCAGCCTGGGCAGCAGAGATAGACTCCATCTCAAACAAACAAAAACAAAGGTGAATATCTGATTTTTAGTGTGAAACTAGATATTGGGACATGGGAGGTAGTCAACATTTTACCAGCAGAAAGAGCAGACAGTAAAAAAAAAAAAAATAAAAAAAAAAAAAAAAAAAAAAAAAAAAAAAAAAAAAAAAAAAAAAAAAAAAAAAAGAGAGAGAAAATGACAGGGTAATAAAAGGGAAACATTGTGATTTTTGAATGGATATTTTAATATCTGTAAGTCACAAAATTTATGATGTCTAAAAAGTAGTTGGAATTGCAGGACTAGAATTTCCACCTTGGGATCTGGGAAATGGACTCCAGAACCAGGAATTCACAGTTAGAGAAGGATCATATTTTAGAACTGTGGGTTAGAGGAACTGCTTTGACAGCAGGGAAATTGTTACTCCCAAACCGTGGTAACAGCATATTTTTCTATTTACCTGATTTCTTGAGGTGCTAGAGTTGGATACCACCTGGGTTGCTTCATTTGTAAATGCTAGAGAGAGGTAAAGAGAGTTGGGTGCTATGAATCTTATTAGGGGTGTTATTGATTATAAAAAATTATCTAATTTTGTTCATACTGTACAGACCATATATCTTTCAAAAAATAGAAACATTCTAAAGCAATTGAAATTATTTTCAGTGGACTATTTTTAATTCATTTTATATCTACAGCTAATGGTGCAAGTTAGAATAATTTTGATAATGTTTTTATGGAAAAAAATGTCCAAAAAGTTTGAGGACACACAAATATATATATTGGAGATGATATGTATAATGAGAAAAAAAAAAAACTTTTGTTTTTAGTCTCTTAGCTGATTTTTATACTTTTAACAACTTTAATTAAAATTCATATCTTTTCCACACAAAACCTTGGATTTGAACTCTTGTCTGGGCAAATTAAACATACTATTAAAGTTTGAGTCATGAAAGTACATTGAATCATTTCTTCCCAAATGATGCAGATGCTCAATTAATCTTGAATTCAATATTATATGCAAACTGGGTCTATTTCAAATCTAATAGGTGTGTTAAGAGAAAAGTAAATGTTCACCACTAAGTCAGAACACTTCTCTATTTTGAAAACAAAGTTGGATAGAGAACAGAAAATTGTCTACAAATGACCCTATTCTTGAAAAACTTCTAGTGAAATGATGTAAGATAAGTATTTAATATTTGAGCTGAATCTAGTGCATGAATCTCAAACCATTTATTGCTGCTTGAGGATTTTCTAAAAAAAATTATGTTTAGCAGGAATCAATGTGACAATTTTCACTATAAGCTTAGGGAAATAATGAATAATTTAAGACATAGAACTGTTTTATTATCTCTGAAGCCCCATGAGTTTAGATTCCTTGGTTTGAAGCAACGAAAGAAATATAGAGAGGATTAATACTATCAGCTGGCGCTTGAGGAGTTCCATGATGACCAACTATGTAGTGATAAAAATTTAATTGATTACCTTTTAGTCTGAAAAGGGAAGTAACTATACTATCCAGTATTTTATATATTTTGATTCATTTTTTGATTATTTATCTTTATATATTTTTATAATTTTTTAAAGAAAATACTGTTATATATATTACATAGATAACAATAACAATCTAAATGTATTAACTACTGGCATAACACCTATTTAATGGGACACACATTAAGAACTACTAGAAAATTACAGAATAATGAACTAAAAGTACACACACACACAACTCCTGGGAAAATTCTAAAGTATAGGGAAAATTACACTTTAGAATTCAAGATGTGCGGATTTAAATGACGAATCTGCTGTTAAGTTTGGACAATGCATTCCCTCTTTGGGCTTAGTTTCCTCATTTTAAAATGAAACATGACAGTCCCCATCATATGATCTTGATGTGAAGAGCAAATAAATTAAAAAGTATTTACCAGAATGCCTGGCACATAGACAACATCAATACATAGTCCTAGTTTGTGCTACCATTACTGTGTTGTTTTGATTGCTATCAGAAGACTTGTGTTGATGTTAGCAATCTTGTTGAGTAATGAATGTGAGAACTTAACAGATGTGGCTGTATGGGTCCTAATTGTTTGAATCCAGCAAACGGCATGTCTTTGTCATCCCAGCTGGTATGGTGTCATGTCACAGACTTGCACCTTAACTAGGTCATGGTGGGGGCAGTAATCGGGGGATCGGTAAGAAGGTTCTTGAATGTTGCCACCTGAAATGGGACTAGATCAATAAACCAAGTGGGCAGTGTAACTCTCTTTAGCTCTCTCTATCCTTCTCCACAACCAAAAGAGAACTAAGAGTTACAATAAAATGTCTTGCAGATGGCTGTGCTGATGACTGACATCTTAAAAATACCATTCTTGATGTCAACTTGGTAGAGATTCATAAGATGTGTTGGGAAAGAAGAAATGAGTTTTTGAATAATGAAACACACTTCTATGACAATGCCACTTTGCTTAGATGAACGGAAGTAGGAATGGTGGTTAATAATTAATTTGTTCCTTGTGAATTTCAGAATGAATCCTGACCAACTTAAGTATGAAACAGAACAGAACTAGCATATTGCACTAGACAGAAAAAAAAAAGGAAAAAATGAAGAAAACAATATGATACTATAGAGGATATGTATCACCATCTCATGCCTGAAACTTCCTCAGATTTTGGGCTAGTTTTGACTGGGTAAGAGGTAGGGAATAAAAAGAGAGGTGTCATATCATTGCTTTGAGTGAGCTGATTTCTGAAACTGCCTGAAGCAATTTATGACCTAATGCTGCGCCACACCTCCATCTGTACTTCTTATCCCTCTTATTCATCCAATTAGAGATGGAAATTTACTGTAATACAACAGCAGTGAGAAAAAGCTAAGTGGACAGGTGGCCTACATATTCTGTTTAATGATGCCAAAGTGATTGGAAGAAGGGCAGAGAAAGACAAGGGCATGCAAGCAGAGCACAGAGAAATTCTTATTACTGGGGAACACTCAGCACATAACAGCTCCGTCCAAACCTCTGCACTAAGGGGCAATCAAACTCTAGCAAGGCTTCTAGAAACATAAAGCCTTGTTCCTAGGATGACCACAGATCCCCATTAAAATGCTTGAGAAAACTCAGCGCTGCCAGGAGAATGTACTGTTTGTTCTAGCCAACACCTTCCCTTTCTTGGAGCATTTATTTAAAAAGGGCATGCAACTGTGAACCCATCCTCTTTCCCTTTGAGAAAAAATACATAACTTCTACAATTCAGGAGTGTCTTTCTCAAGGACCTGAAAGCCATTTCTTTGAAATGTAATTATCTGGAATGAGAGAGCCTTTTTCAGTTCCTGTGGATGGATGAAATCCTAACTTTGATAATTGCCAGCCAGCGGACCCAACTGATCTAATCACATTAGCACTGACCTATCTTTTCTAAGTTTTTCACTTGACTCCACTTGCTTCCCCTCAATAGCTCCCCATCCTCCCTCTAAAATGCTCAGTCACCTCTGTTCAAGTTGGAATGAAGCTCTTTCCCTTCTTGTCAATAGTTGCTGAATAAAATTTGTTTTCACTGCTTTATGTCCAGCTCTATTTTTCACAGATAAGTGCATACTTTTATTTCATTTTATCTTATCTTATGCTGCTTCTATCAAGGGACAAATTTTATACTACTTTTAATTTTCCAGTAGTATATTTGCCTCCACATCTTCAAGGAGTCGTTCCAGAATCACATACTATTGTAAAATACGTTAAATATCTGAGGTCTTAGCCTATGAAAAGGCCTGTCTACCTAATGCCTGAGATTAGTATTCTAATAGTATCTTCCCAAATAATAATGGCGGAAAAAAAAGAAGTATTTAAGCTCCATTTGTTGGCAACATGGCTTGGATCAATCTTTTCTTGCCCAAATGTTTGAAGAAAGAGACTTGGAGATAAGTTCCTGAGACATGAAAGAGAGAAATTGTTACATTGAAAAACAAAACCAATAAAATACGGACAAAAAAAAAAAAAACCTTCAAAAATACTTGTTTAAAAAACAAAATAACATTTTATAATTTGTCTTTTAAATGACTATATATAGTAAGCAAATTAATTTATGAAGATTTATGACAATTTTAAGACAAGTTTGCTGATTTCAGTATATACAATATACTAAAATCAAATATTCTGCAGCCAATAAAATTATGCTTTTTCTTTTTATTGAAATGAAGTTTTTCTCTTGTCACCCAAGTTGGAGTGCAAAGGTGCGATCTTGGCTCACTGCAATCTCTGCCTCCCGGGTTCAATAGATTCTCCTGCCTTACAAGGACCTGCCACCATGCCCAGCTAATTTTTGTATTTTTGATAGAGATGGGGTTTCACCATATTGTCCAGGCTGGTCTTGAACTCCTGACCTCAGTTGATCCACCCACCCTGGCCTCACAAAGTGCTGGGATTACAAGTGTGAGCCACTGTGCCTGGCCCAAAATTGTGCTATTTTAAAGGGCATTTAATTCCATAGGAAAACAACATGAAAATTTCAAAACCAGTACATAATTTGTATATATAATATGACCCTACAGTAATAGTATATTGACTCACTTGTATACAAGCACATTCATTAATTATATATGCATACACATAGATAGTCCAAAGGCAGTATAGGAGTTCCAAATTTCAATAGGTCATTTCTCCTGAATAATGAGATTATAGACAATATCGTTGTCCTTTTATACCTTTTGGCATTTGCATAATTCCAAGTCATCATAGACTATTTTATAATTAGGGGGAAAAAGCACATAAATGTAAACATTATATGCAGCTACAAGAAATCTTTAAAGTGTGTGAAACACTTGAAAGCAAAGCATAATGCTCAAAAATACAGTGTCTAGTTACAGAATTATATTCCTATAGTGAGCTACTTTAGGATGAGGATGATCTCATTTACCTTTTCTGACCCATCAAACAAGCTTGACAAATATATGATGACTAAATGAGCATCTATGAATTTTCAAGAAAATGTATATTTGAATATTCTTTGTTTAATTGGACATGGAAATTTATTATACATTTCATCAAAATTTAAATAGAAATTGCCTGCATTTACAGAAAAGATTTTGAAGTCTGGATAAATTTTCAGAGAAATTTAGTGAGAAAGATGGAGTGAATTATTCCAACTTCATATGGTGTCCCCATTTTCCTAAAAGGTTTACTTAGTAAGTATTTACAGAGAATTTTCTTTGTGCAAAGTTTTAATTGAGAGAATAGTAACAGGCTAAAAAGTGCCCTAGACTTTAGAGCTGTCCTTCACAAGAATGCAAATGCTGGGGTCGGCTGGGGAATATATCCTTTGGGAAGAGTTAGAGTACTAGGAAAGGAAGGTAGTACACAAGTCAGTTCACATCTGCCCCAAGCTGTTTCAACATTTCTCTTGTGGACGAACATGCTATGACATAGGAAAAAGCATCAACATCATCTCTACATGTTTACAAGCTTAGGGGTGGGCACTGAATTTTGAGAAAAGGATTTGTTCTTTCCAACTTCCAAACTGAATGTGGGTCATGCTTGAAGTCTATGAAATAAGCTATGTGATCATGTGCAGTGGCTCACACCTGTAATCCCAGCACTTTGGGAGGCTGAGGTGGGCAGTTCTCCTGAGGTCAGGAGCTCGAGACCAGGCTGACCAACATGGAGAAAGCCCATCTCTACTAAAAATACAAAATTACCCAGGCATGGTGGCACATGCCTGTAATCCCAGCTATTCAGGAGACTGAAGCAGGGAACTGCTTGAATCAGGGAGACGGAGGTTGCAGTGAGACGAGATCGCGCTATTGCACTTCAGCCTGGACAACAAGAGTGAAACTCCTTCCCAAAAGTAATAATAATAGTAAAGAAATAAACTATGCACATTAATTCATATAGCTCCAGTGACCAAATCAAGAGACAATGACATTGAATTCTCCAATTCATAAAGCTCCCAATATGAGCAGAAAAGCAAATTACTAAGTGTACTTAGTTTATCTAAACCCAAATTTCCAAAGTTTATGGTGGCAAATGTTAATTCATCTCTGCCTCAGAGAAACCGCTAACAAAAGCACAAACTATGTCAACTACAAAATGCTTTTCTCAAAGGTCATGTCACAACTAGAGGGCTCTCAAAAGTGTTTTAAAGTATTCTTTGCTGGATAGAGTTGATTTAATCACCTGTAACCTGTCCTCTGGGGATAATTTGAATTTGATAGCGCTCTGCAAAGACATGTTTGCAGAAGAGAAAATTCTAAAGATACTTTGTGTAAAAGCCTAACACAAACAACGCAAACTTTATAGCCCCTCAATTTATTTTTGCATAGTATGAAAAGCACAAGGTTTATTACTTTGTTCTTGTTTGTTTATTTAATAAATATGTCTTGTTTTCTCCAGCAATGCTACCAGGAGCCAAAACGACTCAAGTGCAAGAAATATTTCAAAGCTTGGAATAAGAAGAAGCAATAAAGAATTGAGCTTAATTGTCTTCACAAATCTAATCTGACTGCTCTCATAATGCTTTCTTCCCTGGGTGCCTCTGCTTTAGAACTTTGTGTCAAGCAAGCAACAATTAACACAGACTTAAGAGTGCAGGTTATATATTGAAATCGAAACTTTACATTTTTGCAGAGGCTCAGGAAAAAAATATATAACTGTCGATGTTATGTTTTTCAACAGTATCTAGGTATCATCACCTGGGATGAGCCAATTTGAAAGTTGATGCTTTTCTCTTAAGGTTTTAATCATTAGAATCTGAACCAAGATCATGACACTGGGGGGAGAAAAGGAAGTGATTTCTTTACTATTTGACTTTCAGTAATAGCTCAAATGACTTTTTAATTAGCTTTTAAGAAAGGGCCTGGAAGTAGCTGGAGGAAAGTAGATGGAGTAAATTTTCCCCAAGGAGCTTAAAAACTGGCATTTACTAAAGTGTATTCTGCAGACTACTACATCCTTGACATGTGATTAATTGAAAAACAATGAGATTCTGTGATCAAGTATATTTAGAAAAATATGCATTTAAATAACATTTTATCTTACTGTACATTTGTCATACATTTTTTTTTTCCTAGCTACATGAGTACTATCAGTTTCCAAGAGAGGTATAAAATAAACGATTTTCCAAACTTAGGTGGTCCCGCAGCACTTTTTTTGCTAACACTTAATGGAAAAGAGTCCTTCAATGTCATGCCTAGATAAGAACATTATTTTCGTCCAGGTATTTTACACACATGTGATTAGCACATGTGATTATTTTCCACTCATGTGATTAATTTTCTTTTTTAAGGGAGCAATAGTGGGAAGTAGGTGAACCAACTTATTTAGAATACCTAATTGTTAGAATTTTAGCACTGTATTAAGCCATTTGTCTGATGAAATAAACTTTTTCTGTGTTTCTCTAGCACAGGCATTATATTGACTCAGGCATTATGATAAGAATTCTCCAAAACTGAGATAAGTTCATTCTATCTACATAATTAAGGAAAATGAGACTCCTAACCTTAAAGTAATTTACGTAGCTAATTGTGACAAATCTGGGAATTGGACTTAATTCTGATGTGTCAGCCCTCCCTATCACCCAGCACCTATGATGAATATTGTTGGCAGCTGTGTGAATGGTACTTAGACCTTGTCTCAGACCAAAGCCAAAATTGATTCCAACAGAGCAAACTGAGCCAGTCAGACCATCATCACTTTGCTATGAAGAGTAATGATTCATCTGCAGACTTCAGAAGACAGTTTAAAAATATGTTTCCAATCTATTGCTTTCACTGCATGATTTAAGATTTTACAAAACATTGAGCTAGAAGGTAGGACAAAGCTTATGCTTGTCGACAAGAATCAGACACTCTCAAGATTTTTATTTAGAGTATAGTGATTTGTATGTTTAATTAACTTCCCAGGTAACACTCTTTTAGGTTATCCTTGGGCTATGTTTTAAGAAACTCTGATGTGAAGAATATAAAAGATACCCAGTTATTTCTAATCTAGGAAATATAAGTGTCTAGCCAAGATCAGTGTGTTAATTATTTCACAGTACAAAAAAAAATTGTTGAAAACGTGAGTAAAGGAGATCAAAGTCAGAATTTATTAGATCTTCCCACTGTTTTAAAAAGGCTTTGTATCTGACTCTATTTTGAAAACTAGCTTGGATTAGGGAAACATAATCTACTACCTATTGTTTCTAATTTAATAATTCATTCTTTAAAGACCTTGCCTTTATACTTATTTTTATATTCATTTTCAATTCACACTTACAAATGTTTAGGTGATTAGTAGATTGGCTCAAAGTGGAGTCCAAAAGGAAATCAGATACTGGGTCCTGCATTCCAACATCATAGACTGCCATTAGAAATGGGAAGGTAAATTACAGAAGAAAATAAAGAAATTTTGTTTTCTGGAACGGCAGTTGCATTAGTCTGATTACAGGTTTTTCTTCTCATCGTTTAAAAAATTGCTCTGCATCTTGTTCAAGAAGCCAAAGAGGGCTGTACACTGGACATAAAATGTTGAGGTTTTGCATGTTTAAATAACAGGGGATATTCTAAATTAGCCCAGCTCTACACAATCCAGGTTTTTTAGATATTGTAACTATTATATAAGGCAAAACTTGAAATAACAAAATTTTAAAACAGAGTAAGAGCGAGATGGTAGAGAAACAAGAGGTGTGGAGGTGTGGGAGGATTTGCAAAGAACAGAGAGAGAAACTGGGAGAAGGTGTCAGGAGATGGAGGCAGAAGGGAGAGAGAAGACAGATCAAGCATGAGGGTAAAAGAAATGGGAGCAAGAGGAAAGAACAGGTAAGAGGGAAGAATAAGGAGACCATATGCCACCTGCATCTCTAGGTTTCCTGCTACAGGGTTCATCCTAGGGGATAGAAACACCAGTAGGGACATTCCAGTTGTGCTCTCCTTTCCAAGAACCATCCAGCTGAAATTAACCATAGGAAATAAAATATAAATAGATTGATATTAAGATAACATTAGATATTCAGATAAACAAACAAAAAAATAATATGTTGGCATTCAAAGAAAGACAAAAGGAACAGAAGTGAAAGGGTTGGATAAGTTAAGACCCCAACAGCAGGAAGCAGAAGGCTCCATCCAGGGCTGATACTTAGGTCATGTTGCCAGGTGAACAGGTGAACATCGGGTGGGGAGGGGCAGAGGTCCAGTACAAAGATGGCATCCACATTGAGGGAATTAGCAGTGAGAGGACTAAAACCAGGAGACAAAGATTACAGAAGTGCAATTGAAGGGGAAAAGAACACAGGATGGTTATTACAAAACCAGGGAACTTCAGGCATGTGACCCCTTCCTGAAATTTACCATCTATTGGTAAAACATGTGTAGCTAATATTCATATCTGCATTTTTTCATTATTTAATAAGCATATTTCCACGTGCCATAGAAGTATTGTTCATCTTAGGAAATCTATAAGAACAGGAAAAAAAAGGTAAAACCAGTTTATGAATTTCAAAGGTCCCGGTCCAAGTACAAGTACTGGGACTTAGATGTAGGTTTCTCAATTGAAAGAATATCAGTTTTTCATTTATCCACTGAACTTATGCTGATGTTTCCATTGTTGTGTTATTCTACTGACCCCTTTTTTTCCCCAGCTCTTTTCTATTTATCTGAACAAACAAAGAAATAGTAGCAGAAAGTCTCTGGGGGAAAGTAAAACATTTTTGAATAGACCAAGGAGGAGCCTCAGTTGAGGAGTAAAGTAGTCCTTTTCAGCACACATCATGCTGACAGCTCTCTTATTTGGTGTCTTGCAGAGAGACAGATAATATCACAGCACGCCACAGAGACAAAGAACTGAAGGGCCAAAATGGAGGCCTCAGAAAGGAGCTGTGGTACTGATTTTTTTATTAAATCTCATTACTCTGAAAATGGAGAATTTGAGTTTCTAAGAGAAAAGATGCCTTTGGTTTATGTCTCCCTGATTTTCAAACTCTAGGAAAAAACTAGGGACTATGATAAGTATTTCAAAGAAGATCTATGCAGACATGCAACCTATTGGTAGCAAAGGGATTAGAATAAACTTTTCTTGGTTTCAAGTCTGATAATTTTTAGGTTTTTAAGAACAGGTTAAAATAATTTGTGGGCAAAATTATTTCCATGTGTAGAATAATTATTCTTCTCCCATCACATCTTCCCTTTGGGTAGTTTCTGAGAAGCCCTGTGGGATGGAGGGGTATTTGGGAGAATTTTACAACAGGAAGTATAAATCTGGACTGGAGGATTTGCCAAACTAGCACATCTTCTTTCCTTGCCAACCACAACATAAACAACCACATCTTTTTCAACAGAAACGATTTCAGGTAATCAGAGAGGGTTGAGCTGGGTCTTTGGTTTTTCACCTGTCTCTACAGTGGTCCCACAATGAACAACTGTTGTAAAACAATGTACTAATTCCACTATCAGTCAGTATTTGAAGACAAGCTAGACACTGCATATTTTTTGTTTATATCCACGTAGAGGGGCCAGTCCCAAGTAACTGGTATGGGCAGCAAAGTAAAATAAAACAAAAAAGTTATTTCTTACCTTATTTATCTTGAGATAATGATGACTATAGCCATTTCCTCCTATTTCCTCAAGGATTTATGACTCAGTTATAAAATAAGTACTATTATCCCTCATATATGCACATAGACATATATAAACCTACCTACCATACATAGACAAATAGATAAATTGATAGATAGATTTAAACAAATCATCAGAGATTCTTTGATACAGCTACTTAGGACAGAACTGAAATTGTAATCCAGGTTTTTCTACCTCCTAATCCATTTTTTCTCAACTCTACCATGACTTTTCAGAAACGTGAAGCATTTAGCCATATAAAAATGGCGATGTAACTTATAATCTGTGCTATACATCTTTTTCTTTTCTTCTCTTTTTAATTTTCTTGAGACAGAGCCTCATTCTGTCACCCAAACTGGAGTACAGTGGTGTGATCTCGGCTCACTGCAACCTCTGCCTTCAGGGTCCAAGGGATTCTCCCACCTCAGCCTCCCATGCAGCTGAGACCACAGGTGCACCCCACTACACCCATCTAATTTTTTATTTGTAGTAGAGATGGGGTTTTTGCCCTGTTGGCCAGGCTGATCTGGAACATCTGACCTCGTGTTCCACCTGTCTCAGGCTCCCAAAGTGCTGGGATTACAAGGGTAAGCCACCATGCCCAGCCAATTTTTTCTTAAATGAGAAATGTGACATCATATCCTTATAACTTACCAAATATCCCTCTTGTCTTTACACATTACTGTATCTCCTTCCTTGTATTTTTTATCTTGTCATATGAATTTATTCCTAATAAAGCCATGGAGACAGGAATATTAAGATTTTTTAAACATTTCACTATACATAAAAATACTGTCTAGAAATCCATCTTGATATGCAGATAGAAACAGAAAAAAATGATAAAATTCAATATATGAGTCTGTAATTTAGTTAGGTATGGTAGGCTGAATAATAACCCTTTGAAGATATTCACATCCTAATACTTGAATCTGTGAGTTTGTTACATTATATAGAAAAATAGGCTGCACATATATGATTATAAATTATGGATCTTAAAATCAGATTATCCTAGATTATCCAAATATCCCCAAGTCCTTTAAACAATAAAAGTTCTTATAAAAGGAAAGGAGGATAAGCAGAGTTAGAAAAAAAAGAATTGGAAAACTGTATATTCTTATACAAAAGAATGAATTTGAAATAGGGTCTCAAATCATACCTAAAAACTCTCAATGAATTAAAAACTTAAATATAACTTCAAAAATCATAAAAATCTTAGAAAAAAACACAGGAGAAAAGCTTATTGTCAATTTTTTTTGGACATGACATCAAAGAACAGGCAATACAAACAAAAATAAACAAGTGAGATTACATCGAATGAAAAAGCTTCTGCACAGCAAAGGACAATCAACTAAATGAAAAAAAAATCTATGGAATGGAAGGAAATACTGGAAAACCATATATATAAGAAGAAGTTAATATTCAACATATGGAAGGCGCTCACACAACTAAATAGCATAAATAAATGACCAATAAAAAAATGGGTAGGGCTCGGCACTATGGCTTAAGCCTGTAATCCCAGCACTTTGGGAGTATGAGGCAGGTGGAACACGAGGTCAGGAGATCAAGACCAGCCTGGCCAAGATGGCGAAACTCCGTCTCTACTGAAAATACAAAAAATTAGCCGGGCATGGTGGCATGCACCTGTAATCCCAGCTACTCGGGAGGCTGAGGCAGAGAATTGTTTAAACCCGGGAGGTGGAGGTTGCAGTGAGCCGAAATTGTGCCACTACACTCCAGCCTGGGTGATAGAGCAACACTCTGTTTCAAAAAAAGAAAAAATAGGCAAAGGACCTGATTAGATACTTTTCCAAAGAAGACGTTCAAATGACCAACACTTACATGAGAAGATTCTCAATGTCATTGACCTTCAGAGAAAAGCCAATGAAAATCACAATGAGATACCACCTTAAACCTGTTAGAAAGAATTTCATCAAAAAGGCAAAAAATAAATATTTACAGTGTTCAGGAGAAAGGGAACCCTCATACACTGTTGGGGAGAATGTAAATTGGTGCAACTATTATGAGAAACAGTATGGAAGTTCTTCAACAAAATTAAAAATAAAACTACTAAAGGGTCCAGAAATTCCACTTCTGGGTGTATTGTAAAAAAGCAAAATCAATATCTCAAAGAGATATATGTGTTCCTAAAGTCACTGCAGCATTATTTACAATAGCCAAGCTATGGAATCAACCCAAGGTCTAATAGAAAAGTGAGTGGATGAAGAAAATGTTATATTATATGCATATAAAAGAATACTGTCCAACCAAAAATAGAAGAAAATTTTTCCATTTGCAACAGCGTAAATGAACGGGGAACACATTATGCTAAGTAAAATAAGATAGATACATAAAGACAAACACCGTATCATATCAGTTATATGTGGAATCTGAAAAGGTAGAATTTATAGAAGCAGAGTAGATAGGTGGTTGGCAGAAGTTGGGGAGAGTGTAGGGTAAATGAGGGTATATTGGTCAAAGAGTATAAACTCTGGCTTATTATAAGATGAGCAAGCTCTGGAGATCTAATGCACAGCGTGGAGGAAGATGATAGGTATGTTATTTTGACTGTGATAACAATTACACAAGCCATATTTATATCAAATCATCACATTATACACATTGAATATACATAATTTTTATTTCCCATTTATTATTATTTTTTGAGACAGAGTTTTATTTTCGTTGCCAGGTTGGAGTGCAGTGGTACAATCTTAGCTCATTTTAACGTTTGCCTTCTGGGCTAAAGAGATTCTCTCGCCCCATTCTCCCGAGTAGCTGGAATTACAGGCACACACCACCGCGCCCAGCTAATTTGTGTATTTTTAGTAGAGATAGGGTTTCACCAGGTTGCCCATGCTGGTCTCGAACTCCTGGCCTCAAGTGATCCACCCACCTCATCCTCCCAAAGTGCTGAAATTGCAGGCATGAGACCCAGTGCCTGGTCCAATTAAACATTTAAAAATTAAATAAAATAGTTGGCTGCTTATATCTGTGAGTTCTGGATCCACAGATTCAACCAACTGCAGATCAAAAATAGAATATTTGCAGGATGTGAACTCATAGAAACAGAAGACCTACTTTTCCCCAGGGCAGATAGCCAGACCTGAGCCTGTGAATTTTGATAAGATTTTCGTATATGTAGCTGATCCTGGATCCTGGAACCAATTCCTCCAATACCAAGGGATGGCTATGAAAATGAAGATTCTAGTAGTATGTTTCATAGGAGAGTTGAGAAAGAGATGATGTAAGGATGGAAGTAGAGGTCAAAGAGATGAGAAGATTTTACACAGCTGTCTCCGAAGATGGAGAGAGGTCTTATGAGCCAAGGAATGTAGGTAGCCTCAAGAAGCTGAAAAAGGAGCCAGTCACGATAGCTCACACCTATAATCTCAGCACTTTGGGAGGCCAAGGCGGGTGGATCACTTGAGGTCAGGAGTTTGAGATCAGCCTGGTCAACATGGTGAAACACTGCCTCTACTAAAAAAATACAAAAATTAGCTGGATGTGTTGGCTGGGTGCCTGTAATTCCCAACTACCTGGGAGGCTGGGGCTGGAGAATGGCTTGAACCCTGGAGGTGGAGGCTGCAGTGAGCTGAGAGTGCACCCCTGCATGAAGAAGTTAAAAAAGGCTTCTGTGTACCCTCCAAAGGAGAGCAGCCTTATAGACCCGATTTACATATCTGACCACCGAAGATGCAAGACAATAAATATGTATGATTTTAAGCCACTAAGTTTGTGGGAATTTATTACAATAGCAATAGGAAACTAACACGTGAAGTCCTTTGTCGCAATTATTAAAATCTCCTCCTCTTGAAATTATCCCTGTGCTATCAGTGGTTGGGAAATCTTACTTAGAGATGGCTATGAATTCACTAGGTACACCGGTATGATATCAAATATACTTAAATAAATCCTCATTTTTATTTGACAGGTCAAAAAGTACAAATTTGATGAATTCTGTGGTTTCTACAATTGGCAATGACTTCGAGAGAAAACTTTTTTGTTTGTTTGTCTTCTGAGAAGGAGTCTTACTCTGTTGCCCAGGCTGGAGTGCAGTGAAGCAATCTTGGCTCACTGCAAACTCTGCCTCCCGGATTCAAGGGATCATTCTGCCTCAGCCTCCCACGTAGCTGGGATTATAGTTGTACACCACCATCCCTGGTTAATATTTTTGTATTTTTTACAAAATGCTGGTCAGACTGGTCTCCAGCTCCATATTTCAAGTGATCTGCCAGTTTCGGCCTCCCAACGTGCTGGGATTACAGGCATAAGCCATCATGCCCAGTCAGAGAGAAAACTTTGAGTTATTGGTGGGTATAAAGGAAGATGGTACAGTCAGCTTGAGTTGCTATTAAAAATGAGCACAGTGGCTCACACTTGTAATCTCAGCACTTTGGGAGGCTGAGTCAGGCAGATCACCTGAGGTTGGGAGTTCGAGGCCACCCTGGCCAACATGGCAAAAACCCGTCTCCACAAAAAATACAAACATTAGCCAGGTGTGATGGCTGGCACCTGTAATCCCAGCTCCTCGAGAGGCTGAGGCAGGAGAATCACTTGAACCTGGGAGGTGGAGTTTGCAGTGAGCTGAGATCGCTCCACTGCACTCTGACCTGGGTGACAAGAGGGAGACTCCCTCTCAAGGAAAAAAAAAAAAAAAGGCATAAACTGGGTGGATTAAAAAACAAGTATTGATTTCTCATAGTTATAGGAACTGGGAAGATCAGGATCAAAGAGTACCATCCAATTTGCTTCCTGCCAAAGGCCTTCTTCCTTGTTGGCAGATGAATGCCTTCACAGGGCTGAGAGATCATCCCGCCATGTCTCTTATTGTAAGGGTACTAATCCCATCATGAGGCTTCCACTCTCATGACCTAATTACCTCCCTAAGGCCCCATCTCCAATACCATCACATTGGAAACAATGACACAAAATTTTGGATGGATATAAACATTCAGACTACAACAGAAGACTTCTTTAAGAAGGTGACTCCTATTACTCTTGGTTTTCAGATAAGTTGTTGAAAGAAGTAATATGTGTTTATTTTTATAGTAAACAAAGACTTGGAAGTCCTTTCTAATTACTATTTTTTCCCTCCATTTGTTATTTATTATATTTGGCTTAGGTCAATAGTCAGCATAGTATCAGATCATTCACAGATCTTTTTTTAGAAATTTGACCCTTCTTTGTATGAACCAATTTTGCCATCATTGCTTTCCATGTTTATAGATGCACTTTAGACCCTATGAAAAGTAATTGCTGGATTCATTTAATACATTCTAGATATAATTAATTTTTATGGCGTGGCTTCTGAATAAATAGTGTTTGAAGTACACTGGTGTAAATAGAAAAAGGTGTAAATGCTAGGAACTTGTCAGAAGCAGAACAAAGCCTTCTATATATTATTATCCCTGCCGGCACCTATCACATGGTCTATCCCAGAGAGAGGCCCAATAAATATCTGCTCACTTCATTGATTCACTGCCTCTCTGACTGGGTGTAGGGATATACGTTGGATTACCTACTGATTGGTAAACAAATGGTTATATCCGACACACCTTTGTGTTGGTCATATGCTAATCAGCACTTTCAGCAGGGGTTCCTAATTTTTGTTTACACGTCTGCCTACTTCAATAGACTTTAAACATCCTATTTATATCTGTTTCTCAAGGCTATAGTCTAATTCATGACACATAGGATGTACTAAAAAGATTAAGTTAGAAGGGGCACAGGCACTTAGATAATGGAATGAATGAATGAATAATTGAAAGAATGAATGAACAAAAATGAATGAATAGATGAAGGGCAATTTAGCATTATTCAAACATGAGTTATTTTGAACATCTACTTTGACCCATGGACATGTTTGGAATACACTGATGAATGAACAAGCATAGAATTCCTTAAAACATTTCTTCTACAACATAATATTTCTCAGAATCAGAGGCCATACCTTCTGAAAACTGTCTAGAGATAAGCTGTATTCCAAGTTCGATAAAGACTGAGGCTATGACTTGTCCTTGAGGAGACAGGCCTTAAAAGTGCTTCAGCCTCCATCCTTTTCTAGCAGAAAGGCTATACCAAAGCAAAATAAATAAATAATTAAATAAAGAAGCACTTCCTAATTAAATTCTTTGAAATTAGTCCTAAAACATGGACAAATATATTTCAAAATATTGAAAAAAAAAAATCACTTCCATACAGGATGGACTCAATTCTTCCAGTTCTTATGTTTCAGAGTGGAGATAATAAAATGCATGTGTATGTGTGTGTGTGTGTGTGTGTGTGTGTGTGTGTGTGCGCGCGCGTGCGCTTGTGTGCTTGTGTGTGTCACAAGATTGGGCTTGTTATATAAGAGTGTTACAGGCGCCCATCACCATGCCCGGCTAATTTTTTATTTTTAGTAGAGACAGGGTTTTGTCATTTGGCCAGGCTGGTCTTAAACTCCTGACCTCAAGTGATCCATCAACCTAGGCCTCCCAAAGTGCTAAGATTATAGACATGAGCCACGGTGCCCAGCCACTATAACTTCTTTATAAACATTTAAAGTTTTCAAAATATATTTACTCTTTTGTAATAACAATTAGCTTAAAACACAAATCGTAAAGCTGTACAATAATATGTTCTTTCTTTACCTCATTATTCTATGCTTTTTTTCTGTTTTAAATCTTTTTAACTTTTTAAACTTTTTTGTTAAAAACTAAGGTGCAAGCACATAGATTAGCCTAGGCCTACACAAGGTCAGCAACACCAAGATGTCACCACAAAGCAATAGGAATTTTTTGGCTTCATTATAATTTTATGAGACCACCGTTGCATATGGTATCATTAACTGAAACATTGTTATGATGTATAGTACTATATATACATGTACATATATATGTATACATACATATATACATACACATATATATGTACACATACATATATACATACATAAACATATAGCTATGATATATAACACATTTGGTACATTTGAATACATACATGTATATGTGATTTGAAACCAGGTGATCACTATTAATAGCCAGAGTTCCATACTGTTGATATAAGTGCTGAGGAACCTCTGAATAATTTTTTATTAGTGGAAGAATCAGTTATCTAGTAGTGCTATGCTTGATAGATTGATGTTCCAGGGATGTCAGATAGTTTTGTGTAAAGAAAATGGTGTGTAAGGGAATAACGATTTAAAAAGCAAGCTCTGGAGTCCAAATACCCAAGATTGAATACTAATTATCCTGAGGTTCAACATTATAGAAGTGCAACTTATAAAGTGATAGTATAAAAATTGGGGTTCACTAAAAACACCCAAAGTAAATGCATTACTGGGGTATACATAGTGAAGCTGGAGAAAAAAGATACGCTTAAGAGATGTTTTGGTCATAAATCAGTAGAAAGAAATTATTGATGAAAAGTAGTTGGGCCTGGGCGTGGTGGCTAACGCCTGTAATCCCAGCACTTTGGAAAGCCAATGGGGATGAATCACCTGAGGTCAGGAGTTTGAGACCAACCTAGCCAGTAGAGTGAAACCCTGTCTCTACTAAAAATAGAAAAAATCAGTCAGTCATGGTGGCGGGTGCCTATAATCCCAGCTACTCGGGAGGCTGAGAAAGAGACTCGCTTGAACCCAGGAGGCAGAGGTTGCAGTGAGCCAAGATTGCACCACTGCACTCCAGCCTGGGTGACAGAGTGAGACACCAATTCAAAAAAAAAAAAAAAAAAGTTGGAAAATGGCTAAGCTTAGAAACTTAAGGCATTCAATAATGGATATGATTCTGAACATGATGCATTTGAAGTTTTCCTAGTATATTTAGGTGGAGAAGCCTAATAGATCGAAGTGTATGCTGGAAAAATGTGCAGAAGCTGCATCATTGGGAGACATATGCCTTCAGACATTTGTGTATAATCTGTGAATTCTCTTTAATCATAAGCTCAATCTTTTGCCCCACATTTACCACTCTACATGATATTGCTAATTCTCCTTAAAGCACATATGGCTGCCATTTTATGTTTTTATTTATAAGTTATTTGTCTACTGATTATCTCTCTCAGGAGACTGCATGTTCTGTATGAACTGGTACCTTTTTCAACTTGTGCACTATTGTATTTACAACGTTTTGATAGTGTTAGATGCCTATTATTTGTTGGATGAAAAAATGAATAATTAATTTGTTGACTTTTTAACACTAATACAATATTCAGCTAGATGATCTTTTATATATCCATAATAGTTGAAAAAATTCACTATTCTTGTATCACCAATATACCTATCATATTAGAAATGGTAGCATCTTTATTCTTTCATGATAAAACTCAAATATTTGAAATTACAGCATCATAATCATTTGCCTAGTCTGCTCATAAAAAGTAATGTATAAATCATCACAGTGCTAATTTTTAAAAGAGTAGATCATATAAATACTGCATGTCTCATTGCCATTACATACTACAAGCGCAGTTATAGTGCTCCTGAAAATCAACTCTTTTCAGAATACAAAGCCATAACTCTGGGAACAATTTAAGAACTAAAATTTAAAAGTAACATATGAGTTGGCACAAATAGAATATAAAATGTAATTTTCATATCCTTAATTATGCAAGTCATAGAAGCAGATGTAAAAGAAAACTTGTATTGAGTAATATATGTTAATAACTTCATATTCAGTTCCCTCAAATCAAATGATTCAGCCAAGTTTTATAGCTTTAGAAGTACTTTATTCTATGGAGCACTGAACTAATGAGCGGATAAAGAATTTTCTGCTAGCTTTATCTTAGCTCTGAAAAGTCATAGCAAATGCAATAAAATTATATTGCATCTTATATTACTGATATTTGTGTTATTTCCTCTTTTTGAGTCATTTCTCTTTTTATATACTCACTAAGGCGAGATACAAATGAATGATATATCTCTATCTTTCTGGGAAATAAATCTAATGAGAGTGAGTGAGTGAGAAAAGAATTATTATATTGAATAGCTTGACCAAGTTTTCAAGAGTGAGCACATGCTTTATATAATGTAACTACTCTGTTTTACAGGGATGTAAACTTAGAGCTAAAGAGTTGAGATGTACTCTTTAAAATTATGTTTAGTTAGTAATGCTGGAATATACTCAAGTCATTGGATGAAGTAACTCCACTATACTATGAGAGTAGCATGCAAGAAATGGCCAAACCAGGCATGGTTGGTCTGATACTTTTCCTGTATTTAATGGGAATTTTATTTGGGGAGGAAAGCAGACTAAGAGGTAGTCTTTTATGTTCACACTTTATCATTCATCTCCATCCTAAGAGAATAGTAAATTTCAGACTTCAAATAAATAATAGCTCCCCATGAGGAGAGGGTTCTGATATCTCTGTAATTGTAAGCAATATATGCAATGAATTTCCCTATCCTCTAAGAAAGATGGTTTGATATTTCATCTTGTAGTTTTCAATCATTCACTCAGTGTTGTGTATTTTATGTGTGCAAGACATCTTATTTATCTTTTACAAATACAAAATTTAAATTAAAAAAATTTTTTTTAAATTTTTCTTTTCTGGTTCTGCAAATAAATCTTGAAGTCACCATTCCATCCTAACAAGCAAAAAGCTGAACAGACTGAAAAATCAGCAAGTCATCTAAGATCTGTAAGAGAGGTGAGGACACAAGACAAATATCTGCCCCCAGGAATGGAGAGACAGACAGAGAAATATACAGTTTACAGGAGCAGAAACCACCCTGAAATCAGTTTTGGGGTATGAGAATCTGAACTGGAGTTGATGAATCTCTGATGGCTCAGTGTGTCTTAGAACCAGCACACAAGTTCAGCATGGCTTCATGATACAAAGTTAAGATACAAAAATCTATCATATTTCTATATACTTTAACAAATAATCCAAGAATGATATTAAAAGAGAACAACTTGATTTACAATAAAAGTAAATATAGTACAATACTTAGGAAATAGTTTAATAAGATGGTGATACTCTACACATTGCTCTATAGATTCAATGAAGTCTATGCTCAAATTCCATCTAAATTATTTGTAGAAATCAGCAAGTTAATTCTAAAATTTTCATGTATTTTCACAGTCCACAAAATAGTCAAAACAATCTTAAGAATAAGAATAATGTAGAAATACTTGCAAAGTAGGGAATCAAGACAGTGTGACAGTGTCATAAGGATAGACATGTGGATCAGTGGAAGATAATTCAGGGTTCAGAAACAAATCTATACATTTACATTTTTGAAAATGATTTTTGAAAATGCTGGCAAGACCCTTCAGATGGTGCTAGGCCAGTTGGATAGCCATTTCCAAATCTCACACTATGCACAGTAATTAATTCTAAACGGATCAAAGCCCTCAATGTAAGAGAAACAGCTATAAAAGTCTTGTAGTAGAACACAGGGGTAAATAATCATGAACTTGGATTGGCAAAAATTTTCATGTATGACACAAAGATGAAGGAAAGAAAAATGAATTAGACTTAATCAAATTTATAAATAAAAATATTTGTACTTCAAAATGTTAGCATCAAGAAAGTGAAAATAGAAAGCATGGAATAGAAATTTACAAATCATGTATCAGATAAGGATTTGTATCTAGATTATATAAAGAACACTTACAAATCAGTAGTAAAAAGACAACCCAATTAAAAATAGAAACAATATATAAATAGTCATTTATTCAAGAAAGATATATAAATGTCTAGCACATACTTGATAACATGCATGACATCACTAGGTACTAGGGAAATGAAAATCAAAACCACAGTGAGTTTCTGAAAGCTTAGTTTAAACCTTATCTATTGTGAATATGGCTGCTATGAATAGTTTCATGCACTACAGTACATGCTGGGCAACATAGCTAGATCCTGTCTCTGGATCTCCAAAAAGCAAAAAATAATCATAAAATAAAATATAAGTGAAAAGGCGAGGCACAAACTGAAAGAAAATATTTAAAAAGCATATATTATACAAAGAATGTGTATCTAGGATAGAGACATTTTGCAAGTTAATAACAAAATTACAGACAATCCAAATGATAGGTACTTTATTCGAAGAGTTGAATCAATTATAAATAAGCATATAAGATGTTTGACACCATTTGTCATTAGATAATTAATATTCAAACTGCAATGAGATGTGAATATATATCTATTATCAAGAGTTAAATTGGTTATACAATTGCTTAAATAAACAAATGAGAAATATGACAATATCAAATGTTGGCAAGGATGAGTATCAGCTGAAATACTCATATATTCCTACTAAAAACTCAATATACTAATAATGGTCATTTAAAAATTGGCGATTTCTTATAAAGTCAAAATATACTTTCCAATATGACTCAGCAATCCCACCGCTAGGTCTTTATCCAAGAAATTTATTTATCCAAGATATGTGTTTTTCTGTGTAAATTTATACGCCACAAGAAGATATGTGTTTTTCTGTGTAACTGACACATGTTAAATAATGCTAATGGAACTTTATTCATAATGGCCCAAAATCACAAATAAGTCACATGCCTATCAATTGGTGAATGTTCCAAAGGTTTATAATATATTCACAGAATATAATATTAGCAATAAAAAGAATTCATTACTAATACATGCTACAACAACAATAAATTTTAAATATTGTGAACTAAATGAAAGATGTTAGACAGAAAAGACTGCACTATATGCTTTTATTTATTTATTTATCTATTTTAGGACGGAGTCTAGCTCTGTTGCCCTGGCTGAAGTGCAGTGGCACAATCTCTGCTTATTGCAATCTCTACCTCCTGGGTCCAAACAATTCTCCACCTCATCCATAATCCTGGAATTACAGTTGCCAGCCACCATGCCTAGGAATTTTTTTTATTATTATTTTTAGTAGAAATGGTGTTTTACCATCTTGGCCAGGCTGGTCTTGAACTCCTGATCTCTCCATGATCAACCCGCCTCAGCCTCCCAAAGTACTGGGATTACAGCATGACTTCATTTATATGAAACAATGAGAGCAGGCAGATCCATGTTTGCTGGGGCAAGATGCTAGCAAAAAACTTCACAAATTGGAAGCCAGGTATTTTTCATGGGTGATGGAAATGTTTACTATCATGACTGTGATGGCAGTTACACCACTGTTTGTTAAAACTTATTTAACTCTACATTTGGCAATTTTTATTGTATATAAATTATCTCAAAGCTAATTATGATAGATAAAAGAGAGATACAATGTGCAAACTTTTAACAAAACTATTTATTTCTCAGTTTTCTTTTTCTTTTTCTCTGTCTGAAATATAGGAGACCTATGTCTTCCTTCTTCCTTATCAATGCTTAATACTACAAAATATACAGCTTGCATAATCAGATCAGATGTCTGCATTTTATATTCTATAAGAGTCTAATAGCTTAGAATATTTCTTAGAATTGTCTTCAAAGACAAACTAAGCATTATTTTTTAAAACATGTAAAGAATCCTGTCATTTTAAAACATGACTATACAGTGGTTTTTAAATCAGTGGAAACATAAACCTCTGGTATACTGCCATAATTTGACTGTAGAGTTGCTCATCATTCTGATAAAAGGAGATTTGAAGAGTTTTACCCAATATATTACTGCTAATCAGATATTCCCTTATATCAAGATGAAGTCACTACATTATTCATATATTTATTTTTAATAAGCATTTAGTGGAAAACATGATCAACTAATGTTTGGTAATACAACACACTACCAAATATATTTTTTCAGGAGAATATAAGGTTGAATATCACAGACAAGCCATCATATTTGACATGGTAATCAAAAAGAAATTGGAGTTATATGAACAAATTTGAGAGAATCACTCAAGTAAAAGTTAATAATACATATACATTCTTCCTTTCTTCTTTTTTATTTTTTTGAGACAGAGTCTTACTCTGTCACCCAGGCTGGGGTGCAGTGGCACTATCTCGAGATGGGCTCACTGCAACTTTCATCTTCTGAGTTAAAGCAATTCTCGTGCTTAAGCCTCCCGAGTAGCTGGAACTACAAGAATGCACCACCACGTCCAGTTAATTTTTATATTTTTAGTAGAGACAGGATTTCACTATATGTTGGCCAGGCTGCTGTCCAACCCCTGACCTCAAGTGATCCTCCCTCCTCAGCCTTTCAAAGTGCTAGGAATACAGTCATGAGCTACTGCGCCCAGCCATAGGCATTCTTTCATAAAGTAAAGAAATATTGAAATCCAAATAATACATAGAAATAAAATAAATCCAAATCAGAATAAACATTAAAATTGTATTTTACATTCTAGCCAGAAAAAAATCCATTAATGAATAGAAAATATACCTTGTTGCCAGTAAAAGAAAATATATTCTTCTTATTTTGAAATTAGTAATTTTGCAAAATTATTTGACAATACTGACAATGTCCAAGCAAACTTTACCTTTCTCACTGTTATAAGCAAGACATTAAATATTCAGTGGAGAATCTTGGATAAAAGTTGAAATTGATGCTAAGGAACATGTCCAGAATCTACTTCTGTAAAAAGTAAAGAGCTGAGAATCTGAAACTGATTATGTGTTCTCTTATTGTGTATAAAAATGAAATGTTGAATTGGCTCTACAGGACCACTTGATAGGGCAGATTTATCCATGAAGCACAGCAGGCACAGGACTGAAGGTCTATGGTGCTTTTAGGGACTCATGAAACTATTTCAATTCATTTCAAAATCAAAATAAACCTGAGTAAATCAAGCTGGATCGTAGTTGCCATCATATCAAAACAGTTATGAAATATAGTTTTTGTGTTAATCTGATTCTAAACTGATGTTCAACATTTGAGCAAAGTTTATAGATCAGTAAAAACATGTTCATATATTTATCACAATAATTTATCACATTTATTTATCACAGTAAATGCATGCTTTGTGACAATATTGAATCATCTTCAAGGGTGAGCTGAAAGAATGCTTAAGTTCCAAAGGCATACCAGCCACTGTGAATTGCAAGTAGACATGCGAGGGGAATAGTGGCAGGAACTGGATATGTGATATCTAAAACTGATCTTATTTTACATGCCAGAAATTGACAACTCCTGCCTTTCTCTTTGTACTGGATTACTTTTTTTTTTTTTTTTTTTGGAGATGGAGCCTTGCTCTGTTGCCAGGCTAGAGTGCAATGGTGCAATCTTGGCTCACTCAACCTCCGCCTCCTGGGTTCAAGCAATTCTTCCACCTCAGGCTCCAAGTAACTGGGACCACAGGTGCATGCCACCATGCCCGGCTAATTTTTGTATTTTTGGTAGAGACATGGTTTCACCATGTTGGCCGGGATGGTCTCGATCTCTTGACCTCATGATCCGCCCACCTCTACCTCCCAAAGTACTGGGATTACAGGCATGAGCCACTGTGCCCTGCCACATTGTTGTTTTTTAAAACATGAATTGAAAATAAATGGTCTTTAATTGACCACATTTTTCAGTAATGGAAAAGAATCTTACTCAGGCTGTTAATTATGATTATTTATCTCATCATGGTTTGTTTTGCTCTATTCTGTCTGAGAAATGCATCACACAGTGATCTTTATGTTCAGACACTCTTACAAGGCTTCCTACTGTGCAGTCCTTAGCTCCTCATCACACAATGAAACCCAGCCTGTGTGAAGCTAAGATATTACTTGTTCACTATTACGCATAATAAGAATTACAATTTGTTTGTCTATGATTAATTACCACTTTTCCCAAGAGATGCAATGCTGAGTGTTTTCATATGCTAATATGTGCCAAGCTGCCAGTGCTAACTCAGCTCTCTAATCCTAAAACTCACCTTAAGTGAAAGAATATCACTATTTTTTGTCAAAGTTGTCATTTGTCTGGAAATGAAATAAATATCTAAGAAGAATTTCAATGATAGAACTGCTTTTCAGCTGACAGCTCATTCCTTGTTATCAAAAGGCAAATATATGTCAATGTGTGCATTACTTAAGACTCACGCGATAATTGCTTCAATTTGCCTGACAGTCTGATAATGTCATTTGCACAATTGTGAATGGTGTCAACACTGAATGAATGTTCCTTAGACTAAGGTGTGAAACACAGTTGGAGAAAAAAGGGCTTCTTATTTAAGTGTCTTCTGCCAAATGAAATCCTAGGTAGCTCCTTGTTTCTTCAAAAGTCTGTGTCCTTGACTCAAATTTAATCTTGAATTTATCACCCAAAAGGAGAATGGATTCAACATTCCAGGTGGCCTAAGAAATATGTAGGTTTCTAATCATTTATTTTAATTCAAAATTTTATTTATTGGTATGTTTGTAAAAGTCCATATAGCAAGCCGTGTGATGGATATTGAAGAAACATATATTTTAGCAGTAGACCCTTCTCATCTCAAATCTCACTAAGTGTTAATGGTGTTGAGTAAGTTTTGTTACCCTTTCCTTAATTACACGTCTAATTATAGTTTAAAAAAATTATCTAAATGGGCATAATCCTACCTATTGCTAAGGAATATTATGGAGATTAAATGTGTTAATAAATTAAATGTGTTTATAAATAAAATGTGTTAATAAATAAAACAATTACTGTTGTAATCAGCTCAGGTTACACACTTAGAATAGTTTAATTGTTATTACTAACCCAACTACACGTGTATTTAATCAAGTTATCATCTTTTCTAAGCCTTAATTTATTTATCAAATAGATCCAAGAATAAATAAGATGTAATGTTAATATGCTTGAAGTGTTATGATGGTCACATAAGAAACATAAATATCTTAGCCTAGTGTATAGCACAAAGATGCCTTTAGAAAAAAAGTACTTTCTTTATTTTATGCAATCAACCAGTAAAATATTAAAATATTATATATATATATTTTTTCATATGATGGCATTGACAGGCTTCAAAATTAACTGCGGTGTATTTCCATTTTATTATTCACCTGAGCTGGTGCTAGCAACAGATTCTGCCTGGAGTAATTGTTCAGATCAGTGGTCTATGGCCAAGGACAGAAGAAATAAGACTTTTAATTAATAGAGTAGAAACCAGAGAGATATAATAGTTGGGGCATCTGCTAAACTATAAATCTCTAAACAGAAATGACCCTTTGTCTGATTGCAACTTAATATTTAGAAATTATAAGATGCAAGATGAAGTTTATCTCAAATAAAGAGTTCTTATTTAACTTAGAATGTAAACCCACAGTGCATTAATGCATGTCCAATTGAATTTTATTGTGATAGAATATAAAAGGAGGCTTAACATATTTTATTAAATGCATGCATTCACCATCTAAATATACACTAAAATGATAGCAGATGACTCATTTAAAAAATTAATACAACTAAATACTAGAAGAATGAGAAAAGATATTTGTACATGAATAGTTCAGCATATATTTAAAAAATTTATAGCAGGTAAATCATTGTTAATTTTCTTAACAGAAAGTAGACAATTAAAAATTAAAAAGTGTAATACTGTAAGAAAAAATACAAAACAAGGAGATTCACCCAGAATTATCTCGGCCAGCTCAGAAATTGGAGGCAGGAATATGTGATGTTTGAAAGAATCACGAACAATAGTCAGATTTTCACTTCCACTGTTTCTTCATAACCCAGGTATGCCACTTTTCTTCTCAAGAGAAACCGAACCAGAGACGGTCTGGATGCAGGAACCTGAGGCACAGCAGAAGTTCTGGAAGAGACAGAATAGTAAATGGAAGGAGTGCTTAAGTGCATTTCTATTCATTGGATTGTGAACGTCCTCTAACTCAAAACCTTTCCCTGATATTTAGCTACCAGGATTCTGTAAACCATAATTATAGAGCCCATTTTGGAATGGTCACTCATATTTGGTTCAGAATAAATGTCTCTAAATATTTTACAGAATTTGACTCTTTTTGTTGATAATATGCTGGATTTGAAGGAGTTTTTCTTTTATTATTCTTTCGGAAATTGAATGCTTCTAAATAAATATCTTTTAGTCTTCCCTCTTCACCCTCCACTGAGATCTACCAATTGACATGTAGCAACTATTGAACCAGAGCTCTCCAGAACACACTCAGTGATTCTTAAATATGAACAGTGATCCAAGTATTACCAGACATTAGAGGAGGGTATCTACTATAAAGCTAGAATCCAAAGCAAATGAATGGGAAATAAAAGAATAGGAAATGAACATAGTCTTTGGCGAGGACAATCAAAATCTTACATCAACAGGGATATTTAATATGTGTAGAGAAAGTAAAAAATATGTTTCAACCAAGAAACAAAATGAAGAGTTTGTATAAAATAAATAGGAAATACAACATATTTCTAGGAAACTTAAAATATAACAACCTAAATTAATTAAAAAATAAAACCTACACATGTTGTAAACCAAAAGTAAAATTCTAAGTCCCCATCCATCTGAACGGACCTTTGCCTCTGGATAAGAACATTCCAAAGTTAGTTCAGGACATGATGGGAAGGGGGACCCAGGCATGTCCCACTGTATCCTCCTTCTTTTTGGAAGTACTAATAGAACAGACTCTTTAAGTCTAGTAAGAAACATTTATAATCTATTCTTTCTACAGCTTGCTACCTGGAGGATTCATCTGCATGTGAAACTTTGATATCCACAACCCCTTATGGTAACCCAGGCATCCTTTCTAATGATAACTCTTTCAACCAATTACCAATCAGAAAATCTTTGAATTCACCTATGACTTAGAATCATCCACTTCCAGTTACTCCACCTTTCTGCACTGAACCAATATACATCTTAGATGTATTGATTGATGGCTTATGGCTCTCTAAAATGTATAAAACCAGGTTGTGGCCTGACCACCTTAGGCACATGGTCTCAGAATCTCCTGAGGGTTGTGTCATGGGTCACTGGTCACTCATATTTGGTTCAGAATAAATGTCTCCAAATATTTTACAGAGTTTGACTCTTTTCATTGATAATATGCTGCATGATAATATCAAGGAAATCACTGAGAAAGTGGCATAAATGTGATCACGGAAGCATATCAAGAATCATACATAAAGATAATTGTGGTGTGTTTTGCAGTATTAGAAACAATTCAAATGATTAAATATGGTTTAGGGTTATATACACACAAACATTATATGTGGATAACAACATATGCAAGCTATTTGTTGTAAACATTGTTAGACATATATGTGAATACTGTCTAATGGCATGACTCCTGTACAGAAAAACTGAAAAATACATCTAACTTAATGGTGCTTTCCACTGGGTTTTTAGATTATAAGGTATAAAACAACAACAAAAATTCTAAACCCCCAACAATTTGAATGAGGCTCTCTTCTTGGGAAGGGCATTCCAGAGTTCATCTGAAAAACCAGTTCAGACCATGATGGGAAAGCTTCATTATTCCCCAGTTCCTTTTGAAATTCAGGCACAGCTGAACAGCATTAACATTACAACAGATCTTTCCACTGACAAAACTGACTCTGTAGCAGTAAGATACCAAATCAGAGTCTGACTCTAGTACAGCATCACATGCTATGACAGACAGCTGACCCTGAAAGAAGTCAAAGTGTTTCACCAAAAAATAATGTTTATTTGCTATATCTTGAAATAGTCCTGCAAAGCTGTCTCTTATGGGAAAAATCTACATTCTGAAAAGAATCTCTTCCCTTTTCCAGGCCTTTAACCTGATCCAAAAGAAAATTTAACTAAGACTCTGGCATCCTTTTAAGACTGATAGGAAACATTTAAAATCTATTTGCACTGAAGCCTGCTACCTGGAGGCTTCATATGTGTAGTAGAAATCTTGGTGTCCTCAAGCCCTTATCTTAACCAATACACTCCATTCTATTGATTCCAAGCCTGTAGATAAACTCTTTAAACCAATTGCCAATCAGAAAAATCTTTGAATACACTTATGATCTGGAAGCCACCCCCACCACTTTCTTCAAGTTGTCCCACCTTTCTGTACAAAACCAATGTACATCGTACATGTGTTGATGTCTAATATCTCCCTAAAATGTGCTAAACCAAGCTGGAGCTCAACCATCTTGAATAAATGTTTTCAGGATCTCCTGGGGCCAAGTCACAGGTTCTTGGTCACTCATATTTGGCTCAGAATCAGTATCTTCAAATATTTTACAGAGTTTGATTCATTTCATTGTCAAAGATAATAAATGCTGTTATTTTAGTAACTAGTCTGCATTTTCTAAATTATATATAATTGATATATATTGCAGTTATTTGAGCAATCTAATATATAAAATGAGAATTAAAACTTGATTTTCAGTTCCAGGTTCTTTATGCTCTTTATTTGATTGTGTTAAATGACTTTCTTTTCTTTGTCTAAGAAGGCAGTACAACTATGTTATCTATTCATTTGAACCACAACATTTATTGAGCACTTATTATATACCAGCTGTTGTATTAGGCAGTGAGGATATAGCGTTTATGAGATAAGTCAGTCTCTGGTATCATGAAATTAATAATCTAGAAGAGAAGATAGCTAAGAAACATACAGACATATAAAAAAAAAGGTAAAGTATGTTTATTAGTTCTCACACTGCTATAAAGAATTACCTAAGACTGGGAAATTTATAAAGAAAAGAGGTTTAATTGACTCATAGTTCCACATGGCTGAGGAGGCCTCAAGAAACTTACAATCATGATGGAAGGGGAAACAGGCACATCTTATATGGCAGCAGGCAACAGAGAGAGGGTGAAGGGGAAAGAGTCCCTTATAAAACCATCAGATTCATGAGAACTCACTCATTATCATGAGAACATCATGGGAGAAATCTCCCCCATGATCCAATCACTTACCAGGTTTCTCCCTCAACACCTTGGGATTACAATTCAAGATGAGAAATGGGTGTGAACACAAAGCCAAATTATATCAGTATGGCTTGCAAAAGGTGCCTAGAGGAAAAACATTGTTTGAAAAGGATAAGTATCAATTGGATGATCAGGGAGCCCTCTCAAGAAAAGTTGACTTTTGGCCTGATAAATTAGACTCTGAAGCCATATAAAAGAAGTGATGGGAAAGAAAAGGAAAAAGAACAGCAGCCATTATCCTCCGAAGTTGGGAAAGTCTCAATATAATTCAGAAACAACAAGAAAGTAAAAACATAATTAGTAAAGAAAAGAGAGGCATGTGATAATTTTAGAGAAATTGGGAACGGTAGAAGTAAGGATTGAATTGTGATCCTAATCAATGGGGCTCCTTTGATTTTAGGCTGGAATTGACATTATCCATTTTACAAAATGATAATGGTTGCCAGGTGACCAATACATTGGAAGATGTGAGAATGCAAGCAGAAACCATTAGGAAGCTACTACATTGCTCTGTGTAAACAGGATGACATAATAAACCCCAACTATACTATAGTGGTTTGTTTTATTACTGGAAGGGTGAACTTCACCATAACAAGACAAAATGCAATGTCACAATAGATGTACATCTGCTTTGTCACTATTGAAGAACACAGACACCCTCTAAAGGAGATTCCAGGTTAGAGGCACCACTGTCTGAAAGCACATCTCTTACTGCTCATTACTAATTTTGGTAATAATGTTAAGCAGTACAACTGTATGGCCTAAGAGAAAACATTGTAGACAGAGAAAACTATTTTTTTCTCTAAGCGAATCTTTAAATTGTATTATTATTGTTATTAACTATAGAAAAGAGTGTAAATTAGTTCAACCATTGTGGAAGACAGTGTGGCGATTCCTCGAGGACCTAGACATAGAAATTTCATTTGACCCAGCAATCGCATTACTGGGTATATACCCAAAGGATTATAAATCATTCTATTATAAACATATATGCACACATATGTTCATTGCAGCACTGTTTACAATAGCAAAGACTTGGAACCAATCCAAATGCCCATCGATGTTAGACTGGACAAGGAAAATGTGGTACATATACACCATGGAATACTATGTAGCCCTAAAAAATGATGAGTTCATGTCCTTTGTAGGAATATGGATGAATCTGGAAACCATCATTCTCAGCAAACTGACACAAGAACAGGAAATTAAACACCACATGTTCTCACTCATAGGTGGGTGTTGAACAATGAGAACACATGGACACAGGCAGGGGAGCATCACACACTGGGGTCTGTTGGGGGGCGGCCAGGAGAGGGACAGTGCAGGGGTGGGGAGGTTGGGGAGGGAAATCATAAGGAAAAATGCCAGATGTAGGTGACGGGGGGATGGAGGCAGCAAACCGCATTGCCATATATGTACCTATGCAACAATCTTGCATGTTCTTCACATGTACCCCAAAACCTAAAATGCAATTAAAAATTTTTTTTTAATTTTTTTTTAAAGTAAACATATATCACACAGACTTGTTTATAAATGTTGAATGCACCTTTATTCATAATGGCGAAAAGCCTGAAACAACCTAAATGTCTGTAAACAGGTGAATAAATGAAGAAAAATTGCAGTTAAAAAAAAATCATAGCTCAAAGAAAAGAAAAGAAAAGCAACCCTACATATGCACCAAAATCATTTACTATTCTCTCTTATAATACGGGTTTGAAGGTACTGTGCTGAGGCCTCTTGAATCAGATTTGCCTAGGCTAAAACTCTGGATGCTGCATTTGAATGTAATTGCCATGTACACTCCACAGGTGCTTAACTATGCAGCAGATAAGGGAACCACACTTCCAGGCTGCATCATAGCAGGCTGTCCTAACAGCAACCATCCCTGCATCTGCAGTTTTTTGGGAAAGTTACCATCTAGGGAGTTACAATCAACCAATGCAACACAATGCAAACTTAAAACCTAATTTCAGACTCTGAAAGTACTGCTGTTTTCTCATGTTTTTGAATTCAAGTTTATTCAAAACTAATTTAGCTAATGATGAACAGGAAGAAAATGGGTGTTTTTCTTATCCAAGTGAAAAGTCAAGAATGAATGTGATTTCTTAAGAACAAATGTGATTTCTTTTGAAATTTTTCTATCTGATTTTTAAGGAAAATTAAAAAACTTGCTTAAAATAAATATTTTATTAAAAAGGACACTCTTAAAAGAGGAATAAATGTAGCATTCTGGAACTCAATATAATCTAGGTCACAGCATTCTAGAAATCATTTTTTTAATTTTCTTTTAAATACACTATGCAATTTTCTTAAGTCTAAGTAGTAGGGATTTGAATAGACAGCTGTTCAATTAGATAAAGCATTATTTTAATGCAAGGCATTGAAGACTACAAGGAAATTGTTGATTTTGCTTTCCTGCCATCAAGAGGAAGACACTATAGTATGATCACAAGGTCATTTCTACCTTAACATTCTCTGATTCTGATGTTGTTGCATGTCTTGTGCAAATCACATACTCTTTTTCCGTCTTTTCAACATATTAAAAGGAAGATAGAGTACAAATATTCATTTACTCTATGCTACCTGTAAACAGTACTCACAAATTTATCTGGGATATATCACTAACCCTCTGCAAAATGCAATATGATAGTTAGCAATACTATAGCAATCTTTCACATGAGAAATGTGTCTTCGTGTGGTTAAATTATTTGGCTAACATTATACAGACCATAGGAAAAATCCACTTTGGTCTAATTATGCAGTATATGCTTTTCTCTGCTATGTCAAATTTTCCTCCTTAATGAATTCTTTCTAATTTTTTTTTGTAGAGTTAACTAAAAGTTTTCATATTAAATTCTAACGCTCCTTGGGGGCATAGAAAGGACAGAGTCATAAGTTGTTTTTAATTTCTGCTTTGGTGCATAGCCACATTACAGCTACACACTGGCCAGAGGAAAATGAAAGGACAAAAAAATCTGTAAAGGAGATGCTAATGCACTATGCAGAATGAAGAATCATGGAACAATGGATGCTGTGATTATTCTATTCATGGGATAGTAAATAATTTTTATCCCTTGCGGCAACTCTAAGCCATAAATAGAGAATTCCAATGGTGATATGCAGAGAAAGGTTGCTGATGAAATTTATCAGAAATAGATACCCGGATCGATAACCAAGGTCTAATCTGGGTGGAGCAGATGGAAGGGGTGGCTATGATTCTGGTTCATGTATACCTTGGACACATTGCAGGATTGTTTCCAGATTAACACAATAAAGCAAGTATCACAATAAAATGAATCACATGACTTTTTTGGGGGGTTTTCCAGTGCACATTAAAGTTGCGTTTGTACTGTAATCTATTAAGTGTGTAATAGCATTGTGTCCAATAGTCAATGTACATATCTTAATTAAAAATATTGCTACAATCTACTAATGATCATCTGACCCTTTAGTGAGTCATAACCTTTTTGCTGGTGGAAGATCTTGCCTTGATGTTGATGGCTGCTGACTGATCAGGGTAGTGGTTGCTGAATGCTGGGGTAGCTATGTTAAGTTCTGAAACAAATAATAATAACATTTACCACACCGATTGACTCTTTCTTGTAAGAAAAATTTCTCTGTAGCATGCAATACCATTTAAAAACATTTTACCAACAGTAGACCGTTTTCCAAAACTGAAATCAATACACTGAAACCCTGCCACTGATTTATCAACTAAGTTTACTTATTTTCTAAAATCTTTGTTGTCATTTCAGCATTGTTAACAGCATCTTCACCAGAAGTAGATTCCATCTCAAGAAATAACTTTCTTTGCTCATCTAAAAGAAGCAAATTCCAGCCAGGCACAGTGCCTCAGACCTGTAATCCCAGCACTTTGGGAGGCTCAGAGGAGTGGATCACTTGAGGTCAGGGGTTCGAGACCAGCATGGCCAAAATGGTGAAGCCAGTATCTACTAAAAATACAAAAATTAGCTGAGCGCAGTGGCTCATACCTGTAATCCCAGCTACTTGGGAAGTTGAAGGAGGAGAATCACTTGAACCCAAGAGGCAGAGGTTGCAGTAAGCTGAGATGGCAACACTGCACTCTGCACCAGCCTGGGCAGCAGAGTGAGTGAGACTCAGTCTCAATAATAATAATAATAAAAAGGGGCAACTCCTCATTCATTCAAGTTTTATCATGAGATTGTAGCAATTTAGTCACATCTTGAGGCTCCTGTTTTAATTATCATTATCTTCCTATTTCTACTACACCTGCAGTTATATCCTTCACTGAAGTCTTGAACTTCTCAAAGTCATCTGTGAGGGTTGGAAATAAACTTCTTCAAACTTCTGTTATTGTTCACATTTTGAACTTCAATGATTCACAAATGCTTTTAATGACATCTAAAATAGTAAATGTTTTCCAGAAAGTTATTTTATTTATTTTGCCAAATTCATCAAAGGAAGCATTATCTGTGGCAGCCTTAGAAGATGTGTTTCCAAGACCTGGAAGTTGAAAATACTTCTTGGTCCATGGGCTGCAGAACGGATGTTGTGATAGCAGGCATGAAAACAACATTGCTATCCTTATTCGTCTCCACAGGGCATGGTGGCTAATGCTTGTAATCCCAGCCATTTGGGAGGCCAAGGCAGGTGGATCACTTGAGGTAAGGAGTTCAAGATCAGCCTGGTTAACATGACGAAACCTCATCTCCATTAAGAATATAAAAATAGCTGGACACGGTGATGCACACCTGTATTCCTAGTACTTGGGAGGCTGAGGCAGGAGCATCCCTGCAGAGGTTTCAGTGAGCTGAGATCATGCCACTGCACTCCAGCCTGGGTTGCAGAGCAAGACTTCCTCTCAGAAACAAAACCAAACAATAAATATTCTTATCCATCTCCACAAGGGTGACTGAGTGTATTATCAATGAGAAATAATTTTTAAAGGAATCTTTTTTCCTGAACCGGCCTCAACAGTGGGCTTAAATTATTTAGTAAAGCATGCTATGAACTGATGTATCATCATCCCAGCTTTGTTGTTTTATTGACAGACCACAGGCAGAGTAACTTTAGGGTAATTCTAAAGGGGCTTTATTTTTGGTAAATGATCATTGGCTTCAACCTAAAGTAACCAGCTGCATTAGCTCCTAACAAGAGAATCCACCTGTTTTTTGAAGCTTTGAAGTCAGGCTTTGACTTCCCCTTTTTAGTTGTGAAAGTTCTTCATAATATCTTCTTCCAACATTTCCTCTACTTTGAAAATCTGTTTACTGTAGCCATCTTCATTAATTATCTTAGCTACATCTTCTGGATAACTTGCTGCAGCATCTATGATAGCACTTGCTATTTACCTTGCACTTTTATGTTATAAAAATAACATTTCCCTAAACCTCCTGAACCATCCTCTGCTGGCTTCATGCTTTTCTTCCACAGATGCCTCATCTCTCTCAGACTTTTAGAATTAAAGACAGTTGCAGCCTTGCTCTAAGCTACACTATACTTTATTGTTTATAGGTATGTTGTGACTGGTTTGATCTTCTGTCCAGACCACTCAAACTTTCTCCATATCAGCCATAAGGCTGTTTCACTTTCTTAATATTTGTATGCTCTCTGAAGTGGCATTTTTAATTTTTTTCAAAAAGTCTTTCTTTGCCTTCACAACTTGGCTAATGGTTGACCCAAGAGGCCTAGCTTTTGGTCTTTCCAGGCTTTTGACACAGCTTCCTCACTAAGCTTAATCATTTTTAGCTGCTGATTCAAAGTGAGTGAAGTACAACGCTTCTTTTCACTAGAACACTTAGAGGCCATTGTAGGGTTATCAATTTGTCTAATTTCAGTGTTGTCATAGCTCAGGGAATAAAGGAAGACAGATTGGGCAATGGTAGGCAGAGCAATCAGAACACGTGTAATGTATATTGACTAAGTTTGCTGTCTTATATGAGCAAAGTTTGTGATGTCCCCAAACAATTAAAATAGGGACATCAAAGGTCATTCATCACAGATCACCATAACAGATATGAGAATCATGACAATCTTTAAAATATTGCAAGAATTCCCCAAATGCAACACAGAGACATGAAGTGAGCTCATGCTATTAGAAAAATAGTGCTAATAGACTTGTGCAAAGCAGGGTTGTCACAGACTTTAAATTTGTAACAAAACACGGTATCTGTGAAATGCAATAAAAGGAAGCATGATAAAAAGAGGTGTGCCTGTAATTTCTAGCTCTTTCCTTACCAGCAATATGTTTGCCAAGTGACTTTCTCCTTTCATTCCTCACCACTAAAGTAGTGCTAACACCCACCTCTTAATGCTGACGAATCATTACATTAGTGATGTCGTTTATATAAACTGTCTGCCCCAGTACCCTGTTACTTTATTGCTGTACTGGGAGCTGTAGCACATCTTGAAAGAGTCGCAGGTACTTCATGTCTCACCTAGTCCATTACATCTCTTCAGAAATGCATGTGCTTCTTTTTGGATTATTCTTCCCTCCATCTTTTATAAAAAAACACTAGATATAAAAAGGCTTTGGAGCGCAGCAGTACTGGGTTCAATTCTGTCTCTGCCACACAATCTGTGTGTTTTGGCAATTTATTTTACCTTTATCAGCCTCAATTTCCTCATCTGTCAAATGTAGTTTCTCTTAGTATAACATGGACTTTACAGAGTGGTTGTGTAGATCAAATCAAGTGAGATATTTTCTATTTTAGATTATGCCAAATATCTAATGAAAAGTAACTATAATAATAAAATTATAAACTAATTACACAATTTTATACATTATAATGAATGATAACAACATTTTCCCTTTTATTATCTGCAAGCATAAATCTTCAAAGTAAAATCCAAAAAATCATTTTTATTCTAATCCACACATTATTTTTTTTTTATGTCATCTTTTTCATTTATTCAAAAAGATTTGTTGAGCATCATTAAATGCCAGAAATACAATAATGATAAAAACAGAGATCATTAGGAAAGACACACAGTCAAGTGCTAATAATTACACTGTACATGTAACTACACAAAAGTAGCTGACCTACTGGGATGTCAGAAAAGGTTAGCCTGAGGAAGTGACAATGGAGGAGAGAGGTGGAAACTATGGAGGGAAGACAGGTTAATCTAGACAGAGAAGGCAGCAAGTGCAACAGTGTTGAGGTGGGGCCCAGTATACATTTGAGGAGCTGAGACAAGACCAGCATGGCTGTAGCTCAGAGAGTGAGGTGAGAAGAGTGAGGAGAGCCAGCAAGGGCCAAGTTGTGCAAATCGTTACAGGCACTTTTTAAGGTCCTTGGTTTTCACCTTAAGAGCATTGCAAAGTAATCGGTTTTAAATACAGTAAAGACAGAATTAGATTTGCACTTTTTATTAGCTTTAGCTTCAATCTGAATTTCAGATGGGAGGAAAACCAGATATTTGGGAAGTCCAGATAGTACTTTATCACCATAATCTAGATGAAAAGTACTGGAAACTTGGACTGGGGCTGTGACCATTGAAAAGGAGATGAAGTGAGGAACTGAAGAGACATTTTAGTAGTGATCTGTTTAGTTCATGCCCTTTGCAGGGACATGGATAAAGCTGGAAACCATCATTCTCAGAGAACTAACACAGAACAGAAAACCAAACTCCACATGTTTTCACTCATAAGTGGGAAATGAACTATGAAAACATATGGACATGGGGAAAGGAATATAACACACCAGGGCCTGACAGGGATGAAGGGTTAGGACAGGGGTAGTATTAGGAGAAACACCTAATGTAGATGACAGGTTGATGGGTGCAGCAAAACCATGGCACATGTATACCTATGTAACAAACCTGCAGGTTCTGCACATGTATCCCAGAACTTAAAGTATAATATTAATAAAAAAAAGGCAGATGATGTAACTCTTTGAGTAATGGGAAGCCAGTAAACATTTTTAAACTTATAAATGTCAAAGTTACTTTCAACTCAATCAATCCAAACCTAGTACATCTAGTTTCCCTCCAAACCTAGCTCTCATCTTGTGCTGTATATTCTGGTAACTGTTGCCATCATCTGTGCTATTTCATAAACTAGAAATATATGCAGCATTTTTGATATTAAATCTTCTGAATCCCCATACTCACATGTTATTTTCTTCCTGAGAATAAAATTGAGCCAGGTTTAAATTGCAGAAATATGTTTCTTAGGGGAACAACCTTACACATTATATTATAAAGGCAACTTTATTTTTTATTATATTTCCAGACCTGACTTGCAAGAATGCTCAACTAGATTTATAAGGGAAGTTTTATAATAAATTAAATAGAAATATTTTTTCTTCTTCCAAAAATCCAAATATTTTAAATCTCGAATGTCACCTCTGCAGATTGCCTTCCCTGACTATTCATTCTGAAATAAAGCCTACAGCCCAGCCATGAAATTCTATCTCTTTATGTTTTGTTTCACAGAAGCAACATTTTTCCCAACATAACATTACATATTTATGTGGTTTCTGCTTTTTTTGTTTGACTCTGCTAGACTGTAAGCTCCATAAGGACCAGGAACTTGTCTAGTTTACTGCTTGAATCTCCAGCTGTAATGATATTGCCTGGCACATATGTTGGATCTTGTTTTCACATTTTTCTTTCGACATATGTGTAGAGCCACAAAAAGTTGCAAATATATTACAGAGATATACTGTGTACTTGTAATTCAGTTGACTCCAGTGCTAACAACCTACATATTAGTACAGTAGGAAATAGAAAAAGGACGATATTGGAATAAAACAACTAGAGGACTTAGATCTCATGAGTTTGTGTGCTCATTTCTTTTGGCACATGTTTGTGTATAGGTCTACATTTTATCACATTTATAGATTTGTGTTAACTACCATCGCTATCAAAATACGTCTCAAAACTCCCACATCTCAAAACACCGCAATTGTTTTATAGATGCACCTTGCCTCTCCTTGCACCTTGCAAGGTTAGGGCCCCTTGCAAATACTGATCTGTTCCCCATCTCTATAATGTTGTTATTTTTATAATGTTATATAAATTTAATCATATTATATGCATATATAAAAGCTATTTTCACTCAGCATAAATAATACTCTTGAAATTTATCCACATTTTTATGTGTACCAATAGTCCACTCCTTTTTATTTGGTTTTGTTCCATATTTCTACTAATTATGTCATTAAGTAAATCCCACTTTCTATGATTTATATTACATCTTTAAAAGTCACGTAAAATATTAGCATTGTTGGCCAGGCACAGTAGCTCACGCCTGCAATCCCAGCACTTTGGGAGGTGGAAGCAGAGGTGGTGATTCACCTGAGTTTGGGAGTTTGAGACCAGCCTGACCAACATGGAGAAACCTCTTCTCTACTCAAAATACAAAATTAGCTCTATGTGGTGGTACATACCTGTAATCCCAGCTATTTGGGAGGCTAAGACAGGAGAATCACTTGAACCCAGGAAGCAGAGATTGCAGTGAGGTGAGATCACAACATGCACTTCAGCCTGGGCAATAAGAGTGAAACTTGGTTTCAAAAAACTTCATATTTGAATTGTTATCACTTTATTTTAACATATTAACCTGCCACTTATCTTGTCCAGGACCCAGTATATCTTTGTATTGTAAAATTTTTTAATGTCGTATTTTCCTCCTGCCTCCACATCCTTATAAGCAAGCTGTGAACACCCTGCTCAGGTAGTCAGATGCATTAAACAATAAGGAGGCGCCTGCCACAGTTTTCCTTCTTGCTCTCCTTTGACTGTTGAAATAGTGACATTCAAACACACTAATGAAATCCTCTCATTCCTTTTGCTTATGTACAACCCCCAGATTTCCAAGAAAGGCAGTTGCTCACAGGTCCTCTCTCAGCTCCACCTGGTTGGCTGAGCCCACTTTCCTGGAGCTACTCCCATATGGCCTCTTGAGTAGTATGCCATGCCTTTCTCTCTAAGATATGTGAGTGTAATATATCCTTTAATTTCATATGCCTGCGAGAGTGTAATTTCCGGGGCAGTGTGGGAATGATCCTTAAAGGCTCTATGAGGGGAACTTACTTTCGCATTTATAATACAATCCTTCAGCAAGCAGGGGAAATTTCTAAAATGAAAATGTGGTTGACTCTGATCTCCGCCGACAGCTAAAGAAGGGTCTCAGTCTTTATGCCTGTTGATATTCCAGTGTGTGTGGTCTTTGATCACTTCCCACAGTTGACATGTGCCACTGTGTAACACTTTGGAATGGCTTCTCTGTTTACTTCCTTCTTTTCTTTTTCCTCCTTGTTTCTAGAATAGGCAACATTCTAAGTGGATTTAAGAGGAAAGAAAATCCTCATTAAACTGATAATAAATAATCTTATTTTGTCTTTAGAAAATCTTTTCAATATATTTTTTTCTTTAAATTACTTAAGAAAATAAAAAAGCCCCAGAATTTCAGATCTAGCATGTAAGGCATAAGACCCAGAAATGCAAATTTTAAGGTATCCCAAGAAACATGGCATTCTTAGAGAAATACAAGAATTATTTAAGGAAAGTAAACAAACAAAAACACAAATCTCAGTGCTGTATGCTATATTAAAGTATGCAGGGTACATACTTTAATGACTTGCAAACTTTAATTAATGAGTTACAGGTTACATAAAACAGAGGTTTTCTGCCAGGTGTGGTGGCTCACACCTGTAATCCCAGTACTTTGGGAGGCCTAGGTAGGCGGATCACTTGAGGTCAGGAGTTTAAGACCAGCCTGGTCAACATAGATGATGTCTCTTTATAATTTTATCACTATTATTGTAGTTTGCTAGTATTTTGTTGAAGACATTTGCATCAAGCTTCATCAGGGAGACTGGTCTGTAGTTTCCTTCTTTTGATGTGTCTTTCTTTGATTTTGGTATCAGGGTAATAATGAGCTTATAGAATGAGTTTGAAAGTACTCCCTTTCTTCCCTACCTCTTCTCTCTCTCTCTCTGAATAGTTTTAGTAGGCTTGGTATTTGTTCTTTAGATGTTTAGTTAAATTCAGCAGTGAAGCTATCAGGTCCCTGGCTTTTCTTCGAGGGGAGATTTTTTATTATGGCTTTGATATCATGACATGTTATTGGTTGGTTCAGGTTTTGAATTTCTTCATGTTTCAATCTTGATAAATTGTGTATTTCCAGGAATTAATACATTTCCTCTAGATTTTCCAATTTATTGGCATATAGTTTCTCATAGTAACCACTAATGATCCTTTGCATTTCCCAGAATTGGTTTTAATGTCTTATTTTTCATCTTTGAATTTATTTATTTCAGTTTTTTTATATTTTTGTTTTTTGAATTAGGCTAAATGGTTGTTGACTTGATTTATTCTATCAAAAAACAGCTTTTCATTTCATTGATCTTTAGTATTTTTTTTACTTCAATTTCACTTACTTTGGCTCTGATCTTTTTTATTTATTTTCATCTATCAATTCTGGGTTTGAATTTTTTCTTGCTTTTCTAATTCTTTAAGATGCATTGTTAGGTTTTTATTTGAAGTTTTTCTACTTTTTTAAAATGTAGATGTTCATGGATGTGAGCTTTTCTCTTAGACCTGATTTTGCTGTATCCTTAACATTTAGTTATGTTTTGTTTCCTTCTTTTTTTGTGTGTAACTAATTTTTTTAATTTACTTCTTAATTTTTTCATTGAGCCACTGGTTATTTAGAGATATGTGGTTGAATTTACATGTGTTTGTATAGTTTTCAAAATTCCTATTGTTATTGATTTCTTGTTTTATTACATCGTGGTCAGAGAAGATACCCGATATACTTTGAATTTTTTTGAATTGTTGAGACTTGTTTTGTAGCCTAACAAATGGTTTATCCTTGAGTATGATTCATGTGCTGCAGAGGAAGAATATGTATTCTGCAGCCGTTGAAAATGTTCTACAAGTAACTATTAGATCCATTTGGCTATAGTGCAGATAGACCAAATCTACATGATTAAAGACTGTCTTTCCTGCCAATTTCAGTGCCCTTTTTCTTAATATGATATTAAAAACAGATACCATGATTGCTCACCAGATTTTTGGTTCTTATGAAGGTGGTTTTTGTGTGGATAGTTGTTAATTTGGTGTTCTTGTTTGGGTAACAACAGCTGGGGGTTTCTATTCAGCCATCTTGCTCGGCCTTCTCTAAGACAGCTTTTAAAAATATATTTATTGAGTTTCTACTTCAAGTAAAACCAACAGGTTTTGATCAACTCCAAAAATATGTTACGTGTACTTATGAAGCTTAGAAAATAAAAGCCAAAACAGATATTAATATTGATAAAATAATAGGAAAAATTACTCTCCCTGTTTTCCTGGGACTGTCCTGGTTTTAAAAGGAAAAACTACATCCCAGGAGCTCCCTCAGTTCCAGGTCAACTTGGTATGTTTGGTAAGCCTATCAAACAATCATATGACAATGCAGAATTGCAGCTGTCACAATTGCTAAGAGACAGAAAAGCGTGAAGTTACAGATCTCTGTGATGGGGGAGGGCCTGATTGGAGATCTGAAGTATATTCTCCATAAAAAGAGACTATGAAAAAATAGTCAAAGAAAGAAAAGGTGTTCACCTGATACATTTTGGAAGATAAGTGTTCTATGTAATGAAAGAGGCATTTAAAAGGGATCATGGAAGGAGATAGTTTGTTTAGTGTTAGAGCTATACAAAAATCAGTGTGGCTGGGGCCCAGAAAACAAGGGACTCATGGTGAGAGATGTGTCTGAAATACACCCCAGGATTTAGACCAGACTCAGGAAGCATTTTCTATAAAGTGTCATATGTTATAAACAATTGTAAGATGGGTTAAAGAGTTCCAGACATTGTTCTATGGCCTCTTCGTTCCAAATATTAAATCAAACCTGAATCCAACTACTTTTAGAAAGGAAATGCAATTAAGGTCCCAAGTCAGCTGACCTTAAGATAGAGAGGTTATCTTATGGCACCTGATCTAGTAAATAAACATTTAAATCTTAGTTGTAGAGGTCAGAAATAGAGGACTTCAGAGATTTCCAGCACAAGGGGATTTAACTAACAAGACATTCTCCATTGCTGACTTTAATATGGAAGGAATCATGTAGCAAGAACTGTGGGCAGCCCTAGGGACTGAAAGCAGCCACTAATGGTAACTATTAAGCAACCAGGTGTCTTATCATTCAAAGGAATTGCATTTTCTAAACGGGCAGTTGGAGGAGGACCCTAAATCTTAAGTACTATAGCAACTCTGGACAATATCTTGATTTCAGTCATGTGAGACCCTGAGCAGAGAACACGGTTATACTTTGCCAACTCCTGACACATAGAGACTTGGAAAGGACATATTTTTTGTTGTTTTAAGCCAATAATTTTACAGTGATTAGTTATGTAGTAACAGAAAACAAACATGGCAAATATAGTAATTATTTTTTGACTACTGGGCACTACAGTTTCTGCTGCAACTAGCCAACGATGATATTATAGTGCAAAATCAGCCATAGATAGTACATAAATGAATATGTATGTCTATACGCCAATAAAACTTCACTTATAAATAAAATCGTTAGTATATTTGCTTGTGTGTTATAGTTTTCAGACTCCTAATATGGAAAATCTAAGGAGTTGAACATATTGCTAAGGAGATTTTGCCTTAACCTAACAAACATGGAAAAATGGTGATAAATAATTATATTTACATTTTGAAGATCAATCTGTCTAAGACTTTGGTAAGGATAATTGAACGAAGTAAATCAAAATGAAAAATGTAGAATAATTTTTTGGCTATTGCACTTGATGTCTCTGGCTAGGAGGATGGTTACTAGAAAAGTGATAGAAGAAATCTTCATTATGGGCATGTGTGTGAATATGCATGCGTGCGCGTGTGTTTGTTTGCATTCATGCACATGTACAAACTATAAAGATACGAGCTGTGTTTTGTGACATTTTTGCTCTAATGAATAAACAGATTCTGCAACATTTGCGGTGTAACTCTGAAGAAAATGACTGAGCTTTTTCTACGATAATGGCATCAGATTGATTAAATGAACATTTCCTGTACCTGGAGAATTCATATGAATTATAGGGAAGAAAACAGCTCTACTGACCGAGAGATTTAATATTCTCTTCCTAACAACTTGCAAAACATTATGAGATGATGAGAACAATATGACCAAAGACATTTTGAAACAGTCTGAAATTGATCACTGCTAGATAATAGCTTCCTTTTTGCCTTACCTCTTCCCACACAATGCTGTTTGAAATACTATTTTTAAAAAGTGTTTTCATTGAAATATTTTCCTAGGTACTGAATGTTCTCTTGTGAAATAAGGCACGCAGCTCTATAATTGACACATAGTAGGTATCAAGTGAATTTTAGTGAAATTGGAATCTAAATTGGCTAAAATAAAGACAGTTTTTACTGAATCTATGTTTAAAATACTAAACAAAATCAGTAACTATGGCGAATACCAAGCTATTTAGAGTTCAGCATTACTTTTCTTTAAAAAGAAATGCAATGATAGACTGGACAAGGAAAATGTGGCACATGTACACCATGGAATACTATGCATCCATAAAAAATGATGAGCTTGTGTCCTTTGCAGGGACATGGAAGAATCTGGAAACCATCATTCCCAGCAAACTGACACAAGAACAGAAAATCAAACACTGCATGTTCTCACTCATAGGTGGGTGTTGGACAATGAGAACACATGGACACAGGGAGGGGAGCATCACACACAGAGTTTTGTTGGGGGGGCCAAGGGAGGGACAGTGGAGGTGGGTGGGGCGTCAGGGAGGGATAACATGGGGAGAAATGCCAGATGTAGGTGGCAGGGGGATGGAGGCAGCAAACCACATTGCCATGTGTGTACCTATGCAACAATCTTGCATGATCTGCACATGCACCCCAGAACCTAAAGTACAATTTAAAAACAAAAGAAATGCAAAATTATAAAAGAAAAATGTTGCAAAACATCTCTCCCTGGATCTTTCATATTTCTGCATGTGTTGCTGTGTGCTACACTTCAAGATATTAATCCCTCTTTACCCTCGACCATTTTTCAGTATAATGTTTAGAGCAAGTAATTGAGGGAAGAGTTAACATCCTCCCTGGGAACAAAGGTTTATTTGCTTACTGCACACTGTGAAATATTGGATTTCTTAAGCTTAGCATACTCTTTTGTGATACAATCCATGGTTTATGCGGGCACTGGGTAGGCCCTTTGCATGGATTTGGGAGGCAAGTAAAATTAACCAAAAAATGCTAATGCTAATACTCATGCTACTTGCTGTGTTGTAAGTAATAAAATTCTTTGTCTCTGAGCAAGAAGTTGATATCTTCCATATTTGTGATAGAGTATTAGGGCTTACTTTATCGTGTTATAAATGAAGAATAATTCTTAATGTAGAGAAAAGTTTTTAAGGTTTTATATTTGGATATTCTAGGTTGACTACTTTGAACAACATGTTCTCAAATATTTTCCCAAATATGTATGAAAGGATACCATAATTAATGACATAAATGATGATAACATTAAGGTTGACAAAGCATTCTTTCAAAGGTTTACTTTAGTTCCCCAAACTTTAAGGTGCGTAAGAGAGATATTATCATTCCACGTATAAATGTAAACATTGCTCGTAAGGTTTCTACAATATTTTTCAAAGCAGTGTAGTGTTTAAAAGTTAGATTTGTACTTATAATTTGACGATTCTGCCTTCTGCTGTTTAAAAATATTATTTATAAATATAGTACAGCAAAGTACATTTGCTTTAATAATTTATTCATGTATTAATTAGCAAAATTTCTTCAAACTTATTGTATTATGCTAATCGTATACCGTTATATAGTATGTGTTCTGTGTGTGTGGGTGCATGAGAAAATCAATTGCATATAATGTATAGCGGATACAATGCAGACAAGTGGTTAGAATGTCTGGTTTGTTTTATGAGGTAAATAAGTAAGTTTTGTTTTTTTGTTTGTTTTATAGCTCAAACATGTTTTTTGAAATAATTTTGGGAATTTTAATTTTATTCTCAATGAGCTAAAGACAGAAAGGAGAAAAGGGTAGAGTCCGGGAAAGAGTTGGCGAGAATCATCAACTTTCACGTAGAGACACAGGTATTGGAACCTCAGATTGAACCAAATCACAAATTCTTCTGTTTCCTTGGGGTAATAAATCATAAAATTTATTTAAAGTCTTCTTCATAACTTGCAGTTCTCTGAATATCATGTTTCAATTTTATGAATAATCTTTGTATGTTCTTTATTGTGAAGGCTTGGATTCCTTATTGACATGCAGATTGAAATTCTTAATTGTCAAGACTATGAGGCAAATTGAAGGAATAACTTGGTGAAATGTTCTAGGTAAGAGACAAATATTTGTCCATTTTTTAGATTTTGGTGCCTAGCACAGTGTCTTGACCCAGAGAAAGTACACACACACACACACACAGACACACACACACACACACACACACTCACATAAACACAAATGGATAAAAAAGAGAAAAGAGGGAGAATGGGCACAGTGGCTCATGCCTGTAATCCCAGCACTTTGAAGGCTAAGACAGGCAGATCACCTGAGGTCAGGAGATCAAGACCAGCTTGGCCAACATGGCAAATCCCTATTTCTACTAAAAGTACAAAAATTAGCGAGGTGTGGTGGCATGCACCTGTAATCCCAGCCTCTTGGGAAGCTGAGGGAGGAGAATGGCTTGAACTCAGGAGGTTGCAGTGAGCTGAGATGGCGCCACTGCACTCTAGCCTGTGCAACAGAGCCAGACTCTATCTCTGAAAAAAATAAAGAGAGAGAGAAGAGGGTATGAGAAAGAAATATTGAATGAAAAGGCCAAGGAAATTCTTCAAGAGAGTTGATGAAGCAAGTATGACCTTTAGACTGCCTTTGGATGGATTTCCTCTCATTTAATTAAAAAAAAATTAACAAAATCATAAATATAGAAGAATCATTATAAAATCTGTATTTATTTGTAAGGAGAAAGAGAAGAGAAATCAGGCAAACGAACTGGGAAAGAGGGGCAAAATTACATAAACTTTAAAAAAGTGGGGCTAAAGAATAATTCAGAAAGAGAAAATAAAAAAAGAGAACATCCAGGAAGAAAAAGGTGAGGAGAGGCTAGAAAGAAGTAAGGAAGGAAAGAGGAAAATTAAAGAAAAGTCAAACTTTTATTTTATCTTCATTTTCTTTCTACATGGTTAGTAAATCAACAGGAGAGACAGAACCTTACAGCAGGAAGAAAGAGGAGAAAATGGCTGCTTTTCAAACACTTGACTTAACCATGCCTGGTCTCTCACTAGCAGCCTCTGCATATTCCCCTGACAGCACCTGTAGAAGGTGCCTGTAGAACACCGGAGGGGTGGTGGGTAAGCATGACATGTGGCACCAGGGCAAGATCTGATCCTTGACAAATGAAATCTGTCAGCCATCTCCTCAAAAGCTGCCACCTTTCATATTCCTGCTTGGCTGAGCTAGCTTTATGTAAAGACTTATTGTATTATTCAGCTGGTTTGATTTTCCTTTTTATGACAACCCTCCCCTGGAGGCCATCCATCTCTTTACAATACTGGAGAATGACTCTAACTGAATGATATTTCAATGTAATTTATAACTCTCTACTGTAAACACAAATGTGGGTTGTTTCTTAGCATTGGAAATAATGCTATTGGAGAGTCTTGAGCCTTTATTATTTTGAACGAAGTTAGTACCAAAATGGTTAAGGAATTTGATAAGCAAATTTAATAGAGCTGAAAGAAAGAAGAAACAAATGCAAAATGAATAAACAAACAAAACATATACATTCCCAAAGAAAAACAAAGTAGAAACAATGAGTTTTAGCTTTCTTTGCTTATTATATAATTTTTGTGTTAAACCTCACAGGCAGTTATAAAGATTGTGTAAATAATTAGTGATCAAGACTTACTAACAAAACTGTAGGAAATAGTACCCAGTATTGAATCATTCTAAAGATACAAGAAACCTTAAGATGTACCTATTCCATCGGAAGATCTAAACTCTTAAGATTTTATTCTCCCTAAATTTATTATAGATTCACAATAGTTCCGATCAAAATAGCAGTAGATGTTCTGTTATTTTGTTGTTGTTGTTTGTGGAAATTGATGAGAAGGTTTTAAAATTTATATGGTGCAATAAAAGAAAGACCTATTGATAAAGGATGCTGAGCCAATGAGACAATTACTTGACTAATTTATAATGATTCCACATATACCTTTTATTGTAAAGTTTGAATATATAATTAAAAATAAAATAATTTTAAGACTAAGCAATTACATTAGCAAAAAATTCTGAAAATAGAGAAAATAAATAAGAGCTTCAGTAGAAAAAATTGCATACAAAATTTCTGGTAAATAAATATTTTTTGTGATTTATAGAATGATTAATAGTAGTTATAAACTTGCTATAGGATTTCCATTTCATTGGATACACTTTATAAGAATGATTTAAATGTCTGATTTTAAAATGATGGTATTTAAAGTGTGCCAAGTATTACAACATTTGCAACTACCTGCTCTTAAAATGAAATGTTATTTGTCAATTTAAATACATGAAAGGGAATGAGGCTTTCAGAATTCATTTGAAAATACACAAACGAAAAAGCTGAAAACCACTGTCTAAGAACATAAAAGTAGCTAACCAGAAACCATCATCATGTGGATGAGCACAGAATTCCTGCTGTTCTTCAAAGTCCTTCAAGCCTCCTCTGTAACTCTCAGGATGAAGTTCACATAAGAACACGATATGGCCTCAAGGACTTCTGCAGCCTCATTTCCTGAGTTCCCTTTTCCATACTCACACAGAAGGATCTCCAAACACAGAACACAGGGTACTTTTCTGAAAGACCCCTGCCTATTCTCTAGAGAGCTTGCTGTTTCTGCCTTGAATTCACTCTCCACACCAAATGAACAGACTAACAATTTCTACTCCTCAAAATTCAGCTCAGCATCATCCCCTCCTCTGGAAATGCTCCTAGGTGATGCATAAAGATTTGTATTTTTGTCAGGGTTAGAACCTTTGCTGAGTTAAGTATTTGTCTTCACCAATGTCAAAATGTATGTACTCCTTCAGAGCAGGGCTTTTCTTGTTTTGTTCTGTTTTTTGTTTTTGTTTTTCTGCTTTGTTTCCCTCTTTAAAATTTGAGTATTTAAAAGCTATGTATTTTACATCATACAAATGATTGCAGAGTGAATGAATTCAAGAATAAAAACACATTAAATCTGCTTTTCTTTTTCCATAGAGCAAGTTCATGCATTTGAAATTACTGAGAAAGGCACATCTTAATGGCTCCAAATTTTAAACTTCATAACATTTGAAAATCAAATTTCTGTTTTATTTTCAAATTACTAAATTATTTAGGAAATACTAACTACACAGAATGCCAGAGAGACTTATAGTACTAAAAAGGTATTTCTGTAATTATAGACATTGTATTTTGATTTTCTCAGTAAATAAGTCTTCCTAAAGGCAGCACTAAGTATTTTGAGATGGCTTCTGTAAACCTGCTATTAATTTTCTGTTGTACAGTGTCTGTTCTAATTATTAGAATACACAGTATTGTGCTGTCTCAAATTTTTTATTTGGAAAATCTATAATGAAATAATTTGATTTATTCATGATGGCTAAAATGATTAAGATTAGTCAGCAGTGCACCCTAGCAAACCTTTAAAAAATAAAAAATACACATCCTTACCCTGCAATCCACCTCTAGTGCCAGATTTAGGACTCAAAGACTGATAGAATGGGTGATTGATTGGCAAACAGCAAATATGCCCAGCTGCCAAGCTGATAAGAGAGGCTCATTCACTTGTTCAATCCCTCCCTGGCTCAGGGGTTGATTGGCTGGCTGACTAGAGCTACCTGGCAGACTGGCTAGTTATAACACTTGCTAGCTGACTGGTTGGCTAGCTGCAGAGATGGTTTCTTGACTAGCAAAGTGCCCGATTAAAGGGATGACAAGTTGCACAGCTGTCTGTTACACTAGCTCAGAGGTCGGTTGGCTGATGGTCTGACTGACAGCCAGACTAAATTAATAAGCAATGTGCAAGATCACATACCTTCTGGAGGTGTTCTCAGCTGCATATTCACACTCACTCTGGCTGCAAGATTATGCAAATGTCCAGACCACATTTATGTAGTCTGGGACTGCATAAAATTCACAGCTCCATTTGAGAAGACTTTTTTATACCTGAGAAACTCAAAATTCCTGATGTTTAATATTCTGCAACCAGAGACCATTTGGAAAGAATTGGCGCTCCGTCTGTGGATGGTTTATGTGCTAGGGCAAAAGTAAAAATGACTGCCTAGGGTGTTTGCTGAAATCTGAGAGGCGAGCCATAGGTGGTGAGGGTGTAGATGATCAGTAACTGTTTTGTAAGAGTTAGTAACGTCCTTTCCTGTGTTAGAGAAATGGATAAAACATTTTCCTGTGATGATACAGATTTATATAATCAGACCCACTGCATCTCTCCGTCAATCTTATAAAAAAAGTTATTAAAAATAATTCAACCAGTATTCATCTATCCATTAAGGAACTGCTCCACTTTTTCCTGTGTTCTTATGAGATTATCCATCAAATTGCCTTGTTCACCTATCAACCTGATGGATGTGATCCAAACCGTCTTTCCAAAGAGTTAAAAGAGGAATTTAACAATACAGATTAGGTAATTTTCTGTGGGGGAATTCCCTAGTTGTAAGGACTATTTTGGTCAAGTTTCTGAAGGCGCTTGTTTCAGAAGTAAGAAGTTTCCGATTAGAAAGTAAAGCCACTAAGAAGAAAGAAGAGCTGAGATAAAGAGGTAAGAGAAACAAAGCATAGAAAAGAGAAGAGAAGATAGTAAAAGGGGGGAATCCCAATTGCCCAACTTCAGAACTTCTATTCAGACACACCCAAATTAAACACTGGACTTTCCAATACTGTGATTCAACAGTTTTCATACTGAGCTCACGTGTGATAAAAGTGTTCAGAATAATATACAGACACAGTTTCATTAAATTATGTTGAGAGATTGATTCATTATTTTGATAAGTACTTGTTTAAAACTTACAAGATGGAGGTAATACAATAGTATATAAATTATATGAATGGGAAGCTATATAAAGAAAAATTTCACTACCTAAAATATACAAATTTATAAAATTAAAAAATCACTATCGCAAAATAATTATTAACAGAGCATGCAAAAAATAGAAGGATCTTGACAGGCATACATGGGTAATAAGAAGGTTTATGATCAAAATATTTTCAATAAACACTACTCTCTTTTTTTCTGGCTGTAATAATTGAATCATTATCTTTATTTTTTCATGAGTAAATGAATATGTCTTGAGTTTAATCAGCATAACAAAAATTGCTGATTTTGCACGGGTATTATTCCTAAAAGTGTCTTCTTACTTGGCCTTTATCTGCTCGGTAGATGTCCCTTACCCGTTGAAGTCAATCAAAATAATTCCAAGCACTGCTATTTTATCAAAGAATTTCTCTTTCCACATGTATCCCAGGTTACCATGTATTATTTCTTTAATGTTTCTGAATCATTTAGTAATACCTGTTTATTATAATTTCACATAATAATTATTGTCTATATTTTTGTGTGTGTTCTAACTGTGAGGTCATCCAGGATGGAAAAACCTTATTGTACATCTTATATCTCTCAAATATTTGTCTGGTATTTAATTTATATCAAGTGAGCAATAAATGCTAATTATATAATTGAATAAATAAGATAAATTAATTCAAATGTGAAATATTTAGCCTCACTCCTTCAATATTCCTTTTTTCTTTGCAAGTATAAGCAAAAACAAATCTAGCTAGTGATAAATATATATGTAATTAATAATGAAGACTATCTGTTTGCTTTTCTCTTCTCTTATTTTCCTTGATTTTCTTTTAGAGTTAAAAGATTCTCTGGGAATGAAGTTTAAACTCTCTTATGTTTCTATCAGTGTGGACAACTAGCATTTTATAATATTTATTTATCAAATAATCTTTCAAAGCTCTTAAGTTATTTGAACTCAAGAAGGATGTAGAAAATCATACATAATCACATTTTGTAATCAACCAAAAACAAATCATCAGTGTTGATTGTAAAACATTTTAACTAAGTTGTTAGTTTATGTGGGTTAAATTCGGCCAAATATTTCACTCTGTGTATCTCAATTTTTCTGCATTTTAAATGAGGATGGCCTGAATTTACTTAAAGTCCATACATCTATTACCCTAATGATGACAAAATTCAAGTCATGCCATGATATTTCTGCTAGTCATGCCAAGACATTTTTCTCATATTTACTTTGTAAAACGTGGATAATAAGGAGGATCCCACAGGGTTTTTCAAAGAACGAAATAGATATGCATGCCTGTATGTGTAGATAGATATAGATATAGCTATATATAAGTATTTTATTCTAATATTTCTTTGTCTCTATATATACATACACACACACATATGTGTGATGCATATCATATATGTATATATAAAACTTAGAACAAGTCATGACCGTTGGTAACTTGTGTGTATAGTTTCTGTCTACTCATAACGATGATAACTCCATTTTTAGCTTCGTTAGCTAGAAACTAAAACTGGAGGAAAAGGGATTACAATTCAAGGAGGCAGAACAACAGCTAAAAGGCATTCTATAAAATACTTTTCCAGTAATCCTCAAAAATGTCAACTTCTTCAAAAACAAGACAAGTGTGAGAAACTGTCATAACTAATAGGAGCCTCAGAAGATGCCACTACTAAATGTAATATACTCTAGAGGACCTACTGACATAAAAATGAACATTAGAGAAAACCTGGGGTTTTATGAATAAACTATGGACTTAAGTTGACAATAATGTATCAAAATAAGTTTATTAATTGTGGTCAGTGTGCCAGGATAAGGTTTCAAATATAGATCAGCACACAGTGGCGTATGGCTATAATCCCAGCTCCTTAGGAGACTGAGGAGAGAGGATTGTTTGAGGTCAGAAGTTTGAGACCATCCAGGACCAAA
>NW_016107466.1:2028045-2061178 GCF_001604975.1 Cebus imitator | reverse complement strand
GAGGGAGTCTTGTTCTGTCACCAGGCTGATGTGCAGGGGCAGGATCTCGGCTCACTGAAATTTCAGCCTCCGGGGTTCAAGTGATTCTCCTGCCTCAGCCTCCCAAGTAGCTGGGGATTATAGGTGTGTGCCACTATACCCAGCTAATTTTTGTATTTTTAGCAGAGATGGGGTTCTATCATGTTGGCCAGGATGATCTCCATCTCCTGACCTCATGATCTGTCTGCCTTGGTCTTCCGAAGTGCTGATTACAGACGTGAGCCACCATGACTGGGTAAACTTCTCCATCAAGGAAAAAGAAGAGGAGGAGGAGGAGGAGGAGGAAGAAGAAGGAGGAGGAGGAGGAGGAGGAGGAGGGGGAGGAGAACGAGGAGAAGGAGAAGAAAAGAAAGAAGAAAGAAGAAGAAGAAGAAGAAGAAGAAGAAGAAGAGGAGGAGGAGGAGGAGGAGGAGGAGGAGGAGGAGGAAGAAGAAGAAGGAGGAGGAGGAGGAAGAGGAAAAGGAGGAGGACAAGGAGAAGGAGAAAAAGAGGAGGAGGAAGAAGAAGAGAAGGAAGAGGGAGAAGAGGAGGAAGAGAAGAGGAGGAGATGCAGGAGTTCAAGGATGCGGTGAACTATGATTGTGTCACTGCACTCCAGCGTGAGCAATAAAGCTTGACCTTCTCTATTGAAGAAGAAGATGAAGATAAAGATGGAAAAGCAGAAGGAGGAGGAGAAAAGTTGGGTTTAATGTATACAGAAAGTCTCAGTACTATCTTTATAATCAGTTTGTCAAATTATATCTACGTATCATTTATCTAGAGAGAGAGAAAGTATATATACACATTAGTGAGGTACTCAGTTGAATGGGTAAGGTAAGATTTGGGGGAAAGAGAAGAACATTACAAGAAAAGTGTTTGGAAGCATGCTGAAGCAAAGATATGTCTTAGGAAGTTAGGGGTGCCTGGAGAGGAAAGCTTGAGAAAGTATGTGGTAAAATATGAATCTAATGATTTAGAGAAGGGCTATTTCATTAAGGGTTTTGTAAACTATTTTAAAAGGTTTGGTCTTTACATTTAGAATAATGGGAAATCTTCCATGAATTGGAAGCCAATAAACAACTTAATGGTATTTTTGTGTTGACCGAATAATTCTGATTCAAAGGACTTCAGGGAGGTAAGTCCAGGGTATAAGATAGTTCAGGCTAAGTATAATGGAGTCCAAAATAGGTAAAATGGCAATGGGGATGTAAAAGAGTGGATATAGAAGGAAAATTATGTGTAATACTTCTGAAATATTGAGGTTAAAAAATGAGAAACTTGAAAAATCATAGATAGTGCATTTTTCTTTTAAGCAACTAGATTCAATACTAAGCTTTTAGAATTCAAAGCTATTGTTACCTTACCCTTGCTGCTATGTCATTTGTGATGAGAATATCTAATCCATGTTGCTCTTTGTAACCATTCTGACACAAGGTTTAAGTGTGTGGTAGGGAAGGTGATGGGAAGTAAGAGGAAGACTATGCTTAATTATAAATTTACAGAGTACAACATCTCTCTGTTTCATAGTACCAAGGAGATTTTAAAAATAACTAGCTCACACACAGATTTTTCCTAAAAGAATTTCAATGACCATTTGTGGAATGTGTTTAAAGTGACAGGCAAAGCATTTGAGAACAGGTTCATATTTAATCTTTTAAGTGACTTTGTAAAAACATACTTGAATTCTCATTTTTTTTTATGATGAAGAAAACAAGTGTATTATAGGACAAATAAATTGCTAAGGAACTGAAGTTCTTAAGTGTGATAGAATTCTGATTTAAGACTAACTTTGCCTAATTCTCAAGCCCATTATTTTATAAAACATCACATTAACTTTCAGTAACAAAAGCACTCTTTTTTATAGGAACAGAAATTTCAAAAAGAAGTTGATCCCATATAAAACCCACCTTTGAAATTTTCAAGTATATATGTTTATGAGGAGGGTTGAAAAAGAACTAATGAATAAAGTATTTTTTTCACTGTCTTAAATGATAGTTTCTCAAGGTTTGTTCCTTCAAAAGACTTGAGTCATTTCTGTTTGAGTGGTTCTTGGTGGAAGGAATGAAAGAGTTTCATGATGACACAGTTCAAGAGTTACTACATAAATCAAGCGGATGAATGATCCCATTATCTGGTCATGGATCCCTGGCTGCGAAGAGCTTTTGCTAAAGGTAAATCTACAGATACATCAACACAGGGAGGACCTTCTAAAAGTCAATGCCTGATTCGAATATTAAATGATGGTATGTATGTGGTGACACAGGACAGATTGGAATTTTTTGTGGTACAAATTTATCACTTCGGATATGACTTTTTATGCTCTGATATAAAGATGAGAATGTCACAAAGAAGGTAGGGATGAGAAGTCCAAGTAATGTGTTTCCTGGCCATTGAATAGTTGTATATTCAATAGATGTGTTTCCTGGCCATTGAATAGTTGTATATTCAATAGATGTGTTTCCTAGCCATTGAATATCTGTTATTCTTTCTAATATTACTCTGGACTTCTCATCCCTACCTTCTTTGTGAAGGACTTCTTTGTGAAAGTAGGGATGAGAAGTCCAGGTAATATTAGAAAGAATATACAGATATTCAATGGCCAGGAAACACATCTACTCAGGTCTCTGGGCCAATGAAATAAAGCAGAACACCACATAGTTTGTTTAAGTACTTGAATTCATGGACTAGACCCCTCACGTCTGGCATAGACCATAGATTTAATAATTCTCATAATGCAAATTATTATATGTTTCAGAGAATGCATTTGTTTTTATCACCAAAATGTGGATATCAAGACTTGATTTATATAAAATAATTTTTGAATTAATTCAGTTAGGTCTGGCATGAGAAATACTGACATACAAATAGAAATATTAGCTAAACATTGATAAGGACACATAGTGACTCATTCATTGTGCTAAATGCTTTATAGGAGTTATCATAATCAAAAATCACTGAAACTTTCCAATGTAGGTACATTTGCCATCCCCATGTAGTTAATGAATCATGAATGCCTGATACACAGATCAGAACTCAATTAGTCTTGTTCCAAAATCTTCAATTAAAACATAGAAATCAATATCTATTTATGGTCTTTTATATGTCAAAGACCATTCACCATGTCTTCTACTTAGGATATTTCTAATGCTTTTCAAAGTTTTCTACACTTGGGTCATAATCTTCTGTACAGGGTAACAGTTATGCTCATGAGAAATAACTTAAAGAATTGCACCACATGTTAAGTGGCGAAACTAGTTTTTAAGTTGTTACTATTATTTCAGATAACAAATAGTATTACTATTATTTCAAACTATGCTTTTGTACGTTACAGTAAATGATAAAATTTTCCAGCTAGATACTTGATAAGATCTGTTTATGCTACTTTGTCCTCATTGTTTTGTCTCTTCAAATAGAAAAAAGAGAAAAAGAGAGCTATGTTTTTAAATCTCTTATTTGTATTTGTACCAATATATACAAAATATCTTGCATTTTTGGACACTCAATGTTGATTAAATGAATAAATAAACATGTAATAGATTTGCATATGAGTCCATGATTCGTAAGTTTTAGTTTACTATGGAGACTCGTGAACTCCCTGTATTAGTTCCTTTTCACGGTGCTGATAAAGACGTACCCAAGACTGGGCAATTTACAAAAGTAAGAGGCTTAATTGGATTTACAGTTCCACTAGCTGGGGAAGCTTCACAATCATGGTTCAAAGCAGAGAGGAGCAAGTCTCATCTTGTGTGAATGGCAGCAGGCAAAGAGAATGAGGAAGACATAAAAGAGGAAGCCCCTGACACAACCATCAGATCTGTGAGACATTCACTACCAGAAAAATGTATGAGGGAAACTGCCCCTATGATTCAATTATCTCCCATCAGGTCCCTCCCACAGTGAGTGGGAATTATGGGAGTACAATTCAAGATGAGCTTTGGGTGGGGACACAGAGCCAAACCATATCACTGCCTCATAAAAAGTGAACATTGGCTTTGGGAGGCTGAGGTGGGTGGATCACCTGAAGTCAGGAGTTCTAGACCAATCTGGCCAACATGGTGAAACCTCATCTCTACTAAAAATACAAAAAAAAACAAAACAAAACTGGGCATGGTGGTGTGTGCCTATAATCCTAGCTACTCGGAGGCTGAGGCAAGGGAATTGCTTGAACCAGGGAGGTGGAAGTTGCAGTGAGTCAAGATTGTGCCACTGCACAGCAGCATGGGTGACAGAGTGAGACTCCAAATCAAAAAAAAAAAAAAAAAAAAGAGTGAACATTGAAGTTAAGGTAATTTCCCTTCTTTTCTGCTTCTGTAGAACAAAATCTCAGTAAATGAAAGTCCTGACAATCTAACTGTCCATCGACCCATGAGTGGATAAAGAAAATGTGGTATTATACACCATTAAATACTACTCAGCCATAAAAAAGAATAAAATGATAGCATTACCAGCAACTTGAATGGAGTTGGAGATCATTATTCTAAGTGAAGTAACTCAGGAATGGAAAATTAAATATTATACTTATAAGTAGGAGCTAAGCTATGAGGATGCAACGACATGAGAATAATATAATGGACTTTGGGGACCCTGGAGGAAGAGTGGGAAGGGATGAGGGATACAAGACTACACATTGAGTACAGTGTATACTGCTCAGGTGATGCGTACACCAAAATCATAGAAATTACCACCAAAGAACTTATCCACGTAGTAAAAAACCACCTGTTCCCAAAAGCTGTTAAAATAAATAAAATCAAATAAGCACTCTAGAACTGTAAATATATATATATATATATTTATATATGTATATATTATACAATATATAACATATATTTGTCACAGCTCAAATTAGTTGTTTCTCAGTACAAGTGAGAGTTCTATTTCATTGATGGTATTTGGTGTTTCTTTTCCTATATGTATAGCTCTGGGTTTTTAAAAAATGTTGCTGAGTTTTTAATGAATGGTTCTAGGAGTTTTAAAGTCATCCAGACACACCGTAAGTCTAATTTGTGACTTAGTTTCCTAGTAATCTGTGATTTATCTGAGTAAGGGCCTACTGTCTGAGAAAGTGTTTAATTTTTGTTAGAATACTTGGAAATTAAATTTGTGTTATTTTCCAAAGTCTCTTAAGTCAATACCTCTGACATGAAAATAGATATCTAAGTATTTTTTTTTTTATTTTAAAATCAGGGCACACAAGTTTGATTTTTATTCTTAGGAAATGTTATTAGAACTAGTGGGGCCTCAGATAGCACTGTCAGATTGTGATAGCTAAGATGCATCTTGGTACTGGATTGCCTAGGCTCAAATTTGTCATTATATATTGTAACCTTGGGCAAGATATTTAAATTCTGAATCTCAGCTTTCTTCTTCGTAAACTGAATTTGACTGTAACATCTAACTCAAAGTGTAAATTTGGTATATGCAAAGTAATTAGAAGAATTCCCAGCTCAGTATAAGTACTCAATAATTGTTACCCATTTTATGTCATGTATACATGTATAAAACACAGGCATATACATTCTCTGCAATTTATTTAAGATGTTGTGTGAAATTTACAAAATATATATATATGATATATATATGTTTGCATAGATATACACTTATATATATATAAACACATGCACACAAATATGTGTTTGTATTAATATTTTTCTGGATCATAGAGTATGTATTTTAGATTATTTTTTCTTTAACATTGAATTTTAATTTTATATATGTGACTGTATGCCAATAAAATGGATAAATAATTAATATTATTTACTTTCTAATTATACCAAAGAGAAATATTTTATTGCTGAGGGTTTGCTAATTACCCAGCCTTGCCAAAGAACATGTGTAATGAACAACATTAGTACTATATTCAAATCCAATCTATGCAAATCCAATATAATGCTTCAAAATATTACTGTTTATTATTTAATCAAATGTACACTCCACAGTTAATTTGTGGATTATCCTAATGATAAAAATCTTCTTTGCCTCTGACTCTTTCCTGTCACAAGCTTGCCTAAGATGTCAATGCGGTTTATGAAGAGAGGGCATCACAAATACATCAAATGTTTGTAGACAGGAAATATTTCATTGTACAGAGAAACATCTAAGTTGAAATTCCACCTTTCATAATTTGCAAGAATAATTCCCTTGGAAAATTCTTATATGTGAATTTTTATGGTTCTTTGTGACACTGTGTTGCATAGATGATATATCAGGGATGTTATTTTCTTAGTGAAGGCCATATATGTACTAATAGCCACTGCTTTCTGAAATGGCAACACTGGTTTGCAATCTATGCAACACTCAGAGGCTTTCATTCCTTCACTTTCTCAAGCATTATCTAGCTTTATAGCGCACATAAATTACAATGCAATTTGATCTCCTTCTGTTCTGTAAAATTTTATTTCTTTGAATGTACTTACTTTATATAATTGTCATACATTTGTATTCCCTTATGTGACTTACCAATTGATATAATGTATCTATTTTACTTAATTTGCTGTCATTTTCTTGACTTGCAGCAAAACCTTGTAAAATTCAAGTTGGTAATAATTTGCAGTTTTAAGTTTAGCAAATACCTTGTCCCAACTTGTCACTTCTCTGTTATACTTGTCTATGTTTTTATTTTTCAACATAAATCCTCAGCTTCAATGCAGTCTAATCCATCATTTTTTAACATAGTTTATATTTTCCAGGAATTAATATAAGACATTTTACCTCAAATAACAATGGTATATTAACATTTTATCTATTATCTCTTTATAGTTCTAAATTCTATATTTAATTATAAAAGCTATTTATGATTTACTTTGCATATTTAGAAGTTTTTATGTTATTATTTTCCATATAATTAAGGTTCTGTCAATGTATTCATAAATTACTCAGTTATTTCATACACGAGCTTGATGTATATCTATTATAAACAAGTTCTTGCACATGGAAACATGCAATTCTGGGTCTCCTGTTTATTTCTTTATTTGTCTTGTTAGCAAAAGTAAATCGTTTTAATTATACTTCTGGAAAATATTTTAAAACTAATACAATAAATCTATGTTTGATCATAATTTTTATGATTACCTTGAGCTTTTATAAGCCATTGTTTTTACATAAATTTTCCAGAGAAATGCAGTAGAAATTTTATTGGATTTCCAAATATTTATAAGTTTATGAAGGATAATTGGCATTTTTATAGTATTAAATGATGATATTCATCAATATTGTAAATTTTTTATTTTTGTTTATTATTGAATCCTTCCAGTTTCTCAGTTTTATAAGGTTTTTTAAAATACTTTTATTTTCGGTTCAGAGTTACATGTGTGTATTTGTTATATAAATAAATTGTGTGTCTCAGGGGTTTGGTGTACAAATCATTTTGTCACCCAGCTAATAAGCATAATAGCAAATCGTTTTTCTAAACTTTCTCTTCTCCCACCCTCCCCCCTCAAAGTAGGCCCCAGTATATTTTGTTCCTTTCTTTGTGTCCATGTGTTCTCATTGTTTAGCTCCTACTTATAATTTAGAACATGTGATATTTGTTTTTCTGTTCCTGAGATTAGTTTGCTTAGGATAATTGCCTGCAGTTCCACCCATGTTGCTGCAAAGGACACAACCTAATTTGTTTTTATGGCTGTGCAATACTCCATGGTGTACGTGTACCACATTTTCTTTATCCAGTCTACCCTTCAAGGGCATTTGATTCTGTGTCTTTTCTATTGTAAAGAGCACTACAGTGAACATATACATGTATATGTCTTTATAGCAGAATGATTTACGTGCCTTTGGATCTATACCCACTAATGAGATTTCTGGGTCTAAAGGTAATTCTGTTTTAAGTTCCTTGAGAAACTGTCAATTTGTTTTCCACAATGTCTGAGCTAACTTATATTCCCATCAACAGCATTCCTTCTTCTCTTCAACCTTGCCAGCATCTGTTATTTTTTTACTTTTTATTAGTAGTCATTATGGATGGTGTGAGATGATATCTCATTGTGGTTTTGAGCTGCATTTCTCTAATGATTGGTAATGTTGAGTATTTTTTTAATATGCTTCTTGGCCACATGGATGCCTTCTTTTGCAAAGTGTTCATGTTCTTTATGGCTTTTTAATGTGTGTGTGTGTGTGTGTGTGTGTGTGTGTGTGTTTCTAATTAGATTAAGTTCCTACTAGATTTTGGATATTACACTTTTGTTGGATACATAGTTTGTAAACACCTTCTCTCATTCTGTAAGTTGTCTGTTTATAGTTTCTTTTGCTATGCAGAAGCACTTTAGTTTAATTAGGTCCCATTGTCTGTTTTTGTTTGTGTTGCAATTGATTTTGACATCTTTATCATAATGTCTTTGCCAGGGCCTATGTCTAGAACATTATTTTCCAGGATATCTTTGGAGGTTTTTGTAGTTTTAGGTTTTACATTTAAGACTTTAATCCACCTTGAATTGATTTTTGTATATGTTATAAGAAAGAGGTCCATTTTCAACCTTCCAGATATGGCAAGCCAGTTATCCCAGCACCATTTTTTAAATAAGGAGTCCTTTCCTTATTGCTTATTTTTGTCAACTTTGTTTAAGACTGGATGGTTGTAGGAGTGTGGCATTGTTTCTGGGCTTTCTATTCTATTCCACTGGTCTCTGTGTCTGTTTTTGTACCAGTACCATACTATATTGGCTACTGTAGCCTTATAGTATAGTTTGAAATTGGGTGACATGATGCCTTCAGCTTTGTTATTTTTGCTTAGGATTGCCTTTGTTCTTCAGGCTCTTTTTTTTGTTCCATATTAATTTTAAATAGTTTTTTTTTAATAATTCTGTGAAGAATACCATTGGTAGTTGGATAAGAATAGCATTGAATTGGCAAATTGCTTTTGTCATTATGGTCATTTTGACAATATTGCTTGTTCCTATTCATGAATACAAGATTTTTAAATTTATTTCATCTTTCATTTCTTTGAGCAGTGTTTGTAATTCTCATTTTACAGTTATTACGCCTATCTGGTTAACTGTATTCCTAAGTATTTTATCTTCTTTTTGGCTACTGGGACTGGTATTGTGTTCTTGATTTGGCAAATGCTACTGATTTTTGTACATTGGTTTTGTATCCCGACACTTTGCAAAAGTGGTTAAACAGATCTAGTAAGAGTGTTGGGTCAGATACTATAGCATTTTCTAAGTATAGAAGCATATCTGCAAACAGAGATAGTTAGACTTCTTCTTTTCCTATTTTGATGCCCTTTATTTCTTTCTCTTGCCTGCTTGCTCTGGCTAGGACTTCTATTACTATAATATATAGTGTTGAGAATGAGCGTCCTTATCTTGTTCCAGTTCTGAAATGAAATGCTTTCAGCTTTTACTCATTCATTATGATGTTGGCCGTGGATTTGGCATAGATTGCACTTATTATTTTGAGATATGTTCCTTCAGTATTTGTTTCGTTTTGGGATTTTTAACAAGAAGGAATGTTGAATTTTATCAGAAGTCTTTTTACATCTATTGAGATGATCACATAGGTTTTTACATGTTAGTTCTGTGTATGTGATAAATCACATTTATTGATTTGCATATGTTGAAACAACCTTGCATCTCAGGGATAGAGCCTACTTGATTGTGGTGGATTAGCTATTTGATGGGCTGCTGGATTTTGTTTGCTTGTATTTTGTTGAAGATTTTTGCATCTGTGGTTATCAAGGATATTGGTCTGAAGTTTTCTTGTTTTTTGTTGTGCCTCTGGCAGGTTTTGGTGTCAGGATGATGCTGACCTTGTAGAAAGAGTTAAAGAGGACTTTCTCCTCCTCAATTATTTGGAATAGTTTCAGGAGGAATAGTATCACCTATTTTTTATACATCTGGTACAATTCATCTGTGAATCCATCTAATCATGTACTTTTTCTGGTTGGCAAGCTTTTAATTACTGATTCAATTTTGGAACACATTATTTGTTTAGGGTTTAAATTTCTTCCTGGTTTCATATTTCCAGAATTTATCCATTTATTTTAGTTTTTCTAGTTTGTGGGCATAGAGGTTTAGCATTACCTTAAGTACCTCTTATAAGGCAAGTCCAGTGGTGATGGATTTCTTTATCATTTGCTTATCTGAAAAGGATCTTCTTTCTCCTTAGGTTATACAGTAAATCTTAGTTTGACTGGATATAACATTGGTTTTTAAAGCTGTGTATGTGTGTGTGTGTGTGTTGTAGTTGTTGTTGTTGTTTTCTGTAAGAATGCTAAATATATGCTCCATTGTTTTCTGGGTTGTAGGGTTTCTGCTGAATGACCTACTATTAGCCTAACAGGTTTTCCTTTATAGGCCACCTGTCCTTTCTCTCTAGTGGCCTTCAACATTTTTTCTTTCACATCGTCCTTGGAGAATCTGAGGATTATGTGTCTTGGGGATGATCATCTTATATAGTATCTTGCAAACTTTCTCTAGATCTTCTGAATTTGAATATTAGCCTCTCTAGTGAGTCTGGGGGAAATTTTCATGGATAATATCTTCAAGTACATTTTCCAAGTTGCTTGTTTTCTCTTCCTCCCTTTCAGAAAATTCAGTGAGTCATACATTTGGTCTCTCAATACAATCTCAGATTTCTCAGAGATTTTGTTCATTTTTTATTCTGTTTTTTTTTTCTTCATTTTTATGTGAGTTAGTTCAGAGAACCAACCAATCTTTGAGGTCTGAGATTCCTTCCATAACTTGGTCTATCCTGCTTTTAATTCTTGTGATTGTACTAGCAAATTCTTGCGGCGTGTATTTCAGCTCTATCAGATCATGTTGTTTCTTTTTATAATGGCCATTTTGTGTATCAGCTCCTGTATCACATTACTGCAATTCTTAGATTTTTTGGATTAGATTTCGACTTTCTCCTGAATCTCAATTATCTTGATTCTTATCCATATTCTGATTTCTACGTCTGTCATTTCAGTCTGGTTAAGAACTCTTGCTGGGGAACTAGCATAGTCATTTGGCAGAAAGAAGATGCTCTGCCTTTTTGAGATGCCATAGTTTTTCATTGGTTCTTTTTCATCTGTGTTGGCTCATGTTTTTATAAGTGTAGTATAATTTGACCACAATCAATTGACTTATTTTCTGGATATTTTCATAGGGCTAAACTTTTGTGCAAGTTTTTATTTGTAGCTGAATTATTGTGCTGATTTCACAGGAGAGTATGTTAGCGAAGGATTTTTTTTGGTGTTGAAGTTTGCGTCATATCCAGTAGATGGTGCTTAAGCATAGCGCAAGCTCTTGCTCAGCCATGTGATTCCTCTGTATTTCCCCACATTTGCAGCCATACTCTTTCTGAATGCTCTGACAGTATGGGATCCTCTCCCTCTTGAGTGCTGGCTGCAGATCTTGACTTGAGACTCCTGGGCTGCACACAGCAGGCCTGGGGCAGACTCAGGCTTTTTGTTCCTTCCCCATTGTGGAGGCAGCAGGGAAAGGACCTTAGCTGTGGCTGTCATAGAGGATCTTTCGTTTGTCTCTTGGGGCTCCAACCTAGAGAAATGTAGAGCCACTACCAATCAGTGTGACTGGCCTTGGGTGGGGCAGATGTGTTGTGGTCCCAAGCCAGAGGGCTCTACCTGGTGAGGAGCAGGAGAGATGAGTTGCTCGCTGGGGAGACAGACTGTCCTCTTCTTAGAGTGCCTGTGGTTTGCTGGAAGTGTGACTAAAGCACTCAGAGTGTTTGTTTCTTCCCCAGTACAAGGGTAGTACTACTGCAGTGGCAGTAGCAGAGGGGCTGTCAGTTGCCTGTGGGAACTACATCTTAGAGAAATGCAGATCCTCAGCTAATGGGAGTGTTCAGCCAGGGGTTGGGTTGAGATGTTGGTCTGACCTGAGGGCCTAGGCTGGTGAAGAGCTGGAGGTTGAGAGCTCACTGGGCTCCTCCACATGGTGGCTGAAGCATGCTGGAGGTGCCAGCATGGCAACCATGCTTTGTTCCTTCCCCAGCTCAATGGCAGTAATGACAGTACCACTGCAGCTGCAATGTCAGAAGAGCTATGGGTTGTCTCTGGGATTTCTTCCTCACAGAAATGCAGAGGTGCCACCAACTGAGGTGTTCAGGCAGGGACAGGGTGGTTGTGCTAGGGGTCCAGGTGGAGAGGCCACTCCCAGTGAGGAGTAGTGGGGGTGGCGAATTGCATGGAAGATAGTCTGGCCACTTTCCTTGAAGGCAGCTGTACTGTGCTGTGGATACCTGTTAGTTTCTAATCACAGTACTGCATCCCAAGTCTGAGGGCAACAGGAGCAAGGGCTTTAGAGCAGCAAAAATATTGGCCTGCTTACTGCCTCTGGGAGCTCCATTCCAAAGAAGGGAAGAGCTACTACCAGCATGAGATCTCAGGTGGGGCTGGGGTAGCTACACAGGGTCCCAGGTCAGTGGTCCTTGTCAGGTGAGATGCAGTGGAGGTGAGGCTTGCAGTCTGTCCACCGCTCAGCCCTGTGGATTCCACCTCTATCCTGGAGGCATGTGAAGAAGTCATGGCTGGAGCTGCAGCCTCTGGGACTGGGGGTACCTGAGGATCCAAGGTTCCCGGGACTCCGTGTGTGCCTGAGCGGCAGTTCTGCCCAGACTTCACGTAGCTCTCCTTGTCAACCTGGAGGTCCTCGTGGAGGGGGAACATTTGGGGATCTTCTCAGTCCAGGGTTGCAAATGTCCACAGCAGAAGCATGGATACCTACAGAGTCTCAATCACTCACCATTTTTCCACAGTCTGGGACCTCCCCTGGCTCTGTGCCACTCCTGGATGGGGTGGTCAACTGTCCTGTCTTGCTCTTCTCTGTTCTCTGTAGGCCACATTGCTTCTTCGATGAATCCCAATGAATCCACCTGGACAACCCAGTTGGAGAGCCAGTGTTTACTTACCACTCTTCCTTCTCTCCTGAGAGCAGTGAACACCTGCTGCTTCTAGTTAGCCATGTTGAATAGAATCACTTTGTAAATTTTCCAGCATTACTTTTCGCAACTTCCCCTAATGGTATTTATTCTCTAGCTAGGACACATCACATTCCTAAATGTATAAATGGCATAGTCATAATTAGTTCAAAGAAGAATAGTATGTTTATCCCAAAAACTAGAGTAAAAATTATAATTATTTCAGCAACTAATTCTATAGCTTTGAAAAAGGTATTGTGCATATCTGTATATCAGTTTCTTCTATAATGATTTGTTAACAAGACATTAGAGGATACATTATTGAGATTCTGATTTGAAATGTGTGTATACTCAACATGTGGTAGACTCTACCCAATGCCTAGTAATAAATAATCATATTAAATACCCTGACTTCATGTCCATGCATTATATACATGTAACAACATCTCTTCATGTACTTCATACATTTATACAAAAAAATCATATTAATTATTGGTATTGGTCTTAGTATGAAGAAACCACCATTTAATGCCAGGCTAATTGTTTTTTTTTCTTGAGACAGGGTTTCTCTCTGTCACCCATGCCGGAGGGCAGTGGTGCAACCTCGGAACACTGCAACCTCCCTCTCTCAGACTCAAGTGATCCTCCCACCTCAGGCAACCAATCTCAGTAGCTGGGACTACAGGTCTGTGAGACCATTCTCAGCTGATTTTTTAATTTTTGTAGAGACGGTGTGTTGCCATGTTGCCCAGAATTGTCTTGAACTGCTGGGCTCAAGCGATCTGCCCACCTCAACCTCCCAGAATGCTTGGGCTCACTACAGGTATGAGCAACCACACCTGGCCCGCACATTATTTGCATGAATATTGACATGGGTGATATGACACATATTATTTCATTTTATGTTTACTTTTATACTAGCATTATCTCTGATTGTTTTAAATAAGTATCCTCTAGTTCTAGAAGGTGATATATTTATAGTAGTAGCTAGTGTTTTTAGAGAATTTTAGTTTGCCAAATCTATGGCAAATGTATTACATGAAAGATCTTCACCAAAATTTGCAAATACCCTTGTATGAGATGCAAATATTAGTACTATTTTATAGATGATTAACCTTTGCTGCCAACATTTGTGTTAAAATGTCCTTATTTAGAGAGCTTGGTCTAATGTTTAAACTCAGCTCTGCCTAAACCCAGACATTCTGTGTTGAAATACTATGCCAAACTGTTAAACATGAGCTTTTTCCTTCTGCTATAATGACTGCGGTGTGCAAAAACATTTTAATAACGTTTTCAACAATTAGTATGAAAGAAAGGCGATCTGTAGTTTAATCTCAGGTGACAGAATATTATAAAGGAAAATTCCCTGTTGTTTGAGGATTTTGTTTAATCAAAGATTTTTCTTTCCTTCTTGTCTAAGAGTCTCAGCTCACTATTAAAATTCTTTTCAGAAACTAAGAGAAAAACAGGCTATAGAGTGGAATTTGTTTATGAAATAGCATTTTACAATGCTGTCAGCTTAGCGGCTTGAGTTGAAGAACTTACTATGTGAGTGGGAATTTAATGCTAACACCTTGGGACTCATTGTCCAACCATGAGTTTTGTCAGGCAAACATATGCAGCCACTGGGAGAATGCATGTAATTCAGCAAGAACTTTAGAGTCATAGTTTGAAACTTTCATGAGTCTAAAACTGTCTTATTGCCTTCTCCTGTGTTGCTCGGACAGCAGACATAATTCATTCGTTCTTGCTGCAGCACTCATTCATGATTTGTGTTACATTTGGTCATAAAGTTTCTCACATACTTTTTATTAGATTTAATATAAGCTTCTCACTAAAGATTACACTCAGATTGCAAAATGGTAAACGTATTTTGGTCAAGATGCTCACTTATTCTTTTTTCTTTCTGGCCTGGTGTTCATTATTATTTTCCACCTGCTTAAGATAATTTTGCCAAATAATATTATCATTTCATGCTATACAGCTATGCATATCTTGAAGATGAAGGCCAAGTAAGCATCATACATGAACAATGACCAGGAAGAAGCTAATACGAATTCAATGGAGAAGTAAAAAGCAAATTCATCTTGCATGCAGGTGACCAAAGATTTATGTTTTGCTCAGCCAGTAAGTAGATGTCTTATGAAATGGATGTCATTCTTTTCTCATGATACCTTAGTCACTCCTTCATTTGTGTAATGAAAAAGTTGTTTCTATCTATTGTTAAGTTTATGTTTTTGTTGTTGATGTTGTTTCTCTTATTGTTTTACTGTGGAAATCAGGACAAGGACATGAGTTCTATCTTTGGATTAATATGAAGACCAGAAGCTGAAGACAAAGAAGGAAAGGGGGAAGACACAAAACCGTAATAAGAGTTCAGTAGAGTCAGGAAATAAGAGTCCTTTGTAATCAGAAGATAAGACTGCTGGAATGCATAGACATCTTCAGTAGAACATTAGCAGTAGAGAGATAAAATCTAGTAGCACATTTAATTGATATATTTAAGAAGACAACGCTTTGTGTCTTTATATGTTACCGAAGGACCCAACCACCTATAGCAATTCTTTATACAAAATAGTCATTCAATAAACATTTCTTCTATGAAAGAAGAGACAGATTGCTATTGGAAACTAAATTAGTCTTCTACATAGAACAATTCAACACATCAACATACTCCATTAAATTTGAAAGTCCACTTATTTCTTTCTTTGCACTTTTTTAATTCCTTTTTTCTTAAAGGTCACCATTGTTAAAATTCTGTTTTGTTCTGAATAATTTTCTTTTTCTCTCTTTCTCTGTTTCTTGTTTGTTTGGGTTTATTGTTGTTGTTTTTGCTATTCTATGTGTAGTATCTGCCTTGATCCATTGATCCGTGATTTTCTCTTCAGGAGGCAGACACTAACCTCATGTGTATCAATTTTTATACACAAGCATGATTTCTTCTAGAGCACGTTCCATAAAGGAGTGACCACTTTCTAACCTGCACACTTGGAAGAGCTGGTTTCTCTACTCTTGCCTTGTTTTGCATTTTTAGTCTCCGGTGAGACAACAAAACTCTTCCAAGAAAGAAAACGATATTGCAGAACCACAATATGAAGGAAATTCCACATGGATTGATCACCTATGCTGAAAAGTGGGCTTCCAGCAAGAACTTCTCCCCTCCACAGAAGACAATGCTGGGCACCTCATCCATAGTCAATCATACTTCAATTATACAACCAGCATATTTCAAAGCACATTCTGTACCACCTTCATACATCTGTGAGCATTAATAAAATTGTTTGTCTCACATATTCATATTATCTATTTCTGAAGACTGCAGTGTAGTTCTTAGGAATATGGGTTTCACCCAAATGGCCATCAATGATAGACTGGATAAAGAAAATGTGTCACATATATATCATAGAATAATAGTATGCGACTATAAAAAAAGGACATGAGTTGATGTCCTTTGCAGGGACATAGATGGAGTTGGAAACCATCATTCTCAGCAAACTAACACGAGAACAGAAAACCAAACACCACATGTCTTCACTCATAAGTGGGAGTGGAACAATGAGAACACATAGACACAGAGTAGGGAACATCACACAACGGGGCCTGTCTGTGGGGGTGGGGTGAGGGATAGCACTAGGAGAAATGACTAATGTAGATGACAGGGTGATGAGTGCAGCAAACTACTATGGCACATGTATACCTATGTAACTAACCTGTGCATTCTGCACTTGTACTCCAGAACTTAAAGTATAATAATAAAAGAAGAATATGGGTTTTAAAAATGAAAAAAAGTTAAAATTCTGTTTCTGAAATCTTGTTTTCAATTCTATATCAAAACTAATATTAATTGAGTGAATTGAGTGTGTTACCTATCTACTTGCCATTTCCCTGAAAGATAATATAAAGCTAATGATATCAAGAGATTTTGTGAGAAGTATGGATGTGACAACACATGTAAATTTCCTAACAAATCACTTGGCATGGTAAAGTCTCGTTAAATAAAATCTACCACTTTTTACATGTGCAGTGACCCCTTTGAATGCTATTTTCAAAGCAGAGGTGCACACTTTATTTTGAATTCTGTCAGTAATTTAAAATGAGGAATCTGCCTCTTTGCAGCAAAAAACATGTGTGTGTGCACATATACACATGACACAAACATTATCAAATTATCTAAAATCTAGCCTTAAAATTCCAACATGCAGAAAGCTAGAGTCTAGCCCATTTTTGACAAAATTTAAAAACTTAGAAAACCTGTTTGTGGAAAATAAAAGACTATGAAAATAATTTTGCCAATTTTTATAGTGAAAATCAGTAACGTTTAATGTGGCAAAGCACCAGATATGAAGAACAAGATGTAAAGAATTATGAGTGATTCTAGGTTCTTGACAATTTGGAGATCTAAATTTCTTTTCAGTGATGCTGTTCATTGGCGGATATGTGATTTTCATGTATTTTCTTCTCTCTGATCAAACTCCTATCCTTTTATAATCTTATCTGTTTACAGTTCTGCCTCTCCATGTCATTCTTTTTCTAACTCTCAGCATGCTGTAGTGGTTACTAGCATGGACTCCCGGGTCAGATGACCTGGGTTCTGATCCTCAGTAAACCACTTGCTTGTTGTATACAATAGGGCACATTATTCATTCCTCTATTTCCCTTAGTTTCCTCATTTACAAGCTAAACTTATGTTTAAGGATTTGTGCTAAAAAACAAATAAGTTAATCTTTGTAGCACTCCTAGAAGAGGACCAGCCATATAGAGAATAATGAGTAATATTAGCTATTAATATGGTATATTTTGGTATCTGGCATGGCAAGCTTCCCTTTCTCAGTATCACACTATTTCAAACAAAAATTGAGTATTCTATTTTCTTTCTTATTTTACATGAAATGTAACAATGTATTCAAGTTGCTTCCAAATCCCATTAACCCTACTGTGATTTTAATTGGAATTATATTAAAGCCATACATCAATATGTGAAGAATCAACTTTTAATTGCTATTAATTACCCCCCAAATCTAGTAAGAAATATAATATACCCTTCAATTTATTAAAATATTTTAAGGTCCCTAAGCAAATTTTATATGTCCTTTATACATGCTCTACACATTTCTCATTATTTTTAATATATGTTTTACTTTTGCAGAAAAGTATTTTTATTATTTCCAAACCAATCCTCGGGGGTGTTCGGAAAAGCTATTGCTTTATCTTTTTGGGTGTTATAAACCCTAAATACTCTGAATTTAATTTTATTAATATAACTGGTTTCCATTTGGTTCAGTGTCATCCTCTGAGAACATTATCATGCCATCTACAAATATTAAAATTTGTCTTCTTCCTCTAGTTTTGTAATTAACATCTATTTCTTTCCTCATAGAGATTTAGAATGTTAGAAAAATGTAAATTATATACCTGTATTAGATATCATTCATTTTATCCTGATTCCAATGTAATTATCTTGAGTTTTTTTCCCCATTGAATAAAATAGAGAATTTCATCACTTGGTGTGCGTTAGAAATAATATATTTCTGAGACTTATCTTTTAGAGGAGAAGATGAGGGGTCACAAGGTATAGCAATAGTCCAAGTCCACAAAGTAAGTTAGAGCTATAGGACTATTTATATCACAGTTTTCCCAAGTTGAGAGAAACTTCTCTTTGGTATCTTATTCTGAATCAATCTGATAAATAATTAATAGTGTTTTGCTCCTGTCCCATTCTGCCTGTGGAGTTAGTGTTTTAGTGAACCAATGCTAGTTCTGTTAACCGTTGCAGAGACAGTAGTAGAGGAGCGTGTTCCACTTGGCAGTCTGGGAGGAGGCATTCTTGGGCTTCTCTAAATTGTGAAAAAGAAGTTTTATACAGTTATTGTCATAAAATATTTTATAAGTGGTGAAGTCTTAGAAATTCTCACAGTCTCAGTTGGTAAATTAAGATAACTCAAAACCTAGGTATTCAAAATGATATTTCTCCCTGAGAGATAGAACAAATTAATATGTTGTGTGGTTTCCTAATATAAACTTGGACAGGGCTTGTTGATAGTTAAGGACAGCTTGTTTTATATGGAAGAGAATAATCTAGTATCCCACTGACTTAAGTAAAGCACATTGTCCATGTCATCTACCTGAGGTGTGTGGCATTTAGATAGTCCGAAGAATGGAGGATGGGGAATCTTTCCTTATACAAATAACACAGGAACACAGTATCATCTATTGCTTCTTAGAGAGTTTCCAACTGATCCCCAAAAAATAATTTTTGAAAGGTAACATATTAGTTTTTATTTATGTTGATGATTGAGAAGATGGGGAAGTTTGGCTCCAAGAATACTTTAGAAATATTTTTTTTCTTATTTTTACCTTCAACCAGGAAGGATAATTTTGTTTAATAAATAAAAGTGTACCCTTTAGAGGTCATGAAATGGCTTCAAAATATGTAGAGCAAATTGAACTAGCTCGGGGCAATGAGTCTTTAGGGCCAACAGAGTTGTCTGAGATTTCCTCAAGAAATGTGCATAAAGTAAAAGAGTCAAAAATTGTAAAATTTTATCCCACTCAAAATTCAAATTACTTACTTGGCGTGGAATTTTTTTTCCAAAAAAATATTTGAAAGACTACTATACCATATAGGCTTCCCCCGCTCCCCACCAACAAAGCAAAAATTAACTATTTTTTAAATTAACACTTTTGTGTGTTTTAAAACATGTATAGATTCCTGTAACCACCACACCATCAGGATACAGAATAGGTTCATTATTTCCCCAAATTTATGCTCCTATTTTCCCTAATAACACCATCCCTTAACAATCACCAATGTGCTTTCTATCTCTGTTTGCCTTTTCCAGCTGCTGTTTTGATCATTATGACTAGAAAAATTATTGAAGAACATTGGATTATAAGCTGTGCTTTTCAAAGAGTTGTCCAATAACTAATAGCAACAGCATCACTTGGAAATTTAGAAATGCACCTTCCTGCATCCTATCCCAGACATACCATATTGGAATCTTTGGGCTTAGAAACCAGCAATATGTATTTTAACAAGCTTTACTGGTGATTATGATGCATCTTCAAATTCGAAAACCACTGGACTAAAAGTTTGCCAGCTGCTCCAGTTTCTTAGGAGTTAATGTTAACTCTCTTTGAAGAGCAATGGACAACCCAAGGCTCTACTTATTCCTGTAAGAGGATTTGTCCCCTGTCAAGGGTTTTAATCCCAATCAGCACTTTAGATTATTTAAAAATCAAAAAAGAATAATGGTCTGTTCACACCCCAGAAAATTTAATGCAATTGAGGAAGGCATTGGTGTGTGTGTGTATATACACACACACACACACACACATATATAGACATACATATATATGTGTGTGTCTATATATATGTGTCTATATGTGTGTGTGTATATATACGCACACACACATATATATACACACACATTTATACACACACACACATATATATGTATATATATACACATTCACACATATATATACACACACATATATAGACGCACATACCTATATATGTATGTGTGTATATATATGTATATGTGTATATATATGTGTATATATATATGTGTATATATATGTATATATATACACGCATTCACACATACATATGTAAATATTTAGAGGTTATTTTACGATTTTGTCTGGATTGATAACCTTTATGATATAGTAAAGGAATGAGCAACGTGATTTGTGACTACCTCAGAAACCTCAGAATAGCAGAATATGACTCAATAATGAAACTCCTGCAGTTATTTATTGTTTTTACTTTGTTGATTCATTTAGTCAGTCAACCAGTAGTGCCTGTAGCATTTATGATGTGCTAGGTATTGCAGTTAGTGCTGTGTATGTAGTGATACACAAGACAGGCAGACTTTTTTTTACAGAGAAAGTGGGCTCTGGTCATTTGACGATTTCTCCAAGCTGGCCACACTCATCTCTCTTATGCTGATCATTTGTGTCTCGCTCTGAGTATAAAACATTGGAGGATTCATGCTGAGCATTCCTTCTGGGTATACAGTCCTGCTAACATTCCTTCTGAAGATCCTGGGAACACAACATTCAGTGAGGAGACAAAAATGGGCATTTGGGGTTTATTCCTACAGCTAAGAGAATGGATAGCTAACAGCAAATGACTTAATGCTGTTGAAACTTTTGATTTCAGAGACATCTATGTATTTAATAGCTTTTCTGTGAATAATTAAATTCCTACTTATTTCATGTTGATCAGAAAGTGAGTAAACTGATGGAGGGAAAACAGTTTATTCTTCCCCTCTCAACCACCCCACCCTGTGCTTAATTGAAGGCAGAGTCAGGAACGGTGGTAAGGGTTGGTACTGTATGTTTCCCATTTAAAAAGTCAACATATCAGGTTTGTAGATCCTTTGTAACCAGAGAGCAGGGAGGTTTAGTCCAGGAACTCTGTGGACGTTTCCTCCAACAGAAGGACTGCAATGAGCACAGATACTACTGTGAAGTCTTAGACAGAAAGCATGCCCATTGCAGACAGGATGTTATGTGGAGGGATGCCTCTTGTCATTGGTGTCTTTTCAAAACAAGTGGCTGCTCTTAACTGTCATGAGTTCTGGGTTGGCAAGAATATACATGTAAACAACTGGTACAACTTCTGATGAAAGAATCACATTCTGAAACTCAAATTATGTTCATACTTTGAAAGTAAAATTGAGAAAAATGTTCAGGTGGCCAATGTCAATGTGTACATTTTCTGAAAGAATACATTTATAATAACATCATCATTGTTAAATGATGGCTAAATAAAAGGCTAAATAAAAAGTGTATAATAGAAGAAGCCAGATTTGTGGATAAGGTTTAGGAAAGTGATTTGACTATTGACATGTCATCTATTAAATCTGTGGAACTCCAGAGATTCATAAATACATGATAGTTTTCCATGGACGTGGATATCCCATAAATGAGATAATATATCTTGTTAGATGTATTCAACAATCTTATCTCTCTGACATAGACATATAAATGACCACTCCAACCCTCATCTACAGAGAAAGGGGTAAAATATAATTAATCAGTTTAGGCAATCTCTTTTTGTTGTTATTGCTGTTTTTAATTAAGAATTTATTTTTCTCTTCACATGTACCCCCAAACCAAAAATGCAACAAAAAAAGAAGAAAATACATTTGCACCCCAACAACAACAACAAAAAAGAATTTATTTTTCTTCCATTGGAAGCATTGATTAAAAAAAAGAAAGAATATTGCTTAAAAAGGTTCTGTCTACTTACTACTTTTTTACATGATTTTCAAATTTGTGATGCTGTGTTTATATCTCTGAATTATGAGAGAGAATATTCTCTGAGAGATTGATAAACCCACTCCAGCAATGAACTTTAAAGTATACCAGGTGTCTGCATGAAGCAGAGGGTTCCAGACAGAATGATGTTCAAGTCTTTTTGGTGCATGTGCTTTCTGTCTTCATCTAGTTAAAAATGCTTGCACTTAACAGTCATTTGCATATTATATAGACATTTCCCTTGATATTTTTAATCTTTGACACCTCCTATCATTATTAAACCAATCACCATAACACCTACTTCAAAAATGATACATTATATCCCCTGAGTTTATCAATCATAAAACAATCTCAGTCCATCATCACATGAATTATTACAAAACTGTTTGATATGTGTACCAAAAAGGGAAAAGTAGTCTCTTGTCTTTGAACTTTTCAAGACAATCGCATTAAGGGCTGAACTGTACAGCACTCTCATGTCAATTATAAAGACATTATTATTCAATGGCTCTACTCAATCCATTTGACTTACAGTTAACCCCACAACTTTCACTATTAACTTTCCTTTCTACTTCTTTTAATATTTGACACTTACACATCCTAAAAGATTGGTAGGATCTTTGAAATAGAAGTAGAAATCGACTAGTATAGGATTTGCCTGCATGGGGGATGTGAAACTAGGATGTAAATCAGAGTGATTTTTATTGAAATAAGATACGGTTTTAGACAGTATGCTGAAAAAGCAATAATTAACCTTGAATCTTATAGTGAGAAAGTTATTCTCATCTCAACTTTCTTTCATTCCCTCTGGATACATCAAGGAGAATGAATCAGTATGTTGCTATTGGGTCTTTAACACACCTTCAACACTTGCCATAGTAACCAAGATAGAGTGTATCTCAGTCTCAAAGACTTTAATAGAGCATGACAAAGGTATATATTTTGTTCTTTTATTAATTTTAGTGTCTTATATTTACGGTAAGTGAATCTGCTTTCCATTTATTGTAATGATAAAAGGTTTCCTTTTAAACATATCGACAAGCAAGGTTTTAATTTAAAAATATCAAAAAATAACAACTGACATAGTATGTAGAAATGGTACAAATCATAATGACAGTTTGCAAACACCTAAAGTTTGGGAAATGCTGACCTTAAGAGAAAACAATTCTTTAATACTTGGCTACATTCCTTAGAATCTATGATCTAATAATGCCACTGAATAATATATACATATTGGTAATATTAACAGGAATAGGTATATCTAAAACTCTTTTCAAATGTAAGTCTATTATGAAGACAGCAAACTTGTATTTTTCTAGGTTTTAGTGCATAATTTAAATGTATACACTAGCAATATGGTCTGCGAATAAATGTATATATGTGTGTATAAATATATATGTATACGTGTGTGTATATATACATACACACACACACATAGTTTCACAAAATTGTAGCTTTTTTTCGACATATATTACATACCTCACACTGGATGTTATACATAAAATTTTCTTTCATTCCCTCAAATCTCTATGAGGTTTTATGTGCACTCCCATTTTACAAATGAGAAAACTAAGTCAGAATTAAATATCTTGCACATAGTTATACACTCATTAAGTAATAAAACTTGTATTCAGATTCAGAAAATGAAAGCATTCCTTAAACACAGTGACAGCAACCAATGCATGTTAACACTCATGGGTTAACATCATTTTGACAATCAAAATATAGCAAAGAAAAATTTGAAAATTTGTAGATTCTAATGTTGAAACATTTTCTTAGAATTCTGAAGTGACCTCATATTTAGAGATGACAGACCTACATTTTCAGATATAATTCATTTTCTCAGTCCATTTTGTTGTGCTGCTGTTTCCTGCTTTCTAGATGACAGTTTTTAGAAATTAAGCAGATAAATGGATGCATCGATCTTCAGTTTGAAAGTTATTGAGGAAGTAACAATGAATTGAAAACTCTGTGTACCAGATGGATTTCCTGAAACCTGAGTTCCAATCCCAATGACACCATTTATTATTTCTCTGTCTTTGGAGAGTGACTTTCAGTTTTTTTCATATTGAAAACTGGCAATAATTGCTAAAGAGATATTTGTGTAATGAATTAATGACTTGCTGTTTTCTAAATGTGAAAAAACAAAACAAAGCAAAAACATATTTTCTGGCATATGTGCCAAGGACTCTAGAAATTTTTGGTATTTTTATTATTTCATACATCTTCCAGTGACTTCAAAATCACCTCATTTAAATTATGCATATACGCTTGCCAAGATTAATTGCCTGTTAATGTAGAAACACTGTCAACATGGAGGTAACAAATCTAAGGATACTATAAGCTTTACACTAAAAATCACCTCTATCCCAACAAGAGTTGATCAGCTGCTACTTTTGTATGGATTTTGGACAGATTTCTGCTGTCCCAAAGGAGACACATAGCATTTAAAACCTTCACCAACATTTGCTCACAATGCATCTTCTTTTGTTTTTCAAATCCACCACAGTACTCAAACACTATATTTCTTAAAGCAGGTAGCATGGCATATCAATTAATTAAGAGTTAGATTTCAGTTAATTGGTTAACTGTTGCTGCCGGGGTGTTAGAATGTATTATTTCACTTACAGAAATGAGAAGTTCAGTGGCATAAAGTGTAGCAATAACTTTGATGATGTTTCGCTTGTGGAAACATGATAAACCAGAAGGAAAATAGTCTTGAGGAATCAAGAACCCTAGGTTCTTATCCAAATATAGTTCACATAATGATTATGAGGACAAAAGGGAAAGAGTTGCACACATTGTTTAAGAACATAGACTCTGGCCAGGCATGGTGGCTCACGCCTGTATTCCCACAACTTTGGGAGGCCGAGGCAGGCGGATCACCTGAGGTAGGGAGTTTAAGACCACCCTGACCAGCATGGAGGAAACCCATTTCTACTAAAAATACAAAATTAGCCAGACACAGAGGTACATGCCTGTAATCTCAGCTATCGGGAGGCTGAGGTAGGAGAATCACTAGAACCCGGGAGATGGAGGTTGCAGTGAGCAGAGACAGTGCCATGGCACTCCAGCCTGGGCAACAGGAGTGAAATTCTGACTCAAAAGAGAAAAGAAAATAAAAGAAAGGAAAAAATATTAGCCAGGTGTCGTGGCACACACCTGTAGTCCCAGCTACTCAGGAGGCTGAGGCAGGAGAATCCCTTGAACCCGGGAGGCGGAGGTTGCAGTGAGCCAAGATCACACCACTGCACTCCTGCCTGGATAACAGAGGGGATATTCTGTCTCAAAAGCGAGAGAGAGGAAAAAAAAAACAAAAATAGACTCTTAAGTCATATTGCTTGGATAATGTTTTACTTCACCCTCTCATTATTTCTATTATTTTTATAAAATTCCTTAATATTTCTGAGTTCAGTTTCTCCATTTAAGAAATGAGGATAGTTGATAGTACCTCCTCATTTGTGTTTTGAAGGGCTAGAAAGCAATGATTGTTAAAATTTTAGGACAGTGCCTAGAATAAGGGTATCACTCCATAAATAATAGTTTATGTTGTTGCTATTATTATTATTATATTTCAACTCTACTTTCTTTAACTAAAATATGAAAGAATTGGGCTAAATAATTGCTGAGATAATTTACAGCTGTCAAATATTATAGCTTCATTAATTTTTACTTTAGATTTTACAAAAATATTTTAGTTAGCAGAACCATTGAAAATGCAAATAACGTATCCTGTTTATTGATTATTTTCAGTCCTGAAAAGAGCATCTGGTTATGTGTTCAGTGAATATTAATTGTATGAATACAACTTCATGAACATCAAGTAGACCTAATCAAATCACAATCTCTGGGATTGAAACATAGGATTTTGCTTAAAAAAAAAACTTTTTAATAGAGTAAAAGTGTATTTTTACACTGTACTAACACGTTTAATCTATGGACTACACTTCAAAAAAAAGCAGTTTTAGGAAACACAATATACAATATGCAGAGGTGATTAGAATGACCATATAATGTGTTGTTAAATTAGGATAATCTTATCAGTAAACTGAGACATTAATGATAATTATGAAAACAAAACGGGTATGGATTTGGATTTTATTCATCAGTGGGGAAAAGTGGACACCCTAAAAAGGACAGTGCTGGAATGCATCAAGGGGATGTATAACACCCAATTGTTGACTGATCCCCAGGAGATGTTTGTATACAAGATTTTTGGAGGATTTTTTCCCTGGGCTGAGCTTTTTGGAAGCAAATGATCTAGCAAAGTTACAAGACCCTGATTTGACCCAGAGAAGAGAACTCACTTACTACGTTTATATTCAGGAAAGATGTTGGATTATTAAAAAAAAAATAACTAATGCCGGAAAATTCAACCAATTATGCAAATGTACACTAATATGAGAAATATTTTTTTCCAAAGCGGGATTAAGGATGCAAGATTTCTAAATACCAAGAACTATTCATATAGATATGTGAACTTCCAAATCCACACCCAGCATTTCTGGAAGTTTATTGTCCTCCTGGCCCTTAGAGAGATTAGAAGAGTAAATGTCTTCTGTGGAATACCTCTCCTCACCCTCAGAACCCATTGATGCCTTTTGAAACTGTTTCTTGCTTGACACTTCTCCAAATACATCGGAAGTATCATCAATCTGGTTACAAACTGTTTTCTTTTATCAGTCTTCATAATCTTGTCATACCTAAAAAAGCAATACCTAGAAATTCTTCAGGTAACGACATCAGATGTGATACCATGTTGGTTATCCATACTATTGAGAAGACGCACAGGAGGGTAATACAACACTACATTAACATAAAGCACCAAGAGTACAAACATACATACAAACCACTAAGTCAATCCTGGCAACAGGTTCTAAGTCAAGTGCTATTTATTTGTAATGGCAAGACAAAGGCAAAAAAGATAGGCAAATACAGGTATAAAAGTTTGAAATTGACTCAACATTCCAAAGGCACTCTAGAAGGTTTAAGATATACACAGTGAGTTGGCCAGATTCCTTGCTGTTGGATATTGTTTACGTCTTATGTAGAATGTGTGTGTGTGTGTACGCGCGTGTGCGTGCGTGTGTGTGTGCGTGCATGTGGTGATTACTTTGGTTTCCCACTTTCTTAATAGGCATAAGTGTGTTTTAATTCTTCTGCTCCCAAGACTGTATTTCACAGTGAGCCAAAGTGAGCATGGAGAGAAGGTCATGCTCATGAAGCTGAAAAGAGAAAAGTGAAAAGTAAAGCATACTGCATAAGGCAAGACACTGCATGGTACCAGGCAAGGCAGGGGTGACATTTAGCCACGTCAGGAATCTGGATGTTCAGTGTTTTCAAGTAGAATCATCATTCCTCTGCAGAGCATTTCTCTTTATCTAGCAGTTACAAATGGATCCAAGAGTTTCCAGAGTTTCTGTCTTCTCATCTCATTATACAAACCACTAAAATGAGAAAAAATAGTAACTCCCAAAAGCTTTCATGCAGTTAATGGCAGCAGGGGAAAGTTTGCCTTTGATATTCACCTGCTCAGCATACCTAAGTTATTTTGTGCCTGTTTATCAAAAGCAACATCACAGGGGTGTTACTGGCTGGTTTCAGTGTGTGTGTGTGTGTGTGTGTGTGTGTGTGTGTGTGTGCATGTATAAGAAAGAGAGATAATTTAAAACAATTCTAATTTTTAGGACAAATATTCTTGTATTTGCAAAATCAATATTGAAATAAAACCAAAACAGTGTTGTTCAAAACATAGAAATATATTCTGTGCACATTATTATGTATTTTATATCTACATAATATATGTAATTATATATATATATATATGCATAGATGTGTCCAAACACATAGAAATAGAGTTTCTGGATGTGTCATGGACTGCTGGAGTCAACCATCAACATTAATTTTCTTTTATGGTTATGCATTTATTTATTTAACAAATATTTCTTGTATTCTTAAAATTTGCAACATCCTGCTAAAGAATGAGGTAAAAGTAAATCAAGAACTACACAGAGGCATAAAACAAAAGTAGGCTGTCCATTATTCAATAGCTTACAACTGAATAGAAAAACCCAGTCTGCATGCAGCTATGACGAAAACCAAGATGAATAATTCCAAATAGGCATTGCAGAGAGTAAGATAATTCTGACTGGAAGTGGAAGTTACAAGGCAAACAAGTTTTCTTTGCTTTTCAACATATTGGGTCTTCACTACATATTCTGGGACTTGGCTTCCTGGTGAGAACTTAATTTTTCATTTAGTCATCCTTTTCAAATGCCAGGTATTGTTTCACATCATAGCTAACAATTTCACCAGAATTAAAAGAATAAGTAAATTTGATTTAAAAAAATGATGTGAAGGAAGAACAGAGATGCTAAAAAAAAAAAAATAGGTATTTCTGCTTCTCTTAGTAATTTTGAGCATTTGCCAGATGTCAAATACCATTAATGAATTGAGTGGGTGCTTCTTGGTACTTTAATATTCAACAGCCATCTTAATTGTTAATAATTCCTAAGAGCACTGGAGTGAAATATAAAAGGGGCGGATAGAAAAAAAAAATCAAGTTCACACTAGGAAGCCAAGTCCCAGCATAATTAGTAAGGGTCCAATAGAATGAAAGGCAACATTGTAATTTAAAAGTTACATAAAATGTACGGGCTATTGATACCAAATAGAGAATTGCAGAAAAAAAATATTATTAGCAATGGCTAGTACAAACATATATAGGTTCATTAGGCTCAGTGGCCTTTGTAATGGCCTCAAATATTAACACATGCTAGCCTTAAAATAAATATGACAATGATAATGATGATATTTGTGGCACTACTCCCTGTACTGTGGAAACTTTAAGAATTGTTCTTTGTATGAACCTTAGATGCTGTTAATAACTACATGAGGTAGATGTTATTGTTAATATCTCTATTTCACTGATGAGAAAACTGAGGCACAAAGAAGTTTCATAATTTGCTGAATGCTTCATAGCTTTTAAGTTCAGTACCTAGAAGAAACAGAATTAAAATTTACATATTCTGGTTCCAGAGCATGCTTTTAAATCATATGCACTGCTGCTCTCCATGGATGTGATTATAAGTAGCTAACAGTATATGGTAGCTGGGATACAAATAGTTGGTACATATGCCAGGCAGCTACAAATTTGGCACGCATTAACATATTCAGTCTTCAAGATATAACATTTCCTCCTCTCCTCCTCATCCATTATTCTCCCATCCTATTCATTAAAAATGTGAGGTAACTGAGGCTCTGAGGCTCAATAATTTGCCCACAAGAAGCAGAAGCAATAGGTTATATACACACACATATATTGGAATATGCATATATATGCATCCTATATATAAAAACATGTAAGCAATATATGCATATAAACATACAGAGCATACCTGTACTACGATGTTTTGGTGACGATGGCAATATTGTATCTGAAGTCAGGTAATGTGATGCCTCCAGATTTGTTCTTTTGCTTAGCATTGCATTTGCTTTGCTGGCTCTTTTTGTTTCCATATGAATTTTAGGATTGTCTTTTCTAGTTTTGTGAAGAATGATGGCGGTTTTTTCATGGAAATTGCAACAAACTTGTAGATTGCTTTTGGCGGTATGGTCATCTTCACCATGTTGATTCTACCCATCCATGAGCATGGGATATATTTCCATGTGTTTGTGTCATCTATGATTTCTTTCAGCAGTGTTTTTTCTTTCTTTCTTTTTTTTTAAAGGCCTTTCACCTCCTTGACTAGTTATATGCCTAAGTATTTTATTTTATTTTATTTTATTTTTGCAGCTATTGTAAAAGGGGTTGAGTTCTTGGTTTGATTCTCAGCTTGGTGACTCTTGGTGTATAGCAGAGCTACTGAATTTTGCAAATTAATTTTGTACCCTGAAACTTTGCTGAATTCATTTATCATTCTAGGAGCTTTTTGGAGGAGTCGTTAGGGTTTTCTAGATATACAATCACATCATCAACAAACAGTAACAGCTTGACTTCCTCTTTACTGATTTAAATGCCATTTATTTCTTTCTCTTGACTGATTGCTCTGGCTAGGACTCCCAGTATTATGCTGAATAGAAGTAATCAGTGGGCATCCTTGTCTTATTCCAATTTCTCAGAGGAAATGCTTTCCACTTTTTCCCATTCAGTATTATGTTGCCTGTGGGTTTGTCATAGATGGCTTTTATCACATTAAGCTATGTCCCTTCTATGCCATGGAACAAAATAGAGAACCCAGAAATAAAGCCAAATACTTACAGTCAACAGATATTTGACAAAGCAAACAAAGATATGAAGTGGGGAAAGAACACCCTATTCAATAAATGGTGCTAGGATAGTTGGCAAGCAACATGTAGAAGAATGAAACTGGATCCTCATCTCTCACCTTATAAAATAATCAACCCAAGATGGGTCAAGGACATAAATATAGGACCTGAAACCAGGAAAAAATTCTAGAAGATAGCATTAGGAAAACCCTTCTAGACATTGGCTTGGGAAAAGACTTCATGACCAAGAACCGAAAAGCAAATACAACAAAACAATGGTAAATAGGTGGTACTTAACTAAACTAAAAAAAATTCTGCACAGCAAAAGGAACAATCAGAAGAGTAAATAGATAACCCACAAGTGGGAAAAAAAATCTCCACTATCTATACATCTGACAAAGGACTAATATCCAGAATCTATAAGAAACTTAAACAAATTAGCAAGAAAAAAAAAACTCATGAAAAAAATGGGCTAGAAACATGAATAGACAATTCTCAAAAGAAGACACACAAATTACCAACAAACATATGAAAAAATGCACAATATCACTAATAATTAAGGAAATGTACATCAAAACCTCAGTGCAATACCACCTTACTCCTGCAAGAATAGCCATAATCAAAAAATAAAATAATAATAATAATAAATGATGGTGGTGATGCAGTGGAAAGGGAACACTTTTACAATGCTGGTGAGAATATAAACTAGTGTAACCACTATGTAAAATAGCGTAGATATTCCTTAAAGAACTAAAAGGAGAGCTACTGTTTGATCCAGCAATCTCACTACTAAGTATCTACTATGAGGAAAAGAAGTCATTACACATAAAAGATACTTGCACACACATGTTTATAGCAGGACAATTCACAACTGCAAAAATATGAAAGTAGCCCATATGGCCATCAACCAATGAGTGGATAAAGAATTATGGTACACACACACACACACACACACACACACACACACACACCATGGAGTACTATTCAGTCATAAAGAGGAATGGAGTAATGGCTTTCACAGCAACCTGGATAGAATTGGAGACTATTACTCTAAGTGAAGTAACTCAAGAATGGAAAACCAAACATCCTAAGTTTTCAGTCATAAGTGCGAGCCAGGCTATGAGGATGCAGAGGCATTAAGACTGATACAATGGAGTGTGGGGACTTGGAGAAAAGGGTGGAAGGGGGATGAGGGATAAAATGCTACAGAGTGGGTGCTGGAGACCCAGAAAAACTGGTTGTGTAGTTCACAGTCCTGAAAACCAGAGTTAGTGGTGTAGATTCCTGTCCAATTATGAAGACCTGAGAACCCAGAGCATCAAAGACAAAAAATGGAGGTCCCAGTTCAAACAGGCAGGGAGAGTGAATCTTCCCGTTCTCCACCGTTTTGTTCTATTTGAGCCCTGAACAGATTGGATGATGCCTTCCCACACTGGGGAGGGCACTCTCACTTGCTACATCTACCAGTTCAAATGTAGAAACCCCTTGCAGACACAGCCAGAAATGACATTTAACGAGACCTCCTGGTGTTCTGTGACCCAGTCTGATTGACATATAAAATTAGCTATCACTTATCATACCTTTTCAGAGTAAAAGGAAGGGATTGTCACAATTTCCTCAGGACAACAGGCATAAACTTTATCTTTCCTTGATAGTGCAGGATGTATATATATTCTTCACATTGACTGAACCCTAGTTCTTGAGGTCTGTGTTAAATAACCCACAGTTAAAATCTTTGAGAAAGAAATCATTCAAAGCTAGATTTATTTATTTTTTTTTATTTGGATCGTAATGTTCTCCCCTGACATGTGTGGGATGGTGTGATTACAAGTATATATTTTTCCAGGCCCACAAATTCTTCTCTAGGAAGCCTTTTCTAAACCTTCCCTTTCCTTTCTCTGGTTAGTCCCACACATCCTCTGCTTCACTCTGTTCTAACTTGAATTGGGCAGTATTTTTGTTTTCTGGTTACTTGTTTTTCTTCTTGGTTAGACCATGAAGTCTTGAGGATAGGCAATGCCTATGTTTTTTTTTTTTTTCCTCCACCTAGTGCAATGCATGACATAGAGTAGATGCACCCAAGGTGTGTTTAAATGAGGAAGGAAAGGAATAAGCTTTCTTGGTAATAAAAAATTATTTTCATACATTAGCCAATTTTATTTTCAAAATTTGGAGTTGGTCTTTCCAATGTTAAATTGTTTTTATTGAGGAGTGAAAGTGCCATACATTAATTTATTCAAATCTTCATTCATTAGGTCACTCAGAGCGACTGCTTGAAGACTTCAGGCAGTAAATTATATAACTGATTAGTGAACACATTTTTAATTAATAAGGTAGTTTAATTTCACAACATAGTAGTGAATCTATCTCAAATTATCTCTGTTTGCAAAAAAGTCTCCAATATCTTGGATTAAAATGTTATGATCCAATTGGTTGGGTCACTGAAATGACACTAAAAGAGAACTCTAGAAAAGTGTTTATATGGGGTAATATATTGAAGTAAGTCTGCAGCCTCCCCAGGCACCTGTTTCAAAAGAGCAACACTCATTTGGCTGTATAAGTTCTGGTCTATTTGTTTAAGAAGCAGTGATATTACATTTCCTCATAAACTGTATTAGACCCAATTCAGGCATTTAATCAATGTGTGCTTAAAAAAGAGTGTCAGGCAGGGAGGGGAGCACTACACACTGGGGTCTTTTGGGGGGAAATAGGGGAGGGACAG
>NW_016107466.1:2024827-2027984 GCF_001604975.1 Cebus imitator | reverse complement strand
CATGTGTGTACCTATGCAACAGTCTTGCATGTTCTTCACATGTACCCCAAAACCTAAAATGCAATTAAAAAATAATAATTAAAAAAAAGTGTCAGGAGATTACGTATTGTTCCATGGGTGCTCTAGGGGTGGGACTGGCACATGACATCAGCCAATGTATTCTGCTGTGTTCTTTATTGATAAATGATTAGTCCTCATAAGACTTTTCAACTGACTGTTGAGTTAAAAAGCAACCATTTGCACCTGGTTAGATAAAGTCTCTTAAAAAGTTGTCTTCCCGGGGATATGTGAGTACCATGAGAGTATAAAGTAGTAATTTCACTTAAATTATTCACAGATACAAACTAACATTTAAGCAAATTAGGCTATTACTGCAACTTCCAAATTAGAGAAGAACATTCTTTTAAAGTCAACAGAAAGTTCCATTTGTTTCGGATAATATGGTTATCTTGATATAATCAGTTGTTTCTTTTGGTCATGTTGAATAGCTGAATCCAATAACACCAACACTTTTAAAATCTATTCCAAATGTCCAATGAGTAACTAATCAGTTTAGGCATTCAGATTAATTTTTTTATTCTGTAAAGTAGCTTTGCTTTTACTTTTGCTTTTATTTGTATTCGTGAGAGTTCATTTTTGTAGAGAACTCTCCTGCTCCCTCCCACAAAATCCACTATATGCTAAAAAATTCTAGCAAATTAAATTTGTGCTTGCAAGTAGATAAATAAACGGCTTAAAAACATCACAATCAAGTATGATAATAGCAAAGTGTTATACTTTTAATAAGTGATTAGAAATGGTTGTAATGCAAAGATTTATTTCACAGAACAAAAGCACTTAAGCAGGAGTTTATATTACTGCTATGCTTCAGTGATGATAACATTGGGACTTCAACCTGCATAGCTACAATGATTAATTAAAGGCCTTGTTCGGGATGAGTGAGCACCATTATTGTTCTTAAATAGGAAAAGGCAGATAACCATTACTGATTATTCCTCAATTCCCAGTCTTACTTGTTAAAAACTAAAGAATACTAAAGTAGGTTGTACAATTTCCAAGCTGCTATGAGAAGTAGAAAATAACACAATTTCAATAACACATATAAGTGAGAGTTGGATTAGTTGAAAGATTTTAAGTTAGCAGCCAGATTTATCCCTGATAGTCTGAATATAAAATTTATAATGGTATACATATAAAGTTCACTTATAAGATAGAAACATCTTTAAGGGGAGGCAATTTAGAATCCCAATACATGCTTCCAGCTGTATATCTGTGTCTACAGCAAATACCCCTTATCAAAGGAAAAAAAATATATATATATAAATATATAAAATAATTTACAGATCAAAAGACAGCAAGATTAAATATCTAATGAAAGGATCTTAATACATTCTCAAAAAACATGAACTGTATTATTTTTATTTTGTTTTGCTATTTTCTAAGGCATAAATTATGTCAGATTATGTCATTTGTTCTTTCCTTTTAAAAATCATACCACTGAGCTGATTTTTCTAATATAAATAAATATTTTTACGTATACTTGATATTTGGAGACAGTTTCTTTCTGAATATTGGAAATGCTTCTACCAAATCTTCTCTGTAAATATTCCTGCCAATTTGAAGATATAAAGCAAATACTTTGGAAAATGTTCCAGGAAGAACGTTATCTTTGAGATTCTGTGGCTTGCAAGACATATAGTTTATACCAGTTTAATGTCAGTAAGCCCTGAAATACCTCTGATTTGAAATATTCCCTCTCTTTATTTATCCAATCTATATCTTCTCTAGAGTATACTGCAAAGAAGTGTGTTTTTGCTTTTGACCACCAGGCATAGCAAAGGTTAAGTGTAAGGCGAAGAGCATTATTGTACTCTATACATTTGCTGAATTACAATAAGAATTCTTACCTGATACTACCACACACTCAGTAAAAAGACTCCAATGGGCAGAGTTGGCTTTTATTATTATTGAGACTGAGTTTCACTCTGTCGCCAGGCTGGAGTGCAGTGGCACGATACCAGCTCACTGCAACCTCCGCCTCCCTGGTTCAAGCAATTCTCCTGCCTCAGCTTCCCGAGTGGCTGGGACTGCAGGTGCCCGCCACCATGCCCAGCTAATTTTTGTATTTTTAGTAGAGGTGGGATTTCACGATTTTGGCCAGGATGATCTCGATCTTCTGACCTCATGATCCACCCGCCTTGTCCTCCCAAAGTGCTGGGATTACAGGCATGAGCCACTGCGCCCAGCCAGTTGGCTTTTATTTTTAAAAGTTATTCTTTCACTATACTATTGTTATTGTAGGAGAGTTTATTTATACATTCATTTTTTCCAATGCTTACACAATCATTAAACCCTTTGCAGATAAGGGAATGGATACTGGGAGAAAAAGCAATTTTCTAATGTTGCACGGTCAATATTGAAACAAGACTTAAACTTATGTTACCTTCTTAATGTTGAAGAGTAAGAATATGCTTTTCTTTTATAGCACACAGTATATCTATAGAGGAGATATTTTTTATTCAAAAGTCATAATCTCTTATTTATTTTTTTATTTTTTATTTTTTTGAGACGGAGTCTCACTCATCACCCAGGCTGCAGGGCAGTGATGCAATCTCAGCTCACTGCAACCTCCATCTCTGGGGTTCCAGCAATTCTCCTGCCTCAGCCTCCCAAGTAGCTGGTGTTACAGGCATGTACCACTACACTCCACTGATTTTATTTTATTTTTTTAGTAGAGATTGGATTTCACTATGTTGGCCAGTCTGTTCTCAAACTCTTGACCTCAAATGGTCCACCCACCTCAGCCCTCCAAAGTGCTGGGATTACAGGCCTGAGCCACTGTGCCAGGCCTTCCAAAACCATACTCTCTTTAATTATAAGAAGTATCAAAAACTGTTTGTAAGCTATGAATATTAAATAACAATAGCAAAGATTTCAAAACTAACTAGAATAATTTCTAGAGAAATAGTTAATTCAATAGTATTCATGAAATGGAATTTTATGTCAGCATTACAAGTAAAGAAGTAGATCCACATAAGTCAGAGTGCAAAGATCTCATACATCTATTAACTAAGAAAAGCAAACCACTTGAAACTGGCTGCACAATCATGTTTACGTACTGTTTTTGCATGTGTTTGTTACTTTTTTTTTTTTTTTT
>NW_016107466.1:2016593-2024407 GCF_001604975.1 Cebus imitator | reverse complement strand
TTTTCTTTTTTTTGAGACAGAGTCTCCCTCAGTTTCACAGGCTGGAGTGCAGTGGCGCCACCTCCCCTTACTACAGCCTCCACCTCCTGGATTCAAGCGATTTTCCTGCCTCTGCCTCCTGAGTAGCTGGGACCACAGGTGGTGCGCCACCATGCCTGGCTAATTTTTTGTATTTTTAGTACAGATGGTGTTTCACCATGTGGGCCAGGATGGTCTCCATTTCCTGACCCCGTGAGTCGCCCGCCTTGGCTTCCCAAAGTGCTAGGATTATAGGCGTGAGCCACTGCACCCAGCCCACTATTGCTTTTCTAATGATATTGTGGGTATTACCAATGATACCCAAGTCGGGCCATCCTTCAGATTTATATGCATAAGGCTTTTGGGAGCTACCAATTGTTCTGAGTACTTAGTAATTTAACTTTCTTACTGGAAGGGCATTTTGAACTAAAGGATTTTTTTTTCCTTTTTGAATACATCCTGACTTTAAATTATCTAAGGAACATCAGATTATCCCCTTCAATCACTTAATCTGACAGATATTAAAAATGAGGTTCAGAACAGTTAGTGAATTTTCCAAGGTCACAGAGCACATTATTGGAAATCATTGTTATATCTATCAGGATATTCTCCTTCCTTGTTAGTGACAATGTAATCAGTAAAATTTAATCTTCTTGTGATCCTTAGGGCTTTTGCCGGTATTATGATGAACATAGGTGATTAGGGTATAAGAAAGTGAGCTGAAAGATGGCCTAATGTTTGGCATATTCTTTTTTTTCTTTTAATATTTAAGAGAAGACTTGCTTTCCCTACAGCTACTTACTCCTTTTGCTATTTTACTATTTTGCTCAAAAATAAATAAATAGAACATTTTAAATTAAATATTAAATAAAGTTTATAATGGACCATGTTCTAGTAGAAATTTGAAATTCTACTGCTTTTTAATTCAAGTTCATAGAATTTAGAATCATCAGGTATTACATGAAACTATAGGAATTTGCTCAGTCTCTTTAGCTCTTCCTCCTTCAGATTCATTTTACAATCTTTTTCCAAATAATGAGTCTGTTTTTCCAGCACTCCTGTTTCAGGCAAGAACGACTATCTTGTTTCAAAAGCAAGTTGGTTGAATCAGGAATGCAACGCCTGACTCTCACTTGAGGTCTCTGCTAGTCAAAGAAGTCTTGTGATCCCATAGAGTGGATTTCTATAAAAAGGTTTGTATCTTACTCTCATATTTATTTTATTTTTTGTTTTAGATTATACAAAGAGGAAAGGGCCAAGGCAAATTGATATAAACGTATCTTTGAAAACAAGCTGATATTGTCAGCTACCTGCAGAAGTTAATACACAGGTTTGTATCACGTATCTCTATTGCAGGTACGAGCTGCTAGCTGCAGAAACAAATGGTCAAAGTTTTAAAAACACAGGAAATGGGTATTAATGGTGTGTTTTATTTTCATTAATTATACAAAATAATTTTCTAGGGCTAACCAGAGAATTTGGCAGTCCAGTGGGAGGATCCGCTCAGAGACGCACAGGCCAGGGGCTTCAGTATAGAGTGCCCACGTTCCCGGTGCAGCTGGGGCTCATGGCCATCTCGCAGGTGGTTGCATCATGGTTGGACCTTGAAGATGACAGGGTGGGGAATCCTCAATTTCATTCCACTTTTCCTGTTCAGTGGTCTCTTTGGTCGGTAGGACGTCCTACTGCATCTCTGTGTTCTTTAGTTCGGCCTTAGGGATGTGAGTGTCTTCCTTCTATTGTTTGTTTGCCATTTTTGAAAAACAATCCGTAGCGTTTTTCTCCAATCCCAGGTTCCTGGTCTTCTCACTAGCATTGATGTAGCAATAGGCTCAATTAAAGATATATAACCTTGGGCCAGGCGTGGCTCACCCCTGTAATCCCAACTCTTTGGAAGGCCAAGGCCGGCGGATCAGTTAAGGTCAGGAGTTCGAAACCAATCTGGCCAACATGATGATACCCTGTCTCTACTAAAAATAGAAAAAAATCGCAACCAGGGTGTGGGAGCAGGTGGCTGTGATCCCAGCTACTCAGGAGACTGAGGCAGGAGAATGGCTTGAACCCAGGAGGTGGAGGTTGCAGTGAGCTGAGATCATGCCACTGCACTCCAGCCAGGACTACAGAGCAAAGCTCTGTCTCAAAAATGTATCTATCTATCTAGCTAGCTAGCTAGCTATCTGGATAGATATATCTATATCTATCTATTGCTCTGTCTATATACATATTAACATTTTATATATAGATATTTATATATAGAGATAAGATTATATAAGGTTATATAATTATATAAGATTATATGTGTATTATATATACATATATATAATTGTATATATATATATACAATTGTATATATACATATATATGTATATTTAATATACATATAGTCTTATAAAACAGCCTCACATTTTGCTGAACTTATATTGGTTTTTGTCACTGAACTTTACATATTATTTTCTAATTAAAAACCATTTATCAGCAGGGTGAGGTGGCTCAGGCCTGTAATCCCAACACTTTGGGAGGCTGAGGTGGGTGGATCACAAGATCAGGAGTTTGAGAGCAGCCTGTCCAACGTGGTAAAACCTCATCTCTATTAAAAATACAAAAATTAGCTGGGTGTGGCTTCACGTGCCTGTAATTCCAGCTACCCAGGAGGCTGAAATAATACAATTACTTGAACCTGGGAGGCAGAGGTTGCACTGAGAGGAGATTTTGCCACTGCATTCCAGCCTGGGTGAGATGGAGTGAGACTCTATCTCAAAAAAAAGAAAAAAAATCATTTATCTTTCCCATTATTGATTTTTTAAAAGATATTTTTTATGTATATCTGAGAAGACCTTATCTGACATATCTGAGAAAGGTTTTCCAGATAGGCTGATAGAGTCCCACACCAACTGAGATAAGTAGGCAAACAGAACCTATAACTATAAATACAACTTTCTCGTTCTCCTATGTTCCCACTTCTCTTTAGGCTTTAACTAATCCCCACCTCCCTAATTCTTTCACAATATATAAATACTATAATTGTTGTTATGACTATTATGTATGAATACTTTGTTCAGGGCAGTGGGTTGTGTGCTGCATGAGACACACAAGAGATACAAGGAAATCACAAAGCAAGGTTTCCCGCCTCTAAGAAGCATGTGAGCATTATTTGGTTCAAACTCAGGATGGATATTCAGAAAGCACACTTTTTTTTTCTGTCTCTCAAGCTGTGTGATTTCTCCTCTCTTTGTCTTCTTTGCCTGTCAAGTGGAGGTGATTACATAAGGCAATATTTAAAGACAGGTTCAACTCTGAAAACCAGTTCATAGAAATACACTCTAATTTAATAGTACTTATGCTGTCTAAATTTTTGCCCAACTGCAATTAATGGACGTGAGTGAGTTTGAGTAATTTAGCAGTGACAATCTTGATATATTAATACCCACACTTGCTACTCAGCCCCTTTAATCTGCCCATTTAGAGTCTTTGACACACATGTAGTTTTCACACAAAGGACGGCACTAGAGTAAATTAGATGCTTATACTGTCATAAAAAATAACATGTAAGCTGCCTTTTAGAATTGGACATACCGGAGTTTGGTGCAGTTTCCAGTAAAGAATGTTGGTTAAAAAATCCCAACAGCAAGTGGTCAGGAGACATTCTATAGAAGATTGATTACCCCAGAATCTAGGAACTAGAAAAATCCACCTGCAAGTAATGACCTTGGTCTATTTTTCTTTTACATCATCCATTTATAAATCACAGCATTCTAATCAGTGGAGAATGATGAGCAATTGTGCCCAGTGTATAGTGATGATGGGATGAACAGGTCTGTGAATTAATAATCAGTGATGTTACCAACACCCATAGGGCGTGACACAGATGGAGTGGCTGGGTCTCCAGGCACTGATTGCTGTGACATCCTGTTGGTCTAAAGATGCTCAGGCTGAGCTGTTTGTTGCTTATTTATATGCTTTAGCATGCACGGTTATTAAAGTGCTAATTCATATGTCAATATACTGTATCTTTTTTTCTTCAATTTAGTAAATGATAACAGAGAGAGAGAGATGCATGATAACTTACCTAAAACATAAGATTCTGCACCAAATCATTTGATCATCATGCTCTTTGGGACTTTAAAACTCTGGGAATACTATCGCTCAGGCACAGGTGTGCTTTTAGTTGTCCAGGTAAACTATCTGAGTAAGACAGAGGAACACGTCCTCCCACAATCCTCCATGAATGGTTCCTCCTCTGAGATTTAGGAAAACATCCCAGGTCTTGTTTTTGAAACTAAAATATAACTTTGGTTATGAACTGCTACAGGCATTTGATTACTTTCTAATTTCTAATTTTGTTCTAATCAAAAGCAATCAGAAAGACTGTCTAGGCTGGGTGCAGTGGCTTGTGCCTGTAATCCAGCATTTTGGGAGGCTGAGGCTGGTGGATCACCTAAGGTCAGGAGTTTGAGACCAGCCTAATCAACATCGCAAAACCCTGATTCTACTAATATATATTTACACAAAAATTAGCCAGACGTGGTTGCAGACACTTGTAATGTCAGCTACTGGGAAGGCTGAGACAGGAGAATCACTTGAACTTGGGAGGCGGAGGTTACAGTGAGCCAACGTCTTATCAATGCCCTCCAGCCTGGTGACAGAGAGAGACTCCATCTCAAAATAAACAAATAAAATAAGCAAGACTGTCTAATGCAGAGGCTAAAGGCATGAGCTTTGAAATTACTTATGCAGTTTGTTGCTTGACTTCAAGTAAAACTCCTTACATCTCAGAGTCTCAATTTTCAAATCTGTAAAATTGGAAGTGGCTGTCACATACAGGTAGGCATAGTGGCAATGATATGGAAATTAAATGACACTTATCATATGGGAATACCAACTTCAAATGTGCCATTATTAGTGTTGTTTTCATATTTTTACAACCTAAATAAATGCACTCATCTACCTCCGGTACTTTTGGTAACTTCCTGCTCATTCTTGGAGGAAAAAAAAAAATCTTGAATATGTCTTTCATTTTCAGTGAACTGAGCCTAGGCCATGCTTTTGTCACCCAGTAGAGCATTGATTATGCTCCTTGTGTATGTGCTTATCACATCACATGCCCTCCCTCCCTGCATCTGGCACACATTCTTTTATGTCACATGTTTCACATAGCAATATGTGAGATATAGCTATTGAATATAAAAATACTTTATAGGTATTCTTCTCTGCAATAATGATAGCTTCTGAGGGCAGGAGACATTTCCTTTGATCTCTTTAGCGTGATTTATTTAGCTAAGTTTTGAGCTCATAGTACTACTGAATAAGTTTATTGACTAATGAATTAATTGTTGTCTATTTCCTAGACTGTGTGTTAACGGTACTAGGACTCTGGCTTCGAATTTTAGAAATAAAATAGACCTAATCAGCATAGTGTGTCAGTGTATCTAGAGTTCATTTTTAGTTCTACATCTTATTTCACGGGAATATGGGCAGGTCACCTACCTTCTTTAGGTCCCACATAACTAACCTAAATCAATGGAATTACACTAGACCAGGGTTAATACATGGTTTACTGTATGTACAGACACTCATCCACCTTCATTTCTACATTGGAAATGAATTTTGATCCCAGATTTCGCTAATTGGGAGAAAGTACCATGAAAAAACATTGGTATCTGTCCTGGGAAAAAAAGGACAGAACAGCTGTGCAGATGGCACATCTTTTTCAGGCCTAAATGTTTCTATTTCAATAATGCTATATTTCTAGTGTTTTTAAGCTGTTTCTTTGAAGGATGGAAAAATTGGACTACCAAAGATTAAACCCTTTGAGCAAATTTACCAATGGAGTATCTAAGGATGAAGTTCTATATATGGAAAGAACGAGTCTACCATGACATTTTCCAGTTAGAAACAGTTTTTTTCCCCAACCATGGGTCAGTTATTTCTATTCTTCCACTGTACACATCACAAATAAAAAGAGCATACATAATTAGAAATGCTATTAAGACTACTTTAAAACATGTTCCTTAATTTGAAAACAAAGGTAATAAGAGGAGAGTAGGAAGGAAAGGTGATCCGAATTGCCCAGTGAATGCATTTTAAAATACAGCTCCCTGCAAATTGGCAAGAGTCAGCTTAGTGTAGAGATGATGCTTCAGGTTGGAGCTCTCCACTCAGCCTAGGAGTTGGAGTTTGTGGCTGCTTAGCCATGAATCAGCAGCACCATCTAGAGGCAAGATGGAATCCTGCGCACAGGAGAAATAAAACAAGGAAACCCACCTATTTAATTTTGTCATAGACAAAATCATTACTTCACTTTTCAATATACAACCCCTTACAGAATGCCTGTGAAGGAATTGCTTTCTATTCCCATTAAGAGACAACTACAGAGTTCATTACTAGGAGCATTCAAGACTTCACTTCAGAAGCCAAAACTTATACCTTCTCTACTTCCCTACTGAAAGTCACTGATTTCCAAATCCCTTAATTTTTCCCATTCATTTTGCTGGACACCCGCCATGCATCAAGCTTTTGGGCAAAGCACTAGGGTTACAGAGAGGAATATATTATGGTCTGTTCGCCTACCCCTAGCCCATGTATCCATACCTAACCACATGTCTAAGTCTTCCTCTCTCTTATCTTTTTCAACAGTTTCTGGGTAGTGAGAGCAGATCTACGAAGGCAGCCATTGGATTTTCAAGCATTTGTCCTTGGTGAAAACATTTTAATTGAAATCATGTATTCAAACAAATGTAAAGGGATAGAGATTGTTGCAGTCTTAGACTAGTCACTGTCAAACTTGGGCATACATGAAAATTATTACCTGGGGAAATGGTTAGGCTTTGTGAAATGTGAGGACATGAGATTTGGGAGGGGCCAGAAGCAGAATGATATGGTTAGGCTTTGTGTCTCCACCCACATCTCATGTTGAATGTGTTTAGGGAGAGACCTGGTGAGAAATGACAGGATTATGGTGGAAGTTCCCCCATGCCACGTGGTCTCATGATAAAGGGTGAATTCTCACGAGATATGATGATTGTATAAACGGTAGTTTTTCCTGTGCCCATACATGCTCTCTGTCACCTGCTGATAGGGAAGGGAAGTGCTGGGTAGAGGAGGGCATAGTCCCTGGCTAGGGCTCCACCCCTGGGCCTGTACCCACGGACCTAGGTGAAGACAGGCCTTTTTGTTTCCCTGCTCAAATGTTGCATTTCCCAGGATCGCCCTGGCCTGCCACGCCCCCACCCTGTGCCTATACAAACCGGAGACCCTAGAGGGCAGACACACAGGAAGCTGCATGTCGAGAGGAGCAGATCAGCGGAGGAACACACAAGCGGCTGAGGCTCAAGAGGCTGAGGCACGCACCGACAGGCACTGGCATGCCAGCAGGCCACTGACTGGGACGGTCAGAGGGGAGCCCAGGCTGCTGAGGGGCCCGACTCCAGGGGAAAACCTTCCCACTCCATCCTCTTCGGGCTTCCTCCGTCTTATGAGAGCCAGCTCTATTCCATGAAACCTTGTACTCATGGCCAAGCGCGGTGGCTCACGCCTGTAATTCCGGCACTTTGGGAGGCCGAGATGGGCGGATCACGAGGTCAAAAGATCGAGACCATCCTGGCCAACATGGTGAAACCCCATCTCTTCTAAAAAATGCAAAACTTAGCCGGGTGTTGTGGCACATGCCTGTGGTCCCAGCTACTCCGGAGACTGGGGCAGAAGAATCGCTTGAACCCAAGAGGTGGAGGTTGCAGAGAGCCGAGATTGCGCCACTGCACTCCAGCCTGGCGATAGAGCAAGACTCCGTCTCAAAAAAA
>NW_016107466.1:2006606-2016558 GCF_001604975.1 Cebus imitator | reverse complement strand
AAAAAAAAAAAAAAACAAACACCTTGCATTCATTCTCCAAGCCCAGGTGTGGTCCGATCCTTCTGGTACAACAAGGCAAGAACCCGGGATACAGAAAACCCTCTGTCTTTGCGACAAGGTAGATGGTCTAATTGAGCTGATTAACACGAGCCACATGTAGAAGGCAAAACTAAAAAAGCCCACAGTAGCACACGCCCACTGGAGCTTCAGGACCTGTAAACATTCACCCCTGGACACTGCTGTGGGGACGAGCCCCACAACCTGCCTGTCTGTGTGCTCCCCTAGAGGTGTGATCAGCAGGGCGCTGAAGAAGCGAGCCGCTCCCCCTGTCGCATGCCCTGAGAGAGGGACAAGGGACCTTTTCCCCTTTCACTGCCACCATCTAAGACGCGCCTGCTTCCCTTTTTGCCATGATTGTAAGTTTCCTGAGGGCTCCTCAGCCATGCAGATCTTTGAGTCAATTAAACCTCTTTTCTTTATTATGCGGTCTCGGGTATGTCTTTATAGCAGTGTGAAAATTGACTAATACACCTGGTTTACTTTTTACTGTAATACAAATTTCCTGGCTCCAAACACCAGATATTCCAATACTATAGACATGTTAGGATTATGCATTATACTTTAATATGTTTGTTTGGGTTTCATGATTGAAGTGAACAATTCCGGCTTTAAGAGCAGAATGTTCTATTTTGGACTCATCAAGGGAACTAATCCCAGGATTATAAATTAGAAGTATCTGTTTTGCTGTTTTTTTTTCAAATCACTTCCTCATTTAAATGAAACTATTTAATTTTTAGACTAGGTGATATCTAAGAACTGCAACAATGTTACAGCATTGTAGTGCCAAGTATTTGAACTAGCAATCCCTTAACATCACATGAAAGAAATTAAATCTAATTGTCACAACCTGGTCAAGGGTACATGTTTAATTAGAATAGCTTTAAGAATCATTCTGTGAAAATATAGACCCCTAAGTTTACTCATATCCATATTTTGATCTCAGTTTTATTAATATAAAAATACACCATGCAAGAATGTTTGTTTAGTGAGCCCCTTGTTAGATGTAACTGGGAATCCATTATATTAGCAAATTCACAGCTGTGAGGTTGTGTAGGTTCAAGGAAGCTGAAAATTAGAAACTTGAGTGGATTTCAATACCTAATTCCACAGCAAATGTAGGAAAATTAGAGCTGAAAAAGAAATTCTTCTAAGTTGAAGTCAATTTAGCTTTCATGCATTCTCATTTTAATAGTTTCTGTTTTAAAAGATGCCCAATTGTACATCTGTGGAACCAAAAGAAAAAAAAAATTGAGTTTTTTGAAAGAAACTCCTGTACAACATCCTTGACAATAAATATTTTTTATATATTTTCTGTTCTCTCTTCGTCCATTTATTTTCATGGAAAATGGCCTCATTAAATCTCAGCTGAACTATTATACTAGTCTAATAATGGATTAACCTGGTGACATTCTCACTTCCTAAACTCTCCAAATTTAATTTCCATCTCTCCACCAGGAAGATCTTTCTAAACTTTTCATGTGACTGTTACTTGTGTATAATCTTCCAACAATACTGACTTAACAACAGAGTCGAAATTTAAACATTCATGTGTGATTTGGCCTCTTGCCTAGTTCATGAATATCACCTCAAACTCAAATTTCAGATACTCTGAATTATCCAACTCTCCAACTTCTTAACACCCCCATGACTTTGCAAGTGATGCTTTATCCAGCTGGATCCTGGCTTGTCATCATTTCCTGGGTAATTCAGCTAAGTAATGACCTGCTCTCTGAAATAGATGTTTTTAACTACCTAGGCTGTGCTACCTGTGCCTTTTATGGGGTTTTTCAAAACCCTATACATTCTATCATCATATCTGCATAGTCTAAAAGAAGAAAAAGCTAGACACAGGTCTTTTCCCTACTAGTCTTAAAAACCACGGAATGTGTGATTCTTACCTGTAATTATCATTAAAATGTGAGTTTCTCAAAAGCAAAGAATACAACTAATTTTATATTCTCTAATTTTCATCTCGGTAATCACTTGTTAAATGTGTTCACAAATGATTCCATTTAGCTCTGTTTGCCCAACTACTAGTAATCCTTAAACAATTGAGGTGATTTTCCTAAGGGTCATACTTGTTAATCAAATAACTTGATATGTGACTGTCATCTATAATTATTTTTGGTAAATTAAGTTCCATAAATAAAAATTTAGGAAACAAAAGAAAAAAACCTTCGGGCCAATATTGAAATCACAATGAAAGAAAGACAGTTTAGTGACTCCCCTCCCAACCTCCCCCAAAATAAAAAATGTTGTATAATTGGCACTGTGTTGTCTAATTATTTGTTTTGTGTTTTTCAGTTTTGGAAATTAAAATATAATTAAAGAAAAAGCCATCATTTTTAAATTTATTGGGGACATTTGGGATAATAAAGCAATCAGTGTCTTGATGATTGCATCAAGTTTCATTTATAGCTGCCAAAACCAGCCTGAGCATTGTTGGAGTTCTTTGTACATATCTTGTGTGAGATGAGCCAACATTTTATTAATTTCAGCCCTGTTTCAAATGCATCTCAGTAAAACATACAGGTAACCTTTGTGCTGAATGGTTGAAAGCCAGGAAATCCCATGACCCTATACCTCAATGAACACAGAATGCCAAACATGGGCTGTCCGGGATCTCTTCTCTGTTGTAGTTGAACACAGTGTTGGCAATCCCTTCATTCACTTTCTTTAAAAAAATTAAGTCTCAAATTTAAAAACTTTTCACACTTTATATTCTCTGGATTCTGGCTATGAATTTAAAACATATGTTGATGGACATTTTCTAAGCCTTTTTCTCAGTCTCCCCATACTTTAGTCCTACATTTACTGTCAAATTTGCAAATCTACATCTTTTCCATGCCTTTCCCATATTGCCTTTCCCTCTGAACTGTCCCTTCTTTTAAAGGCTCCCAACTATGACAATTGCATTTACAGAAAGCAATTTAGTAATATGCATTCAAATATTAAATATGTCCATTTGCTTTTTCTAATATTCAATTATCAGGAATATATTCTATTGTGATAAAACTGATATAGAAAACCTTTCAATAAAAACAGTATTTTTATGACAAATTAAATTATAATAAATTTTATTTATAATTTGGAAACAAAAGGGTAATAGTGAATTAAATAACTATCAATATTCAAGCTAGAAAGTTTTACATTTATTGAAATCTTATCAATGAAAAGGGTTTTTTAATAAAATTGCCACATGCTAAACTTGAGATATGAACAGATCATATGTAGGAATATCTAGATCAACAAAGAATAGAATATAGAAATATGCAAATATAAGAAATAATTGGAACAAATAAAAAGACCTTATAAAATAGTGTTGAAAATGTAACAGCGGTTATGAATTTTTTGAAAATCTGTAAGTTTGCTTCACATCTCAAATTTTTCCAAAATTTGCCATATTGAGCATTTGTAGTCTTGTAATGATTGAAGGGAAAAAAATGTGATTATGAAACTAAGGCACAGAGAGATGGGACTTCACTGTGGGGTAAGAACACTCAAATTAATGCCACACCTTTTCAGGCTGTAGAACATAGAATGATTTGAGGATTTTAACTATATGTAATACATATACAGATCTCCAACATCCTCTTTATACCTGTCATTCTGTACCATTTATCCATTAATATAGCCATTGATTATGCCATTTTCTAAAACACTCATTATTTTCTTGGGCTGGTGAATTTACTTGTTTGTTAGTTGTTTTATAGTATATTTAGGATGTGTCATATCCTAGTGGAAAGTGCTTGAACTCTGGAATCATTGAACTCTGTAATTTATTAATATGTCTGTACACAACTTGTTTCATTTCTCAGAGCTGAAAATTTGTCAACTAAAGATGAGAAGGGATAATGCATCATACCTCATAATGTTATAGAGAACATAGGTTAAAAAACAAAACAACCAGTGCATGCAGGTGAAAGTACCTGTAATGGAGGTATTGCATTAATGAACCAAAGTAACATCCTCTTTCTCATTGAACCCAATGTATATTTAGGGTCCAGGGTCTAGTGTATATTTTGATAGACAAGTAGAGATCAGGCAGCTCCATCATATTTCACATGTTGATCATTAAGAATATTTGACATTATTCTTGTTCTTTTATTTTTATTTTATGTACCCTTTTTAAGGCAGCCTGATGTCATGGAGATGAGATGTAAGTGAGATTGAAAATTTCTTTCCTCCTGAGTTTAGGATGTTATTCCAGTCCTATCCCATATCATTCAGCGTCATCCAAAACAAGAAATTAATAGAAGCAAAAATTTAAGGGATTTATTTATAAGTCCTTGGTTAGAGTGAGAGAACTTGAAATAATGTTATACTCACTTTTAATTTTTATTCTCAAAGAAATTGTGCAGGGAGAGCAATGAAGATTTAAATGCCCATGATGAGGTGGGAAAACTGATCCTAATTGATCTATTTAGTGCTCACCAGCCAACTATGGTGGAAGTAATAGTAGCTCTATGAATAGTAGTAGTAATAATAGCAGTGATAGGAATAGTAGTGATGGTAACTAAAATTGAGTGCTTATTATTTGCTAAGCCCTGTTGCAAAAATTTATATTACTTTACTTAATACAGGCAACTTTACAAGTCATGTGCTATCATGATTCCTACTTTGCCAATGACTAAAGCACAGAAATCTTGGCTTATGTACTCAAGCCTGCCTAGCTCATAAGAACTGAGTCTGACATTTAAAACCAAACATTTTGATCCTAGACCCTCTGCTCTGTTGTCTCTCTCCAGAAATGACAGTGTTAGAATAAAACTTCAATCTAAAGCACAGCGGATGCTAAAGTGGAATCCAACTGCAGGAAAGACAGTTTAATGGATATGTGTGTGTGTCCTGGAGTCAAATTTCATAGGTTTGAAATCAAGGGATTTCACATTTATTAAAATATAATTGAGAAATAAGAATTGTATACATTTATGTTATAAAATGTGACAATTTAACATCTGTATACATCGTAAAATGATTACATCAAGCTAACATCTCCATCAGCTTATATACTTATGGTTTTCTTAGTGTGTGGTAAGAACACTTAAGATCTACTGTCTTAGCAATTTTAAAATATATAATAAATTATTAACTATAGTCACCATACTGTACACTAGATCTCCAGAATGTATTCATCCTGTCTAAAATGTTGTATCCTTGACTAACATTTTGCCATCACCACCTCCACCCCCCAGAGTCCCTGGAAACCACCATTCTATCCTGATTCTATGAGTTTGACATTTTTATATTCACATTACTGTGTAACTATAAATAAATGGGTATATTCGTTGGAACTTTAGTCTCCTCATCTGTAAAATGGATTTTTTTTTTTTTTTTGAGACCAAATCTCACTCCATCACCAAGCTGGAGTATAGTGGTGATCTCGACTCACTGCAACTTCCGCCTCCCTGGTTCAGGAGATTCTCCTGCCTCAGCCTCCCGAGTAGCTAGGATTAGAGGCACCCACCACCGAGCCCAGTTAATCTTTGTATTTTTAGTAGAGACAGGATTTCACTATCTTGACCAGGACCGTCTCCATCTCTTGACATTGTGATCTGCCTGCCTCGGACTCCCACAGTGCTGGGATTACAGGCCTAAGCCACGCGCCCAGCCAAAATGGAGATTAAAATCACACCTACTCTGTAAGAATGATGAGAGGTTTAGTTGATATAATCCACACAAAAGGCTGACAGAAGTTAAATAATCTATGTATTTCAGCAGATATTATCATGATTAATGCAGATAATTAACATGAGGCCAAGGCCGATGTGGCTTTTGTGTTTTTGTGTGTTTTTGCCCATTTTTACTCAAAGCACACAGGGAATGCTAACTACAAAACAAATGGGTGCTAAAATTTCTTCAATCGGAGAAGAGACTACTCTAGCAATGGCTGCAGGAATTTATTGAGATTATGGAAGAATGCTCAATTCAGACTGTATGCAAAAATTTGAAGACAAGCAACCAATAGCACCCGGAGGGCTGCAGTCTTGCAGGTTTTGAACTGTGTAGCAGACAAGTCGATTAGATTTGGGGTACTGTGGCATTGTCATGTACTGTCAGCTTTTCTCCTATTGTATAAATCATTTCACTTTATTGCAAATGTTTACTCTTAGTCTTCCTCACTAGACACTAAATGAGGTTACTGACCAGCATTTTGCCTGAGACCAAGCCTACTCTTCACAGGAGTTCCAAAATAAACTAAAAGAAAACAAAACAAAACATGTAAATGGATTAGTGCACCTTTGGATGAAAAGTATAGTTGCAATCAGCTACAGATTACCTTGTGTTGAAAGCTATGGAAGCATATGACAAAGCTGCCTGGCAGAGCACCTGGGATACTCGTCACACTCTTCCCAGAGAAAGTCACTCGAGGTTAAGTTATGAAAGAAAGATGTGCATTTGTCAGGTGAGAGGGAAAGAGAGAGGTCGCATAATATTGCAAGGCAAAGAAGAAACCTGTGACATCGCGGAAAGTGGAACACCTAGAGTCTGGTGTCAATCTTCATGTCATTGTAGCTGGAGTGTGGAGTCCACAGTGGAAACACAGCAGGAAGCAAATGTGCAGCTGAGGAGGAGAATAAGCATAACTAGAATAAGCATAACTTCACTCACACTGTGAAGACACAAGTGAGACTCTGGAAAAAAATACCTTGCTTGATTAAAGGAAGGTCTATTCCTCACCCCTGGAAACTTGCTAAAAAAGCCCCACCCCTGGCATATGTGGAAATAAAAATGGCTAGGGGAGCTGCATGTTTGTTTTAAATGTCTGCCAAGCCCAGGCGTGGTGGTTTTGGGGAGGACAAGGTGGGTGGATTGCCTGAGGTCAGGAGCTCAAGACCAGCCTGGGCAGCACAGTGAAATCCCAACTCTACTAAAATACAAAAAATTAGTTGGGCATGGCGGCGTGCACCTGTAGTCCCAGCTACTTATGATGTTGAGTCAGGAGAATTGAATTGCTAGAACCAGAGAGGCAGAGGTTGCAGTGAGCTGAGATCACGCCACTGAACTCCAGCCTGGGCAACGGAGTGAGACCCCACCTCTTAAAAAAAGAAGTTTACCAAGTGATTCTGATTGAAATTGTTCAAAGATCACAGTTTGACAGGCACTGCCTGGTGAGATTTTTAAAAAGCAATTATTAACATTAACTGGTTATACTCTTTTTGGATACTTTGGAAATACACCCCCAACCCTTGCATATATTCACAATTAATCTTTCCATTGACTTCCATAATTTCTTGTGTTTTTAGTATATTCTAGGGAGTATACACTAAGATTCATTTTATAATTCTCTTTCCACTTGCATAATTCCCTTAACATAAGTGATTCTTTTTCTTACCAAGTTTCCCATAAGAAAAAATGTGACTCTTATTTTAATTTCTCACTCTCACAGTCCTTTGACTTGCCTAAGCTTTCAAGTTTCAATCGAACTGGGCTCAAATGCTATTTCTGCAAATAGCCTGACCTTGCCAGTCACTCGTCAGCCTTTTGGATAACATGTAGCACTTTCTCACATCTCCTTATATTTTGCCTTTGACAGTCTCACCAGGGGTTTCCCTTGGACTTTGTTCCTCAACCCAGAAAGTCCCCCATCTTGCACTTCTTGCATTTCCAGAGTGAAAAGCACTCTTTGCTTCCTGACTATGTTAAGAATAAGATGGTCTTCACTTGAAGAGACACACTGATGGCATGACATTAAAATGAATACAGATGGTGGAAGCAAAGCTTCAAAGATATAGTTCAATTGGCATATCTCCTTGACAATGTAGGCTACTGAATCAAAACAGGGTTAGAAACCCATTTGTGTTATAGCAGCTGTAATGTTTCTTAATAGACATATTAAGATGTGCTTCTTATTTAAGCATTGAATTTTCATTTGGGGGCACATATGGAGAAAATATGTTTATTTATACTTTACTTCCTAGGGCGAATTATATTTATGTAGGACTTAGAATAAGAAGAAAAGTAGAAGGGAGCAATAATTAATATTGAATAATAATTATTTCTTTAAAATTTAATATTGTGACTAGCTGGAATATAAGCTCCTTGAAACAAGGACGTTATCTGTTCTGTTCCTTGCACTATTCCAAATTCCTGGATTAATGCCTAAGTGTGTCCTGTAACAAATACATGTTGAATAAATAAATGAATAAAGAAAAACAATTGCAAGTCACATATGTAGATTACCTATTAGAGTGCTTGGTTAATATCAGATCCTCAAATGGCAGCTGTTGTTTTAACTATAACTTAAACTAGTAATATATATAGATATATGTCTATATGATGAATAAAATACATCTGTATGTAGACATGTTACTACTATACAGAAATATTACTATTAATAATATAGATATACAGGCATATTATATATGTATACTCTTCATATTTGATATATAATAATCACTGCTTCAAAGCTTTGTTGGGAAAATAAATGAGAAGCAGTTCACGGTAACTTGAATACATTGTAATAAGTAAATACAAAAGGATATATGTGAGAGTGACCAAGTACATGAGATTAAAATAATAATATAAAATTTCTATTAAGGTGAAACGATATAAGCTTTATAGTGTATCAATGAGAAGAAGTTTACTATGCATGCATGTCTTAAGCATGGGGAAGGCATGGGAAATGTACATGTAAGAAGGATCACTCTAGCAGTTACATGGAGGAAGCAGGAGTGGGGCATAGCAGAAAAACGGGAGATAGAAGGAAGGGAACACTGAAGTCTGTGAGTCTGTGATGGGCCAAGTGAAAGAGATTATGAAAACTGAACCAAAGCACAGAGAGAAAACATTTACTTGGCATTTGAGTTTCTAGATAATATTTCATTTTATTTTTACAACTAATAATAAAACTATCAACAAACTTGGTACTTGCATAATCAGTGGTAGAACAGAAACAGAAAGAGCGGCATTTTTTTTTTTTTAATGGAAGCTCTTTCTACACAGTTTATGCTATGATGTGGTCAGTTACCATTTACAAGCAGGTACCCAGCTGAATTGAGTCAGTCATGACTTCTGTGTCAAAAAATCCATGCAAGTTTCTGAAGGTAAGTAAGCCCTCACTTTGTAGATAACATAACAATTCCATCAGAATCATCTACAGAAACAAATTATGCTGTTTCATCTCTAGCAATAGGTTGTTCGAAATTCAGCTTTATAAAGCAAAAGAAGGATCTTGGCATTCAATTTCGCAGGAGCATACCTTGCCCAGAAGTTCCTTCCAGTAATAGCATCAGCTCTATAATATCCAAGAAGAATGTGTAACGTCTCCTTTAATATCTTCGGGACAGAGAGCAGACTGTTACATCATATCGTTGACTCTCTCTCCATATAATAATGACTCCATCACATTGAGCTGAAATATGTCTCCTTGGATATTCATCTTATTGTTTTTATTTTCAACTTAAAAGGGCCTGCTTTCCCCTTGGCCTATTTTTCAAGAGTAAACATTCCCTATTCTTTCCACAATATTTAAATGGCAGTGATGTCTGCAGCCTGGTCAAACATACTTGCTCTTCTCTATTTTTACTCCAGGTTTCTGTTATGCCAGTAAGTGAATGAAATGTCGCCACTTGAAATGTTTCACTCTTGCACCGCTATGATCTCTTTGTTAGATACAAATCAAGGTATTCTTCTGAAAATCCTATCATGGGACCTCCCCACGAAAATTTCCCATAGTCACATGACACTTTTCAGGAGAAGGACCAAAATCTTTCAGGGGCCATGCTTTGTCTTTTTCTTCAGCCAGTTTTGCAGCACTGGTCCCTTTGTTTGATGCATTGGGATCCCATGGATCATCTCTGTGCCTGGAACGCATCCAGCTGTTTTCCAACCCAGCACCTTTGCACCCACCCTTGTTTCTTCTATCTCTAATTTTGACTTCTGTTTTTAT
>NW_016107466.1:1899930-2005881 GCF_001604975.1 Cebus imitator | reverse complement strand
AAAAAAAAAAAAAAAAGATTACAATTAAAATACAATTTAAAGTACTCTTAGTACTTAAAATTTTTTTTAATTTAGTCCTCACTTACTGAATTAATGTTTTATAAATGTTAGTATAAATATTTAATATATATAATACACATAATACATATATAGAATATGTTCCCCATGGCACCCTCAGCAAGAAACATAATCCCAAATGCATAGCAGGAATCAGAAAATATTGATTAAATTAAATATATGTTAAAATTATTTTCCCCATGTAATACCCAAATGATTACTTGTGAGACAGAATAACATAACGTTTAAGACTTCAGGCTGGGGTGAAATTCTATCTGCCACCCAAATAGTGGTGTCATTTCAAAAGAAGTTATTTAAACTTTAAATCTTCAGTCTCTTCTTATACATAATGGAGTTAATAATCATGTCTCCTGCTTAGCCAGAGTGTAGCAATGAGAAGAATTACCTGTAAATCACTGAGTACAATCCCTACTTGGAATAAACTATGATTAGCTTTGATTATTCGTCTTGCAGAAGCCCTACAGGTACTGGAAAATAGTAAATACTTGCTAAATAGTTGTTGGAAAAAGTAGATCCCAGTCACAATGTAATGAAGCACAGGGAAAACCCTCTGAATCCAGGGTCAGAATATCTATATTCAACTCTGCTTCCTCCAAGGAGTGTCTCTGTACTACCAATTAATAGCACTAATGATTGAATGAGCCTCAGTTTCTTCAAATATAACACAGCAAAATTAGGATAGAATCTTTCTATCCTCTTTTTTAGTGTTGAAATATTATGGGTCAAATATGCTTTGTAGATAAGACCTCAAAATCTGTGATATTATTTGAGGCACGTTTAGAGTACCTGCTAGTCTCACAGTTGCCCTAAGGCTCTGTTTATGCAGGCAAATTGAAGAAGAGACATGAGGCTATTATAGAGTAGAATCTGACTCATTTGACCCGAACTGCCTCCATTGATACCCTTCCCAGGGTGTTCACTCAGCTCTGGATTTGACAGTGTAGGCAGAGCCTGAGGAAAGATTGAGGGCAAATACAGATTGAGATAGTGAAACTTGCAAAATACATGCCCACTGCAAACTGTTTGATGATAAGAGATTGTACTCTGGCTGAGAGCATTATGTTTTGTTGTAATGCAGTGTAATTTCCTTAACTACTTAGCTGGCCATAACTGCCAATAGTTTTGATTACAAAATCAAAATGAAAGTTTGCAAGAAAAGCACCAGATTGATGCATGGAATATGTGGAAGTGTAAAGTACCTTTGAGTTCCAAATTTTTTGTATGTCACGTTGCATAAAAAGGAAAAATGGTTTTATGAATTAACAAACCATAGCTATGGAATGGGACTTAAAGGACCTAGTTTTGATATAAGGCCTTATATAGACTGGCCTCTGCGCTCATTGCCAATATATTTTGATAATACCCACTTTTCTGAAAACTCTCAAGCTATCTTGGTCTTCTCACAATTCTTCAATTTTTCTTACAATTTGCAGGTTTGACACTGGTTTCTCTCTTTGCTTAGACTACGTTGTTATCATTCTTGCATGTTTCTATTTTTCTCTTGTTTTGACCTAGTCAATTTCTATTTAAGTTTCAGGTTTTAGTTCAACTGTAGTTGCTCAAAATGAGCTTTTCATAATCTTTGGATCTCATTTAGCAAGGCCCTTCATATCTCATTTCAACTTGTAATTATTTTTTAAAAACCTACTATTGTTAAAATTCGTAAGTAGATATTTACTCATAAATATATCTTTACTCTTTCTCTCTTTCAATTAGACAAAAGAGACTGTAAGCACAAGAATTATTTCTACTTTGTTCAGAGCTATATTCCAGCAAAGCACAGAGCAGGCACTGATACCTCTGGTTCCTAATGTACTGGGTGATATGCTATATGCAAGGCCCAGAGTGGGTAATAAATAAAACAATATCTTTGAAAACATGACCTGGGCAAGTAATTCTCCTGAATCTACATTTTTGTTGAAAAGGATGTTGAACGGAAAGATTCCTCACATTCAGTTATTATAGAGGCTGAAAGGTTGTTGTCTTCTGATTTATGAAGAAATATTTTTGGTCTTTAATGGATTGCCTTCTATTCGTATTGCCTATTTACATCCTGCTCAGGTCTCTAATACACTCACGATAAAATCATTTAATCTAATCATTTTTCTAAATTTCAAAAACATAGGACAATATATTAGAAGATGTTCTATCCTGAAAATTAGGAAATATGTTTCCTAAACTCAGTTCTGCCCCCAAATGACTATTGAATTCAGATAAATTACTCAGCATCTTTGGTGCTTAGATGAAATGCATTCCATCACATATAAAATAGAGGTGATGACAAAGACACTGTTTCTTGCTCTAAAGTACCCAAGTCTCACATTGTTTTGTAACTGGAGAAATCAGGCAAGAGAGAAAAGAACAAGCTTGCTTATGGCGACAGGGCCTTGGAAAGTGTAGAGGTAAAAGGATCTATTGCTAGTGAGAGGTTGCTCCTGGAAGTGTCATTACTCTGGGGAAGAGTATGGAGGTTGAATATTATCATGGGAACTATTTAAATTTGGTATATTGCAGGGTGAGTGGGAGTGAGGTGCTGTCTAGCATTTGTGCACCTGTTTTCTTTGTGAGATTGAAATGTTCCATTGATCTATCACCTTCGTGTTTATTTAATCATGGTATAACTTAAATGCCTTAGAAAAGGCAGGTAAATCACATCCTAAACTAATGTGACAGCAAAGACAAATTACACATACCTGAATATTCAAAGCTTTTTCTGATGAGGCAAGTTGTATGCAAAAATGCAAATTTGTTTATTCTTTAGACATAAATGTGTCAGCTTAATGCAATTAAGTGAATGAGAGTCCCATATGTGAAACTACAAGATTTTATAATGCTAACTACATTTTCCTCAAGAGAAGGGATGTTTTAAACAAAAACCCTTTAGTTAATTTAAGTGTAATGAGAAACGCAGAAATATACCAATGTCACTGTAAATTCCATTCTAATATTTACATTATAGAATAATTTACTGTTGTAACAATTTTCTTTTTTTAAAAAAAAGAGTGTGTTATTGGTACTACTACTGCTTTCACTGTTGGTTTTCCTGAAATTCAAGAACCAAATATTGGAGAAAGAGATTGCCCCAGAAGGCACCCAGAATTTCAATCTACTTATAGAAGCATTGTTTCATTTAAGGAAAAAAAATTATCTTACCTCACAGAGTTGCCTTGAAACTCTCCTGATGGAAGCAAGGAAAAAAAAAGAATTGAGACTTGCTTATAAAGATAGGAAAAAATGTACAGGTTTGAAAATGGCTTGTGATTCTTATTCCATTTCAGTGTCTGACAAGCTCAATTAGAATGTCTATGCAAGTCCTGTTGAGTAAATTAGAACAACAGTACACCAATGAGAAATGAGAGATGGTCATTGCACACAGACCTGAGAGGTACAAAAAATATGGCAATTGATGTGCTGATGTTTGCCGGAGGTGTCCCACAAGCCTGAGCAAAGTGAATTTCACTTCTTGAAGTCTGTTCTTTAATTGACACAAAATGCAAGTCTCTGGAATGAGATTTGGCTGCTACCTTAAGGGTCCTGGGCCCTTTATCTTAATGTTTTATTGATGAAATTCTGCCATGCCCATCAGTGAGATGGTATCAGGAGACTCATTAGTGCAAACAGCTCTCCGTTTCAAAGTTCCTTTACCAATCTTTCTTGCTAGTTTTAAAAACACTAAAGAGAAAGGGAACAATTTGAGCATGGCTAAAGGGTTGTTTACTACAGCAAGCCATAAACTGCTTTTGGCGTTCCCCTTTTGTAACTTGTATTTTATTTCATTTTCTACTTTTACTTGTGGTTCCCCAAGAAGGAATTCTTGTACAGATTGAATTTCCCAACTTAACAGCCTTCTTTCTTTCTTCCTTCCTTCCTTCCTCCCTCCCTCCCTCCCTCCCCTGCTCTCTCTCTTTCTTTCTCTCTCTCACTCTTTCTTTCTTTCTTTTTTTCTTTCGTCCGCTTAAGCTGTGGTTAGTGTATACTGTGACTCAAATATTCCAGAGACATATAACGTTCTGAATAATCTACTTTGTCATGTTGGAGTAGTATCTAAAAATGTAGACATGAGGGTTTTACTAATGACCTAAGTTTTATATCCCACATATTCTGTAGGTATATGTTCCTAATTTTGGGGAGTAGTCTTCACCTCATAAACATAGATAGTAATTGAGAAGGATACTTTATGCAAGTGTTCTTTGGCAATTTCCAGAATTTTATTCTAAGAAAATTATCTTACAATAATAACACTGTACATAAATACCAAGATATTTTAAAAAGACAACACACACAATATACAAAGATATTAAGACCCATAAAATTATATATATATACACACACACATGTGCACACACAAATATGTACACACATATATATGTGTGTGTGTGTGTGTGTTTGTGTGTATCTGTGGTTTAGTGTTTAAGAAATGTTTATCAACATCTTAGCTCTGTATTAGGCAGGTAGCCATTGAAAGCCAAGGTAGTATTTTCTTAAGTAAATATTAACTGGTACCTACTCACTAATTTTCAGTGTTCAGGCATTTATGAGCAAAAGGAAGTGGAAAATGTAAATAGAAAATTATTCAAAGTATTTAGGGCCTATTGGACCACTCTGCATGTAACTCTGCTGAGGGTATTTGTGTTTCCAAGAATCATTCCCTCTCCACACTGAACATTGCATGTGCTTGCTACAGGGCTTTATTCTTTTCATACTGCATAGGACATACTGATTAAGGGTAATAATTCTCATAGTGTTGATTTTGTTTATTTAAAACTAGTCAAAACTTTGGTCAATGTATGTACTTCTCTGCCTTTCACTGTCTTGTTCTATGTTTATAAAACGAAAATAATAATATTGTCTATTTCATAGAGTAGTAGGAATAGCATTTTGTTGTTGTTGTTTTGTTTGTTTTAGATGAAGTCTCGCTCTGTTGCCCAGCCTGGAGTGCGGTGGTGCCATCTCAGCTCACTGCACCCTCTGCCTCCTGGATTCAAGCAGTTCTCCTGCCACAGTCTCCTGAGTAGCTGAGATTACAGGTACGTGCCACCATGCCTGGCTAATTTTTTTTTTTTTCTGCAATTTTAGTAGAGATAGAGCTCACACCATGTTGGTCAGGTTGGTCTCAATCTCCTGGCCTCATGATCTGCCAGCCAGCTACCACATGGAGCCAGAAATAGCCATATTTGTATCTCAGTGATTGACACATAGTAAGCATTAAACATATGATTGGTGGTTACTATGATTATTGCTACTCTCAATAGTATTTATTATCATTGCTTCCACACCCTCCTTTCCTCAAGCATTGGTTAGACTTAATCTTTATTTCGTGATTAGTCAAAACTTGTTAGATTTTTTTTGTTCACTTTTATGTATTTTAATCTAGAATTTATTATTTCAATTATGGTGCATAACTCAAATGTTTGCTGTGTTCCATTTCCTACATGTCCTGGTTTGAGGTAAAATCACTCTAACAGTTTGTCCCAGGACTGCTGGAATGATAATACCTTCTTTATGTTAGTGATGGATAAGAACTCAGGAAACATATGCAGTTTTTTGATAAAAAAATTATAAAACAAAATGTTTACTACAGTGTAAACATTTCTATTCATATGAGCCTTATTATTTTATTGTGTTTTTTGTATTTTTAAAATTGCTTGACAAAAAAATAACCATATGTGACTGTTAACAAAATTATTATTTTTATTATTTTATTTATTTATTTATTTCTAGAGACAGAGCTTTGCTCTTGTTGCCCAGGACGGAGTGCAATGGTGAGATCTTGGCTCACCACAACCTGCGCCTCCTGGGTTCAAGCAATTCTCCTGCCTCAGCCTCTCAAATAGCTGAAATTACAGGCATGCACTACCATGCGCAGCTAATTTTGTATTTTTATTAGAGATGGGGTTTCTCAATATTGGTCAGCCTGGTCCCAATCTCCTGACCTCAGGTGATTTGCCTGCCTCGGCCTCTCAAAGTGCTGGGATTACAGGGGTGAGCCACCATGGCCGGCCAAAATTATTATTTTTAAATGTACCATTTTGTATTTTGAAGTTTTATTATATGCCATAAGATTGACTCCAAGTTTATTGTCTCTCTTTATAAATTATCTCCATATATAAATACAAATATATATTTATATATAAACTATAAATACAAATATACAATATGTACTATAAATAAATCATACATAAGTATTTATATATACTATAAATACATGATAAATACATCATCATATACATTATCAAATATAAAGAATTTTGCTATATCAATTTTTAAGTAAACCTCTTTTTGAAAAAAAAAATTTTAACAGCGTGTTCAAAAGAGAACTTCTCAGTGAGTTAGAGTTGTGTTTCAGCCCTTGCTTTGCCAGGAAGTAGCTTTCCTACCTGGGAAAATGTTACTTCATTTCGCTAAATCTTAGCTTGCTTATCTGTAAAGTTTATAGCTTGTCATTTTAATATAGCTCCAATATAATTTTAAATAGACTGTGAGCAAAATTTAGCAAAATTAGGCATAGACCTGACACTGTGGGAGTTTAATCCAAATCAAAAAGTATTAAAGAAATAATGAAATTATTAAGAATTAACAAAGGCATTGACATAATTTGTAGTAGAACTGATTTTAAAAAGATATACATTATAGAATGCAATATTTTGGAGTTTCAAGAATCTGAGTATCAACTCCAGGTCAGCACTGACTTCTGCTTCATAATTTATATCTGTTATCAAATTCAGTCGACTGTCCATATACACAGGTTCTACATCCACAAATTCAAAGAGCCACAGATATAAAATATTCAGAAAAAACAATAAAAAATAAGACAAACAAAAAACAGAATAACAGCTATTTGTATTTTAAATGCTATTGAGCATTAATAGTCTTTATATTTTATTGGTTATTATAAATAATCTAGGTATAATTTAAATAACATGGGAGGATGTATGTAAGTTGCATGCCAATAATACATGATTTTGTATAAGAGACTTGAGCATCTGTGGATTCTGGTATCTGTGGGGGTTCTGAATATTCCCTAATTGCCAAATATTACAATTATATATTATCTCAAATTTACAGATAATATTGAATTGACTCTCAGTTTAATTAATTGCACAAGTCATTAATTGGTAGTGTTAAATTTTATGCACTAATCTTTCTGACTTTGAAAATCCACATTTTTTTTTCGCTTTTGCTGCAGTCTTATAAGTGATGAATCAATATATAGAAGCAGTATGAAAAAATCTCAGAACTATACCAAGTTATGGAGGAAAAGAGAAAGGAAAAAATAATTGAAGGCTATGTTTTTTCAAGTAAAATATTTCTGACATAGATGTGCAAGAAAATCGGATTCAGTAGTGATCACAACAAAAATAATTCTAATCTTTAATATATTCTCTCTTAACATATNTCATCTTAAAAAAAAAAAAAAGAAAGAAGAAAAAAAAACGCTGGCATGCTGAGCAGGTCTATCTAAGGAAGCAAATAAACAGCACTCTGAGATTTCTGGAGAAAACAACTCAATCTGCATTAAGTCTTAACAATGTCATACTTAAAATTTGATACATGAAGCATATAGAATTTTTTAATATAATTCAGAAAAAGACAGTTTAGAAAGGAAACTCACAACAAGTATATTAGTAAAGACATCTCCATCCTCTTTTCAGTAAGAATTTTGCATTAGAGCTGATTATAATAGTTCTACATATATTATATTCATTTACAACGAATGTACTTAATTTTCATTGGTGGACATACAATTTAGGCACCTTCACTTAATAATTATAAGGTATAAATAAAATTTGAAGACAAAGGAGATTTCTAGTCATTGTGAGATATTTCTAGGCACCTGGGTTAGTTGTGCCCAGACTAACTAATTTGCTCACAGAATGTTATTTTATGATAAGAATGGGTAAAACCTGGTAAACTGTTTGACATACAGCTATACCTATAGGGCATGTGTTACAGACAGAATATTCTTTCCTGGAAGATAACCATATCCTAATGCCCAGAATCTATAAATATGCTATGATAAAAGAGAACTTTCTGATTTGATTAAGTGAATAGATCTGGAGATGGGGAGATTACCCTAATAACATGATTTTTTTTAAGTGAAAAATGATGGAAGAAGAATGGGACATGAAAAAGTGTGGACTTGCTGTTGGTCACTTTGAAAATGGAGGAAAGGCTATTTGCCAACGAAAACAGTGAATGGCATTCATCCTACAATCAGCAAGAAAACCACGGACCTTTTCCCACCAACCCACAGAACTGAATTATGCCAACAGCTCAATGAGCCAGAAACAGATGCTCCTCTACAGCCTCCAAAATGGAATGCAGCTTGCTGACAGGTTGATTGTATTGCAATGAGTTATGTATCAGACCTCAGACTTACAGAACTGTAAGATAATAAATATGTGTTGGTTTCAGCCAGTAAATTTGGAGTAATTTCTTATGTCACAATAGAAAACTAATACAGCATGTTATGTATTTCATTTGTCTTGCAGGATAGACCTTACACAGTGTTTTCTGAACACCCAATCATAGAATATTTTAATAAATTTCTGCATAAAAGTAAAACATAGACATGAAATACTTTTCTTTCAGACATATAAATTATTCAGACTGATAGAGTTTGAAGTATTGAATTGGGATAGAGTTTTTACTCTTAACTTTGTTTTTCCTTGCAGCCAATGGGTCAGCTATTAGAACAATGAACAATATTTTAAAATCAAGAAACAGGACTAAAAGAAAAGTTAACTATATTGAAATAAAATTATTGAAGGACTTTTACTGTGATACAGAAATATAAATGTTTCCCCATTAATGCATTAAATGAAATATACCAGTAGGTTTCTTATTATTTTCTATATTATTATGTTTCTTTATTATTATAAGTAATATTTCAAAGTATTTAAAACAGTAAAATAAGATTGAAAAATATTTGTAGTAGCCAGGAATGGCAAATTGTATTAATAATGATTCTATGGTTTATTTCTTATGTGAAACATTAAAAAATGTTAAATTAGGTGCATTATTTCCTCCTTTTGAATTCAGAATTCCTAACACATAATCATGGATAAAAGTTCCCTGTCTTTCTATTTCTAGGCACATGTACACCAAGGAATACTATGCAGCTCTAAAAAAAGGATGAGTTCATGTCGTTTATAGGGACATGGGTGAACCTGGAAACCATCATCCTCAGTAAACTGACACAAGAACAGAGAATCAAATACCTCATGTTCTCACTCATAGTTGAGTGTTGAACGGTGAGAACACATGGACACAGGGAGGGGAGCATCACACACTAAGGTCTGATGTGGGGGAACTAGGGGAGGGACAGCAGGGGTTGGGGAGTTGGGGAGGGATAACGTGGGGAGAAATGCCAGATATAGGTGATGGGGAGGAAGGCGGCAAACCACATTACCATGCATGTACTTATGCAACAATCCTGCATGTTCTTCACATGTACCCCCAAATCTAAAACGAAATTAAATATTTAAAAATAATTTCCTCTCTAGGTCAATAGACTCATTAGGTTCCATATTTACTGGTGAAAAGTGACTTGTTCAAGAGAAGTCAAAGAACAGTGTATTTTAAAGACTATCAGCAATTTACCTCTGAGTAGTAGTGAACTAGATAACATTCCTATGAACAACTGGAGTGCCCATTTTCCTCAACTCTTACGGAAACAGTAGATTCTTCTGTAATATCGATAGATTAAGCAAAATGACACCTTGTTTTGTTTCTTGTTGTCATTGCTAAATTGAATTTTGAAAATATTAATGATCTTTTTTTTTAACATTTTCTTTTAATCACATAGATAAGTGTCCTAAAATTGACAATGAAACAAATGAAGTTGCTGTCTACTATAACACATACAATAATTGCACTCAAGATGCTTGCAAATTTAAGGGAAATGAAGCTTATAAAGACGTAATTGATAATATAGCAGGGAAGCAATGAGTATACTGGATTTGGTGTGTGTGGGTTGAGGAGTCAAATAGACAGAGCAAGCCAGGAACAATCAGGGTTGCTTAGGTGAGATAAGGGACTTCAGAGAAGAGGCCACGACCCACCTTGTTCCTGAAAACTACATGCTTTCTAGATCAAGGATTTTCATTTTCACAATATTAATATTTTGTCCTGAGTCAGCCTTTGCCTTGGTTGACTCTGCTGGCCATTGTTAAATATTTAGCAATATCCCTGGCCTCTATCTACAAGATGCCAGTAAGAACCCAAGTTATGGCACATAAAAGATCTTCAGATATTTCCCAATGACCCCGGGGCAACAAAATCACCCACTGGTTGAAAACCAGAGCACTGATACCATGCTACTCAAAGTGTATTACAGCAGTATTCCTATGACCTAGAAGATTGTTATAAATACAGAGCTTCGGGTTCCACTCCAGAATTGCTAGCTCCAAATCTGCCTTTCAGCAAGATTCCCCCCTGTTTTGCATACACATAGATTTTAAGAAATACCTAGGCAGTTGAAGCATCTTGGAAATGGGAACATACAATTCTCAGGAAGCAATGATATAGAGAACTTCAAGCAGTCAGAGGGCAGAGAAGAAATAAAACACAAGACTGGAGAATCAAGCAAGAGTCAGGAGACAATATACCTTTACAAGCTCATAAAGCATCATGGTGTTCTCTGGGCAAAGGACTTCAGTGAAGATTATTAATTACAGAAGAAATGAAATATGATCAGATTTGCTTTGAAATAATTTTATGTTTATGCAATTTAATTGTCACTTTAGTTGAATGATTAAAATAGCAAATATGTGATGAGTTTGTCACTTTGTTTCATATTACCCTCCATATGAGCAACTGGCCATTTTCTGGTTAATTTGAAAATATGGCCTGTATCCCTCAAATCAAAGAGAAACCATAAGTGTACAAGCAATTGTCAAGGGAAAATGCATAGCATTCAATATTTCTTTAAGAAGAAAGTCATGTGTAATGGCTGGAGAAGCATCAAGTTAAGATTAAATCTTTATATCATATTTAAATAGGTTTCCTGCTATTCTAGAAATTAATTTGAATTAATCATGATCCTCCCCCCCCCTTCATCATCCTCTATTCCATAGCTGAATTAGTTCATAGAACAGCAGCCTTACAAACTTGGAGGCCTGATTTTTTCAGTTTGGCCTGGGGATAGGAATTCAAAAGCTGGCAAGAGACAAATGCTTTGCAGAAGTGACAAATTTAGTTTCCTGGAGAAAGTTGCTGACTGCAATGTTCCAATTGGAACAGCTTATCTGCTCTTCCAGATGTTAAAATAATGACAGGTGCTCACAGAAGCCTTGACAAGAGGAAGAAAAGCACCCACTGAAGAGTGCAGCCTATTTGTATGGAGAAAAATACGAGTAACCCTTACCGAGATCCCCATTCTGATGAGGCATATATACATCTTTACAGCCAAAACATGGTACGACTGTATGCAAATTCACTGTAGGAAATTAGACGATTTTGTGCTGTTGGAGACATAGACAAGACAGAATTATGATTCTTTCTTTCACAGGATTTATAAATCATGAGGTCACTTCATTAAATATGAAATGACCTCTGGGTACCTGAGCTGAATGACAGGACACTGGTTTATAATGACTACAAGTGTGTGGTTGCATTTTTCCACACTTGTGGCAGAGGGATGAGTGATTACTCTATTGTTTGTGACATTTTCAGCAATTCATGTTGAAGATGTGCTTTAAAATCATTAACTCATTATTATATAAATAAGGAATATAAATTAATACTTACCAAGCAAGTAAAAATAGCAAATCTTTAAGCAACCTGAAATTTTGTACAGTAGCCCAAAAACACACAAGATATTGATCTCGGTGATACTAAAGTGTGACTAGATGATATATTAAAGAGTGCATAGCAATGAGTGATTTAAGGATCATTTATTTTACATGCCAATAATTATATTGTGTTTGAAATGTCGAAGACAACTTACCTGTTGTATGTGTATGTAGGAAAAACAAAAAGCAAAATTGTGGTATTTCACGTATCTGTGTATTTTTCTGTCTTTTTGTATCTTTTCTTTTCTCTCTGATTTTCTTTAAATTAGGTCATTAAATCTCCTGTGAGAGAAATTTTTCTGTACCAGAGGAAAGCTACCCAATTGTAAAATATGGGTTGCAAGATGAAAGAAATGTTTCTCCAAACACCTCACCTTCCTTATAGATTTATTTGCATCTTACTTGGACTGCTGAAGAAACATTTTCACAGTATCCTTTGCAGTAACTTCCCTGGCATAGCTGAAAAGCACTTATTATGAAATTATTTCTGCATTCAGCCGAAATCTAATTTTTGACTATGCACTCTGAACCATACTTCTCAAGTAAATTAGAAAGTTGTAAGCCAGCTGGATTTTTAGCTGTACCGAATAAGGGACATGAGGAACTAAGGAAGAGAGAAGCATGCCAGAGGCGTCAGAGAGCAAGCTCCTCACACAGAGCCTTCCATAGCTTCCTACTGGTGTACTGGAATGTGACACACCTCTCAGTCCACTCTAAGTACATTCTAAACAAGCCACAGAGAGAGTATGTTTACATTACACACGTGTACACACAACCTTGCTTGGAATGATTAACAAAAATAAACTAGAATCCCAGAACTTCTATAAGTGTATAACAAAAGCCACAGATATAATTCTTTCTGAAATTCTTACTTTGGCATTTAAGAAAATCCAGGCATTTGAGTCTTCTGAAGATCCTCATGTAGTGAGTAACAAACAAACAAAATGATTCCGTTTTTTTTTTTTTTTTTTTTTTATTAAAAAAAAAAAAAATTTTTTTTTTTTTTTTTTTTTTTTTTTTTTTTTCTTGATGGGCAAACTAAAGAATATGCTTGTGCATTCTCTTTGCTGCTAATTATTTACATCATTGGAGAGAAGACAATATATGAGTTACACAAAGCGATGCATTTAAAATTATAGTCTTCTTAAGAATATTTTTATTGAAGAATCTAAATTCCAAATTTGTCAGTGAAGAAATCACATTTCCGATCTTTACATATAATTGATATACTTGTTTTATTACATCGCATATTCCTTAGCAAAAACATGTTTTACATTTCATACTTTTTGAATAAACAAATACTAAAATCCAATTTAACATTAATTATGTTTTTCTCTTTTTTATTTTATAAAACACATAATTTACCAACGTAACTATTTTAAGTGTACATTTCAGTAGTGCTAATGTATGCTCATTTGTGTGCAATGTATCTCTAGAAATTTCTCATCTTGCAAAATTGAAACCATGTATCCACTAAACATCAACTCCCCATTTCCCTCTCTTCCAGACCCTAGCAATCATGATTTTAGTTAATGTTCCTCAGAGTTTGACTACTTTAGATACCTTCATGTAAGTGAAGTCATGTTTTCGGGGACTGGGTTATTTTACTTAGCATATTGTCCATGTTGTAGCTGAATTTCCTAATTTCTAAAGGCCGAATAATATTTCATCATATTAACATACCATATTGTCTTTATCTGTTCATCTGTGAGTGAACATTTATGTTGCTTTTACTTCTTGGTTATTGTAAATAATGCTGCAGTTTACAAATCTCGCTTTAAGATCCTGTTTTCAGCTCTTTTGGATATACACGCACGTGTATACCTATGTAACAAACCTGCACGATCTGCACATATACTCCAGAACTTAAAGTATTAAAAATAAATAAATAAATAAAGTAAGTAAGTAAGTAAGGTTGCCAGATCACTGGTGATTCTATTTGTAATTTTTTCAAAAAACCCCATGCTGCTTTCCATAATGGCTGCACAATTTTACATTCTCACAAAGGTTCCAGTTTTTCCACATCTATGCCAACCTTTGTTATTTTTTGTCTTTTGTTTTTATTGACCATCCTAATGGGTATTCAGTGATGCTTCATTGTGGTTTTATCTTGCATTTTCCTGATGATTCGTAATGTTGAACATTTTTTAATATGCCCTTTGACCATTTGCATATCTTCATGAAGGAAATGTCTATTCCACTCCTTTACCCACATTTTAATCAGATGAATATTGCTATTGTCGAGATTTAGGTTTTTTTTAATATATTCTGGATATTAACCCCTTAGCAGATACATGATTTGCAAATATTTTTTCCTGTTCTACATATTGCCTTCATTGTTAATTTTATAGTATATTACACTTTATGAAACATGATAATAAGCTTTTTCCTGAGCTTCTGCGTGTTGCCTAAGGAAAGTATAATCTAGTATCAATGTAATAAACAAAATCTGAAATCTTTACTTAATCACTGTTACTTACAAACTGTGAGAATTTAGAAGAGTTAAACTTGACGAGTTTCTTTATTTACAAAGCAAAGAATTTGGGTAGAAATATATTGGTAGCCAAATGGCTCCGTGTGTCAGTTATAACCCTAGGCCTTGGCAAGCTCCTTGGCATTCAAATGTTTATAAGCTAGATGTGGAAGAAACATAAATAAATAGATAAATAATTCTGAAATAGTTAATCAAAGTAAATGTGCTTATTTTTCCAACAAATTGATATTAGGGGCCTGGCGCAGTGGTGCACATCTGTAATCCCAGCACTTTGGGAGGCTGCGGTGGGCAGATCATGAGATCAAGAGATCGAGACCATTCTGGCTAACATGGTGAAATCCATCTCTGTTAAAAATATAAAAATTAGCTAAGTGTGGTGGTGTGTGCCTGTAGTCCCAGCTACTCAGGAGGCTGTGGCAGGCGGAGTTTCCAGTGAGCTGAGATCACACCATTGCACTCCAGCCTGGGTGGAAAAACAAGGCTTTGTCTGAAAAAAAAAAAAAAAAAAAGGGAAGAAAAACAAAATCGATATTAGGAGGCTGGGGCTTTCTGTGGATGGCAGTTTACAATAAAAGTCTGGATAATGAGGAGTATGAAGCTTCCTGGCTTAGCAAAGTGACAACTGCACTGCAACAAAATAACATGTTCAGTATTGAAATGCCTCTCCTGGGTAAGCAAAGCCAGCCAGGGTGAAGTCAGGGTGTTTGTCTAATATCCAGTGCCTGAGTAGGATTTCATATCAGAGGAAAAACTCAAGAATCGCAGACTTGCTGTGGGAATTTGACATGGTTAGCAACGCCTCTGTTAATCTCAGTTACCTTACCTTTAAATTCAAAGGGGTGGCGCAGTTGGATATTATTCAGCAAAAGAAAGGCAAACATCAACAACAAAAACCAACTACTGGCACAAGAACCTAATTCATTATGCCAAGCAACAGAAGCCACATTCAAATGACAAAGCATTGAAAGATTTCATTCCCTATAATATCCAGAGTAGGGACATCTGTAGAGGGAGAAGTTAGACACATGGTTATCGGGGCTGGGAGTGGGAACAAAGATTGTCTGCAAATATACATGTGGAGTCTCTGGGGTTGATTGAAAGGTTCTGAAACTTAACCATTGTGATGATTGTAGGACTCTTTGTATTTACTAAACAATTATTAAATTAGACTAACAAAATGGTGGATTTTATGACATGTCAATTCAAATTCAACAAAGCTGATAGAAAAAATAGGAAAAAAGAAAAAAAAAAAAAAAAACTTGGTAAATTCCCAAAGGCTTTTCTCAAGTCACAGGTATTCTGTTTCTATGATCTCAAGTGTAATTTTCACAAATTTTATTTTCTGTATTGTCTTTAACTTTTCAATTAAATTTAGGTATTCTTTTTCTAAGGGCCTGACAGCTACAAAGGTGTTTATATTTCTGTTCTTTTGAAAGATGTGCCAAACTTTTATGCACTTTATATTGTCCTTGCATCCAGCTCTAAAAAAGCTCTTGGTAGTCATCATACTGTATGCCACACAGTTCACTCTGAAGTTTACCCAAGGAAGCATCCTTCCTTGTTGCTAGAGATAGAGAATTTGACTTGAGCCAATCCTCTCCAATCCCCTAAGTAACACAAGTCTTGAAATTTTGGCAGATTCACCCTTCTAAAATGACTTATACACATCTACACCTTTCAAGGAACCTGTGATAATTTAACCACTCCTACTTTGCCCTTCTAAATGGAAAGGATCCTACTTTGTTTCACAATAATCAGCTTCCTCTAGGGAATAGACAGTGGGAAACATGAGTTACTAGTGTTCTTAGCAGATGTTATTTTGCCTGTTAAAAATAAACATATGCATCTTAATTAACATCATCCTCTTATTCAGAATATTAAGACTTTTTGAAGATGAGCCATAAAGAAAAATAATAGATGAAGAACTAATGGGTAGATCTTGCAGTGAAATGCATGTACACACACACACACACACACACACACACACACACACGCACATTTTTTGTCCCCCAAATGCTTTTTTCAATAATGTCGAAATTCCGTGTACCTGTAGTAAGTCATCAGCCATAAAAATGAACACCCAACCTTGGCAGAATAGATATTGATTTCAAGTCCCTTCCTTTGTCCCTCCTTTCTTTCCTTGCTTCCTTCATCTTTCTAAACAAACTCTGTAAACTCTGTGAGGTGAGGGATGAGGCAGGATTTTACTTTCCATCATCTTCCCAGCAGTTACCCATGAAACTTGCTCAATAGATACTGTGAGTGAGTGACTGAGTGAGTGAGAAAGAGAGTGAATAGTTTACTCTGACCTGTTCACAGTAATGAATTCCAAGAAATAAAACTGTGTTTAAGTTCGATCTGGTCTCTGTTATTACATGGCATAGTGAGGGAGACAGATATTCAACAAATAATTGTGCAGGTGAAGATCACAAGAGAGTAAATAAAACAGATATATACTCTCCTCAGTTGCTGTTTATAGTTCATACCTGTGATTCTCATCCATAGTACATATTAGAAACTGTGAGGAATTTATAGAAAAAATACTAAAGACTTACACATGGGCAAGTTAGAATCACTGAAAATGTTTCTGGGGCATTGGCATACATATTTTGAATATATTTTCAGATAATTATAATAGGTATAAACTCTTCTGTTTTATGAATTGATGATAATGTAGTCTGGACATGGGTGCAGATACCTCTGCTGTCCTGCAGACTCTGGCTGCTAACCTGCTGGTTTAGTCTACACATGTAGGAAACTGACTCTTTGCATGCCAAACTTCCCTGATCCTCCTATAGACCTCTTACATGGTCCTCAATATAAAGTTTTAATGAACGAGCATATAACTTAGCAAATAATGCTACTGTCTGCCTAGTCTTCAAAGGCGTAAAGAAATGTCTCTGACTTCTCTCTGTCTACATTGATTTGGATAATGTTTTCAATCCCACCATATTTATTTTTAAAGTCATTTTCCCAATCTAAACAGCTATTGTGAGACTCCATAATCTATGAGCTGGTGACTGTATTAGCATCCCAAATATTGTTTTCTCCACTCCGTAATTTATTCCACTTGCTCTTAGAACAAAGTTATCATTCTACAATACATAGCATGTTATTCTCTGTTTTAGAAAAAACAGTGAGTAAAGAAAACTTCCTTCAGAATATCGATTGCAGAAATTTTAGATTCTTTAAGATTTCAAACACATTTTCTTATATAATTAGAACCTAACATATGCTTTCAATCTTTTCCTTCTCAGCTTCCTTATTCTCTGCCAGTCTCTGCCCTCTATGTTATTTGTTTTAATCATATTTGTTTATTTTAACTTTATTTTTATATACCAAGTAAACATTGTGTATTTTTATGATGGACAACATGATGTTTTTATGTATTTGTACATTGTGGAATGGCTGACTTAAGCTGTGTAACATATGTATTACCTCACAGAGTTTATTTTTGTGGTCAAAACAGTTAAAATATACTCTTCTGGAAATTTTCAATTACACAATACATTATTAACAATAGTCATCATGATACGCAATAACTCTCTTGAACGTATTTCTCCTAACTGAACGTTTATATAGTTTGACAAACATTTCTCCACTCCTCCCACTCCTCAGCCTCTAGTTATCACCAGTTTACTCTGTTTCTATGAGTTTTACTTTCTTAGATTCTATGCAGAAGTGATACTGGGTAGCATGTGTCTTCCTGTGGCTGGGTTATTTCATTTAAAGTAATGTCCTCCAGGTTCATCCACGTTATAACAAATAACATAATTGCATTTCTTATTAAAGCTGAATAGCATTTTATTGTGTATATATCCCACACATTTTCTTTATCCATTCATTCATTGATGGACACTTGAGGTTGATTTGGTTTCTTTGCTATAATGGATAATGTTGCAATGAACATGAGAGTGCAGACATCTCTTCAATGTAACTAATTTAATTTCCTTTACATATATGTCCTGTAATGGACTGCTGGATTATATGGTAGTTCTGTTTTTAATTTTCTAAGGATATTCCATATTGTTTTCCAGAATAAGAATGGCTATATTAATTTACATTTCCTTCAACAGGGTACAAGTTCTCCTTTCCTCTATGTGCTCACCAACATACCTCAATCAACATATCTGGTTTTTAAACCTCCCCTGACTTGAATATGCTATGTTTCTGACCTGAAATCCCTTTCTCTCATATATCACTGACTCACTTCATTACCTAGCCAGAAACATGCCTAAAATCCTTTGAAAAATGTAAACTAATTTATAAACCCTTACTTTTTTTCTGTTTCTTGGAGGTATTTAAAGCATGACATTGGTTTTAGTAGAGAAAATGAATCAGTTTCAGACCTTCCAATCCTAATTATGTGACCAAAAGTAAGACTTACATTAAGAAATAAATTTCCTTTATAGCTTATAATTTTATATTTTTCTTTAACATCACCAAGAGACTAAGTCATTGATTACTTACAAGTGAGTATTAGAAAAATTTTGGATATTGAATATGGTTGCTTCTTATAAAGCAAAATTCTGGAACAGCATCATAACCATAGCTTAAAATCAGTTAAGTATGGCATAGAATATAGTAATTTTTAAGTGCATACACAGTGTAATCTGTGGAAAAAGTTCATAGGTGTATATCTTGCAGTAGAACTGTTGAAGGCCTTTGAACCAGAGCAACTCCATCTTGAGTAAGGGCTGGATAAAATGAGACTGAGACCTACTGGGCTGCATTCTCAGATGGTTAAGGCATTGTAAGTCACAGATGAGAATGGAGGTTGTCACAAGATACAAGTCATAACAACCTTACTGATAAAACAGGTTGTAATAAAGAAGCCAGCTAAAACCCACCAAAACCAAGATGGCAACAAGAGTGACCTCTCGTTGTCCTCACTGCTACATGCCCACCAGTGCCATGACAGTTTACAAATGCCATGGCAACATCAGAAAGTTGCCTTATGTGGTCAAAAAAGAGGAGGCATGAATAATTCAGCCCTTGTTATCATATTATCAAGAAATAACCATAAAAATGGTCCAGCAGTCGTCAGGGCTGCTCGCTCCACGGAGTAGCCATTCTTTTATTCCTTTGCTTTATGAATAAACTTGTTTTCACTTTACTCTGCGGAATAGCCCGGAATTCTTTCTTGCGTAAGATCCAAGAACCCTCTCATGGGGTCTGCATCCAGACCCCCTCCCAGTAACAGAATTGTTCTTATGAAAGATTATGATCTCAAATATTCATAGTCATGAGTCTTTGTAACATGCTATTCTTCAATACTTTGCCAATAATTGTGACTGGAAAATATATACTGTGTAATTACTATAGACAATTTAATAATATAGCTAGAGCTGGAGCTTTTTTAGTTCCTAATTTATAACTTAAGGAGCCACTGAAACTTTTAACAACCAGGAAGTCCACATTTTATAAGCAACAGTCACCGTGAAAAATCTGGGAGATAAGTGGTAGAAATGTGGTTTCCTCACATAATAAAGCAGATTATTAAATTTCCTAAAATAAGTAATCCCAAAAGAACGGTCATATATTGCTAACTTCATGAGTCACCCTGAAGACTCACTTCTATTTAGAGAGTGAATCTCCTGGATTAGAAGATTTGCATTTAAATGGTATTCTCCCCCTTTGCAGCTACAGGTTTCTGCATAGGATAATACTGCTTTTTCTTTGTGTAGCACATCTGTAAAATGTCCTAATAAATCCCACCATTGTGATGATTCTAGAGTTTGTCAAAAGACTGTTAAGCTATTCTAACAGATGCATCTGAAATAGGATTTTCTATATTTCCTTTTGGGAGTTTTTAAGGATCATTAGGAAAATTAGTTATTTCCCCACAAGCCATATTTATAAATTAAAAAATAAAATGCCACCCATCTTCTAAGTGAATTAAAACGCAGATTTGAAATCTAGCCACTAAGTTCAATAGCAAAATAGGCAATAGATTAACAATTATAAAAATACCCTTCCTAATATTATAAGCATTTTAGTCCTAAGTATTTGAAAAGTTAAGTAAATAATAAACTAAAGGGAACATTACCAAGATTGTGGTGTTGAAAGATTCTCATAACACCACAGAACTCAGATTATTTGAAATAACATCCCCATATTAGAAATGACTTGACCAATGGCAGAAAGGAAGAATCATGGGTAGAATAATGTAAAGGATGTGGTAACATTTGTGGTGGATTGTAGATATTTGTCAATATCAAATGTTTTCTAGAAGTGTCGCAGACTTTTTTAATTGCATTTTAGGTTTTGGGGTACATGTGAAGAACATGCAAGATTGTTCTGCAAAGGATAATACTGCTTTTTCTTTGTGTAGCACATCCATAAAGGGCCCTAATAAATCCTTATACACACATGGCAATGTGATTTGCTGCTTTCCTCCCCTTCACCTATACCTGGCATTTCTCCACGTGCTCTCTCTCCCCAACTCCCCACCCCCAGCTGTCCCTCCCCTATTTCCCCCCAACAGACCCCAGTGTGTCATGTTCCCCTCCCTGTGTCACAGACTTAACTCAGTGTGCTATTATAGCAAAAGATACATGCAATGGAAATGCCTATTTGAGGTGGTTGAGAGAGAGAGGTAGAAAAACTCTGTACACTTTTAAACCCCTTTTACAAAAATTACGACAGAGAAATCTGACATAGAAAAAACATGAAAGTGAAAGAAATGGGACCTAACTTATTCAATCTTGCTTCTAACCTCCAAGCTGCCCTTGTTCATTCCTGGGCATAGGCCAAGATAATTACGGGAATAATTTATAGTTTACTTTGAAATAAAAATGATAACCGCTCCTCTCCCAAACTAACTCCCTCCTTGCCTGGAGACCAGACTGCCTTTGTAAAACAAAGAGTTAGCCAAAACATTAGAAATTATGCCTCGAGGGTCATGTAGCCAGAGGACACAAGATTCCTAGCCTCCCGGTGCTCGTGTAGATAACATTATTGTTGTAAAATCTATCATTGGGATTTGAGGTATTCTCAGACTCGGCATTCTGATGGACCAGCTGATACCACTCAGACCAGTTAACTGGCTCATCTGGTCGTCAGGCCCCGACCCAGGAACTGTCTCAGCCTAAGAAGACAAGCTCCTAGTCCCTCTGATTTCATCCCCAAACTACCCAATCAGCACTTTCCATTCTCTAGGCCCTTGTCTACCAAACTATCCTTAAAACGACGTAGCCTGTGAATTTTCATGGAGCCTGATTTGAGTAATAATAAAATTCCAGTCTCCCATGTAGTCTGTTCTGCTCTTATTAAACAATTTCTTGTTGCAATAACAGTGTCTCAGTACATTGGCTTTTCTGGGTGGTGAGTAAGATAAATCCACTGGGCAATTACACATATCCTATCTCCACAGTCTATGTGTGCATGTGTGTTCCATAAACTATTTTTGAAAAACACAAAAGTAGGCTTGAGCAAATGGAAAGATAGACCCCTTGCTCTTAGTTGAAATGTCTTGAAACATCACAATTTTAATTCTCCCTAATTTGGTTTAATTTATAATTTTATTTTGATTCCAATAACAATAAAATCATTTTTTTTCTTTAGGGTAGTAAGCTGATACTAAACCACACTTAGAAAAAATAAGCACACAAATACTTTTAGAAAAAAAAAAACCTGCATAGAAAGAACAATAAAGGGTGTATCCTGTCACATGCTAAAATCTGCTTGATAATTTCTTTAAAATAAAATAAAATTTAAAAGATGTAGTATTTTCACAAACGCGGACAAAACAGTGAGACAGAATACAATCCAGAACACATAACTGTCTACAAAATCCAGCATAGCTAAATATCTCAAAGCACTGACTCAAAATGAAACTTTTAAAAACAGTGCTAGGGAAACTAGAGAGCAATTAGAAAAATAATTAAATTCAATCAATCCCTCACATTATACACTAGAAGAAACCCTAAATGAATCAGAGACCTAAGAGGATGAGGGGAAGGTGGTGGGAAGGAAGGAGCAGCAGTTTAATAACTTGGGAAAAAATGAACACAATGACAAAGACAAAGTAACCATTATATATAAAGAACACTTAAATACTAAGAAACCAATAGCTCACAAATCATATAGAAAAGTGGGCCAATAACACAAATCTCAAAGAAAGATAATAAAATGAGCATTGAACACATGAGTACATGATAAAACATCACATGTAATAAGAGAAATGCAAATTAAAACATTGGTATATCACATCTCACCCATTGGGTTGGCCAAACTCCAAAGCTTGACAATATACTGTCTTGTCTAGACTGTAGAGAACCTGCACTGTTCTCCCAAATGTTTTACATGAAAAAGAGTAAAACACTTATAGGAAGAGTTTGTCAGCATTTAACAAAGCTATCTGTTCATTTATCCTTTGCCCACACAATCTAATGTCTAAGAATTTATCCTGAAGACACACTGGCAGCAATACAAAATAATTATACAATATACAAGGTTATTGTCTTCAGTATTACATGTAAATGCAACACACTAAAATAACCTAAATGCTCAAACATAAGAAATATGATGAACAAATTATTTCTATGCACGATGTATTACACACTGTGTAGCCATGTAGTACAGTGCTGCTTTGAACATAATAAGAATGCCTGTTTACTAATATAAAATGATTTCTAAAATATGTTGTTTAACTGGGAAGGAAAAGTGCTCAAAATTATATATTGTATGCTGCCTTTTGTTTATAAAAGAAAAGAGGGAACAAAGCAAAAAAGAATGAGAAAAATATCCTCTTTTAAGAATGAATTTTTTAAAACTTTCCCTTTTCTTAGTATGCTTAATTTTTGTCATTTTGGGGGATATAGAAATTTTGAAACTCCTTCAAGTACTGTACAATGGAACTAATGAGCTAAAGCATTGTTGCTGTTAAAGGCTGTGGTTCTTACCGGAGAAGAAAATACCTGTGTCTACAAATATATAAAATGATGATTTTGTGTATGTGTGTATATTACATATGTACTTATATTATATATATTGTATTTTTTTTCCTAGCCACTGAAGTGGCTTAGAAACAACATTAATTCTAGTAGTAAAGAGCAAATCTAGTTTTCAGCACTTGGTTTCTAAGAACCACTCACTACGGAAAGAAACCAGAAATTCTCAAGACCTAACAGATTCTAGACCCTGGACAATGAAAGTGCAAAACCAGCCTGGGACATCTAGTTACGCCAGCAGATCCCGAAATGATGGGGGCATAGCAAAAAGACACAAGAGATGCCTTGAATGGGCTTCTGTAGCCAAATCTGAATAATTTTATTATCAAAATACATAAAGATGATGATGGATTTTAACCTCAAGTAAAATGGGAATGTGTGATTTTGCTTTGACAATAAGCAGATAGATATAAAGATCAATAGATAAATTGTATATAAGAAAGGAAACAATGAAAAAGAGAGACCATGTTCTGACAGTGGCATTTCAACTCTTCAAGGTGATAGGAGAGGTGGAGGTGGAAAATTGCTACTTTGCAATTCTCATGGTTAAAACTGTTCCAGATAATTGTCATGGGAGTGAGGGTTGGTAATGGCATTATGGCCTCCTGTCAAAAACTTTATCTGGAGGTCGCTTATTATGTGGAAAGACAAATATACATGTATTCAGTGGAGTAGCCTGACCATGACTTGGGGGATCAAGATAAATGTTATTTTGAGTGACAGCCAGATACCACATACTACTGGATGTGTGTAATACATGAGAAAGGATTCTGCCTCATTTGTACCATAAGATGGTGAGGGATCCATAACTTGAATCTCATCTCAGTTAGCACCAGACAGCTGCAAACCTGAAGAATAGTCTGTAAGATAATTGACCTGTAATTTTCAAAGTGTCAGTGTCATGAATGGTGCAGCAGTGTTGAGAATCACTTCCAGATTAAAAGAAGTCTAAAGATATTACACAACTAAATGTAAAACATGTCCTTAAACTATATGCTGTATCAGAGGGGCAATGCTATAATAAAACATTATTGGAACAATATGTATATAGCAAAAAAGCAGAAAATGTACAGATCGTCATGTCAAGATTAAGAATGAACTAGAGTCCTTTATATCTCTTGGACCTGAAGTAATACATGCAGTTGACCTAATAAGCAATATTCACACAGTGGAGAAACATGTAAACATAATTTCTGTTAATTAAATGCTTGCCAGGAGCCATACTAGGCGCTTCACATCTATCATGCCAGATAATCTATGCACAGCAAAAGAAACTCTCATGAGAGTGAACAGGCAACCCACTGAATGGGAGAAAAATTTTGCAATCTATCCATCTGACAAAGGGCTAATGTCCAGAATCTACAAATAATGTAAACAAATTTATAAGAAAAAAACAAAGAATCCCATCAAAAAGTAGTTGAAAGGTATGAGCAGATACTTCTCAAAAGAAGACATTTATGATGCCAACAAACATATGAAAAAAACCTCATCATCACTGAGATGAGGTTTTTTTAGAGAAATGAGGTCATTAGAGAAATGCAAATTAAAACCACAATGAGTTACCATCTCACATCAGTTAGAAAGGCAAACATTAAGAAATCAGAAAACGACAGATGCTAGAGAGGATGTGGAGAAATAGGAATGCTTTTACACTGTTGGTGGGAGTGTAAATTAGTTCAATCATTGTGGAAGACATTGTGGTGATTCCTCAAGGATCTAGAACTAGAAATATCATTTGACCCAGCAATCCCATTACTGGGTATATACCCAAAGGATTATAAATCATTCTACTATAAAGACATATGCAGATGTATGTTTATTGCAGCACTGTTTACAATAGTAAAGACTTGGAACCAGCCCAAATGCCCATCAATGATAGACTGGATAAAGAAAATGTGACACATATGCACCATAGAATACTATGCAGCCATTAAAAAGGATGAGTTCATGTCCTTTGCAGGGACATGGATGAAGCTGAAAACCATCATTCTTAGCAAACTAACACAGGGACAGAAAACCAAACACTCCATGTTGTCACTTATAAGTGGGAGTTGAAAAATGAGAACACATGCACATAGGGAGAGGAACATAACACACCCTGGCCTGTCAGGGGTTGGGGATAAGGGGAGGGATAGTATTAGAAGAAATGTAAATGACAAGTAATGGGAGCAGCAAACCACCATGGCACATATATATCTACATAACAAACCTGCACATCCTGCACATGTATCCCAGAATTAAAAGTATAATAGAAAAATGTAAAAAAAATTATGATTGACTTAAGATATAGATATTAAGGGGAAACAGAAAAATATAAATAATGTATCCAAGTACCTGAGGTTCTTTCAAAACATCTTACTGTAGATATTTAAAGGAATTTTTAATTTCTAGTTTTAAACTGATGACAAATTTTCTCCCAATGAATGTTAAAACCCAATGTTTTCAGTGGTATTAGACAATTACTTTAGAAAATTGATCAATAGTTTTATATATGACTTATTTGAAACTACCTTTGTTACATTTCTTATTGTTGCTAAAATATTTCTCACTGTAATGAAAAAAATAAATTATGCCAATAAATACATACTTGCACAACAGGAATTCTCTTGAAGTCTTGATGTGAAACACAACACATACACAAGGTTGTAAGAAAAATAATTTTAAAAAGTATGTTTATTAAAATAAGAGACAAAGTCAATTTTTGATATAGTCTGTGATACTGATAGAAAAGACTTACATGAATTTTAAATATGAATAAAGCATATATCTTTATTAGTTTGGAAAAGTAACCACCTACCACTTTTTGAAAATTGAGTGCTTTATAATGCTTTTTTACACACAGAAGAGATTTCAAAACTGGTTTAATTTTCAATAGAGTGTCTAATTTGAAAACTTAAACAATTATAGAGTACAAATAATTTATTTTTTAAGTTATAAACTCACTTCTTTTGACTTTCCTGTCAACCTCTAGGTGAAATGTTCCAAAAGTTTGCCTAGTGATTTTCCCATTAAAATGCAAATCAGTTTTCCTAAATGACAAATATGAAATTAAAACCCTGATATGAAATGTAGACATGCCTTAATGACTGCAAATTTAAATCCATTCCTATGTTAAGACCTGAGTTATGAGGTTCTATCATGAACTGAAGAAAGTTTGCCAGAGTGGTTTCTCACACTTTCTCATGCTTGATAATGTAATGTTAAATATTCAAGAAAGTATTTCCAGTGGCAACAGACTTGAATTGATAACACTAACAAATTATTAGTAGACATTTGAATTGTTTGACAATATTTGTAAATTGTATGTATATGCTCATAACTTTGACAAACATCAGTTAATTTTGCATTGAAAGCTCATATTTCTGTGATTAAAGGAACCTGAGATTTTGGATATGCGTGGGGTTTGTAATAATAATTTGCTATGATATCTTGTATCTGTATGGTATGAACATATTTTGTAGTATTCTTTAAAATCTCAGTTATTAGAATATGGTAGTCTGGATTGGATTCTGGAACAGAAAAAGACACTGGTAGAAAACTTGTGACATCCAGAGAAAGTCTAGACTTTAGTTAATAATAATGTGTCAATGTTTTAACAGCCAGAACACTTGTGATTGTTAATGACTGATACTCAACTCAATGTACAAGGAAAATGGAGTAATTATTGACTTTATAGCAATGGGAAAACCAGATATGGTTTGGTATGAGTTTTCTTTCTTCTTTTATTTCTTTCTCTCTACTTTACATATCTCTTTGATCCTTTAATTTTTATATTCTGAAAGAAATTGTCTGGATTTCATTAAGAATGCCATTGTCAGCTCCAACTTCAGTACTTCTCTTTTTAACATTCCAAGAAAAAAAGAACATTTTCCTCCTACAATATCTATGTATTAACATTGCTAAGGTACTAAAACCTGTTTTGGTTACTTAAAAGTCCTTAAAATGGTAGTAATCAAATGAAAGACTGTTCATTTTTGGCCAATCTTATTCATGTAAGCAAACTAGTACCAAATTAAACTTGGTAGAAAAAAAAAATGTTTACTTTGGAAAACCAAATCTAAACAAGCACATCACCAACATATCTGATCTCAAACATGAGATCGTGCACCCTGCTTCTGTAATAACCTATATATTACTCAATCAAATTATTCTGAATCATTACAGGTCTGCCTTATTTACATTATTGGTGACTTAAGAAATAATGCGTGATCATCTTTCTATCTCCATGTTTGCCTGATGATTGTTAACCACAAAAGTTTTGATGAACAGAAATATAAAGATAAATAAGTCTATCTGAGGCAAGTAAGGGAAATGTGGAGTTAGGTATGTGATATGGTGATGCTCATTTTTACTTAAAATATGTGATGCTCAGTTTTTGTCTTATTTCCTGGGTGCTAGATTTTTTTCTATATTTAAAAATGATTTTAAAGATAATCTCCAACAAATATAAGGTCTAAAGTAATTGGGCTCTATATTATTTTTTTTAGGGATAACACTATAGGCAAACTTTCATTTTACCCATTTTTATCACCTTCTTCACACACACACACACACACACACACACACACACACACACACAGTCTTTGTCTGTCACCAAATAATTATTTAGCCTGCTACTGTTTTTTAAATTTATTTATTTATTTATTTATTTATTTAGATTTGGGGTACGTGTGCAGGATGTGCAGGTTTATTACATAGGTAGACGTGTGCCATGATAGTTTGCTGCACCTGTAAACCCACTGTGAAAGTATTAACCCAGCATGCATCAGCTCTTTCCCTAATACTGCCTCCACCAGGCTCCCCTGACAGGCCCCAGTAAGAGTTGTTCCCTTCCATTTGTCCATGTGTTCTCATTGTTCAGTTTCCACTTATAAGCGAGAACATACGGTGTTTGGCTTTCTCTTCCTGCATTAGTAAGCTGAGGATAATGGCTTCCAGCTTCATCCATGTCCCTGCAAAGGAAATGATCTCATTCCTCTTTACAGTTGCATAGTATCCTGTGGTGTATATATACCACATTTTCTTTAGCCAGTCTATTATTGACTGATTGGGCTGGTTCCCTGTCTTTGTGATTGGGAATAGTGCTGCAATGAACATATTCATGCAGGTATCTTTGTAACAGAATAATTTATATTCCTTTGGGTACATACTCAGTAATGAGATTGTTGGGCCAAATGGTATTCCCAGTTCTAGTCTTTGAGGAATCACTACACTGTCTTCCACCATGGTTGAACTAATACACATTCCCACCAACAGTGTAAAAGTGTCCCTATTTCTCTGCAACCTCACCAGCATCTGTTGTTTCTTGACTTTTTAATAATCATGATTCTGACTGGTGTGAGATGGTATCTCATTGTGGTTTTGATTTGCATTTATCTAATGATCAGTGATGTTGAGCTACTTTTCATATGTTTGTTGGCCACACGTATGTCTTCTTTTGAGAAGTGTCTGTTCATATCCTTTGCCCACTTTTTAATGTTTTTTTTTTTTCTTGTAAATATGTTTAAGTTTCTCTCTACTCTTAATGTTTTCAGTGTTGGAGCAAACTGCACCTGCTCCTGAGGTCACCAGAGGTTCTGTATAATCTTTGGAAAAAATACCACAAGGGATAAATTCCAAGGTCTCCATGATCCCACCCTTGGTGCTTTCTTTCCTTGTTGTTCCTTTACTTCCTCAATGGCCTGACAATCAGGTTGACCACATCTCAGCAGACGTATGTTTTTAAGAGCCTAAAACATGTATTGCTAATTTTAGTAATATCATTTCTCTTTTAAGCCCTCTAGATCATTTTTGTTAATGAAATTCTGCAAGGTAGAGGTGGTAAGGGTAAGTTTCATTTTGGTTTAAATTCACGCTGCTTTCCTCTTAGGCTGTTTTGCCTTTAAAAAAAAGAAGCATTCATCCTCCTTAATGGTTCATATCTGCACAGTGTCTATGGCTGAGGAGAAAATAAGTGAAAGAAGGGAACCATATAGACATGATAATCATCGAGACACATGTGCATACATAAAGCAGCTAATTTTTTTATGAAACTTGTCATAGCTACTATTTATCAATGTGCTAATCACAAGAAAAAAACTCATCTGTTTTATCCTGGTGTCACCATATCCAGAATTCAAAGGCAGAAAAGGGAAGATTTATAGTTAGGAAAAAAATAATATGAGAGAGGAGCAGTGACAGAGAATCTATACCTCTTATAGAGGATGGTCAATGTGATTTATATGATAAATCAAAAGGAATGTGTATCAGTTTATTGAATGTTATCTACAAAAATTCCATGTTGACACCTTTGACAACCCAAAGAGTATGAATTTCAAACACTGTGCTGATGACTTTGGTGACACACACTATAATAGTTTAGCTAACAAAACTGAAAGTCCAGTAGATATTTGTAAAGAGAATTTTTATTGTCATTTGGGAAATCAAAGGTTTCTATTTAAATATATCTGAAAGCTGAGATTTGAAAAGGAAAATATCAGTAGTTGTTAACAGCATAACTTTTGAATCGGAATCATTAACCAAATAGATTTCTAAAAGAACTGTGGATAGATGCTGTTGCAATAGCACAACAGTTCAGATGGGTGTTTAGATTAAAGAAAAGACTAGAAAAAAGCAATTGATGATTGAAGGTTCAAGCTCAAAAATATTGACTTTAAACTTTTAAGTAAATGAGCACTAATGGGAAGACATAGGGAAAGAACCCTTTATGGAATCCAAATTCTTAGCACATTCTTTCTCTTAGTGAAGTTGAACTGAACTCTGAGCTCATATTGAATCCCCAGGAGCTTCAAGTGGGTTCAGATGAGCCCAACGGGGGGTAAAAGCAAGATCTGATCATGTCCTTTTAATGCTTTCAGTGTTCAGTGTCTCAGAAGTCAGTGGGAATGCTCAGTGTGAAGAAACTTTGTGAGAGCAATGAATAAGGAGAGGCATCTGTCCCTTTTTTACCCTGTGTGGCAGAACAAACCCGTATTTAATGAATGAGCTAATTAATCATTTAGAGTTCATTATTAGAAACTATTGTGTAAGCAGATTATTAGCAATTTAAAGGCTGTAATTTTTAGATAATCCCCCAAAGTGCTCATTTTTAAACCCTGTTTTGAAATAGATGAACCCAGCTATAAAATCAAATTGCTCAATTTCTAGTTTTGAGATTGTGCAACTTACCAACTCTGACCTCAGTGCAGTTCTCTATAAAACAAGAATCTTGGTACGTATTTCATCAGTGATAAGTGAGTATCAAAAGCAATAACATACTATAGTGCCTACATTGGTATCTGAAAAGGACATAAAACAAAAGCTAGGTGCTTTCCTGCTTTGATTCCATTGGACATTTCTGATACCAACAAGACGAAAATGTGACTCCTTTTTAACATCAGATGGATAAAATTATTTTGATAACTAATTTTAAATCAAATAGCCAAATAGTAACTATATTGGCAAGATTTTCAGAAAAATAAAATGGAGATATCTTAGAACATAGCTTAATATTACTAAAATTTGTCAGTGTGCTCATGTGCGGACATCTTAGGAAACATTCCAGGAACTGATATTTCATTTTTCAATATTTAAACTCCTTTATCTAGATATTTCTGAGGACCCATATTCAAATAACTATGCATTAATTCACATGATGACTATCAATTAATATTTTTGATGGTTGAAATAGATGATGATACCCTGTTAGTCTCGCTTATTTAGAAATTGACACTGAAGAAAATTTTATAGTGCTGACATCATATTGATAAGATTAAAAACCAGGACAGTAATGGTGATGAGAATGAAAACTGAGTCAAGGAAAGCTATGAAGCTGAGAGCTTCAAGAAAACACAGCCATTCCATTCCTGAATGTGCTTATGTGGTCTGCAGAAATTTATCTCAAAGGACTACAAGAAAAACGCACCTTAGAGTGATCCAGAAAAGAGATAAATGAGCAGGAATCTACCTACATGGCTCTATCCCACCTGCCACTTACTACTGGCCAAGGTTTGCTCAGTTGTGTCATATTCCCTTTGGTCGCCACTCATGAAGACTTGTGGACTTATGTGTAAGTATAAAAAGCAAAACGATGGATCAGGTGCAGTGGCTCATGCCTATAATCCCAGCAATTTGGGAGGCCAAGGCTGGCGGATCACGAGGTCAAGAGATGGAGACCATCCTGGCCAACATGGTGAAATCCCGTCTCTACTAAAATACAAAAATGAGCTGGGCATGGTGGCAAACGCCTGTAATCCCAGTTACTAAGGAGGCTGAGGCAGGAGAATTGCTTGAACCCTGGCGGCGAAGGTTGCAGTGAGCGGAGATCGCACCACTGCACTCTAGGCTGGTGCCTGGCAGCGGAGCAAGACTCTCTCAAATAAAAAAGGAAAATGATAGAACAACAACAAAAAAAGACAGTTACATATCTATTGATACAACTTGACACTGGAAGCCCAGAGTTTGAACTTACATTTACCTACCTTAGGAAACTCAGAGTGGCATTCACAGGTTACCAAAATTTCTCAGTTTTAATGCACTTTGTCAGAAATCTCATGGTGCCCCTATGTCAAAAGAAATACATAAGAATTTAGATTACTGAATAGTTGGGCTGAAATATCTAATAAGTACTGTATTTTTGTCCTAAGGACTCGATGGCCTTTAAAAAAAAAAAATGCATATGGGCCGGGTGCGGTGGCTCACGCCTGTAATCCCAGCACTTTGGGAGGCCAAGGCGGGTGGATCACAAGGTCAGGGGATCGAGACAATCCTGGTCAACATGGTGAAACCCCATCTCTACTAAAAATACAAAACATTAGCTGGGCATGGTGGCGCGTGCCTGTAATCCCAGCTACTCGGGAGGCTGAGTCAGGAGAATTGCCTGAACCCAGGAGGAGGAGGTTGCGGTGAGCCGAGATCACGCCATTGCACTCCAGCCCGGGTAACAAGAGCGAAACTCCGTCTCAAAAAAAAAAGCATATGAATTGAAAGAAGATAAAACATTTTTATATTCACTAAGTCAATAATTGCCTCATCCCGCTCTTTTAAAATGAGAACTTTGTATTAGTCTCTTCTCGCACTTCTATAAAGAAATACGTGAAACTGAGTGGTTTATAAAGAAAAGAGGTTTAATTGACTTCAAGTTCTCCAGGCTGTACAGGCTTATGATTCTGAGACCTCAGCAAACTTACAATAATGGTAGAAGGCATAGGCGAAGCAGGTAGAGCTTACATAACTGGAGAAGGAGGAAGAGAGAGATGAGGGAGGTGCCACACACTTTTAAACAACCAGATCTTATGAGAACTTACTCACTATCAGAACAGCAAGGAGGAAATCCACCCCTATGATCCAGTCATCTATCACCAGGCTCCTCCTCCAACACTGGGGATTACAATTCAACATGAGATTTGGGTAGGAATAGAAATGCAAACCATATCAAATAGACCTTAAAAGATGATTAGTGGACTTCTAGGCCCTGCTTTTCCATGTAAGGAGCTTGATACTCACCACTCCGTCCCTGAATAAGTAAATGCTGAACAAACTGAAAAATCAACTGCTCTTCTCAGATCTGTGAGAAAATTCAGGTCAAGTGGAAAACCACTCCCCTAAAAATGAAAGAGATAGATAGATTAGATAAGGAAAATTTCTGTATACTGATACAGAAACCCAGGAGCTGAAAATTCCGAGGGAACCAATGCCAGTGTAGAAAAGACGAAACTATAATTGATGCATTACTGGGGTCTCCGTGTGGGAAATTCTGAGCATTAAAACCTTCAGGGGAATCTCCACACTTCTGTGAAACGTATGTCCAGGAGCTCAATCAGGTTCCCATAATAAATATTGAAGAAAAATTCCCTTGTGATTCTAGCAGAGGAAGAAGAAAGTAAACTATTTTGGCATAAGCCAGATCACTCTTCCTCTTGATAAGGTCTGCCCTCAAGAGAAACTATTTTACCAGAGTCCACCGTGCTGGGATTTTATCAAATTCTAACAGGCTTGGTGGAAGGGAAACTCCCAACTCAAGTTCACACTAGTCATCTTGTCCAACTGAGAGTGTTTGGATGTTTGTCCTTCCAAATCTCATGTTGAAATGTAATCCACAATGTTAGAGGTCAGTCTTGATAGGAGGTGTTTGGGCAATGGGAGTGAATGTGTCGTGAATTGTCTGGTGCCCTCCCTGCAGTATTGAGGTCATGTGAGAGCTGGTTGTTTTAAACAGCCTGACACCTCTGCCTCTCTCTCTTGTTCCACTCTCTCCATATGACACATTGGCTTTCTCTCATCCTCTACCATGATTCTAAGATTTCAAAGGCCCTCACCAGAAGCCAATGCCAGCACCATATTTCCTGTACAGCCTGTAGAACTGTAAGCCAAAATAAATCTTTTTTCTTTATAAATAACCAAGTCTCAGGATTTTCTTTATAGTAATGCACATGAATCAGCACACCACCTAAGGGGCAGAAGTGGAGAGTGAGAAACACATAAAAAATTCACAGTATAGAAGAAAAGGCTCAGTAAAAAGATGGAGACCTTAAAATAGTTCTACAGAATCTATGTATTCCATATTCATGAATGAGAAAATGCAACATTGTTAATACATCAGTTTTTCCCAACTTGATTTTTAGGTTCAATGGAGTTCAAATCAACATTGGAGCAGCTATTTTTTTGGACATTAGAGTGAGCATGATATTTTCATGGAGAAGCAAAAAACCTAGGGTCAAAAGATATTGAAAGAGAAGAGCAAAATTGGAGAACTGACCCAGCTAGATTTTAAGACTTACTTTAAGCTACAATAATCAAGATGCTGTGGTACTGGAAAAAGAATAGACACATAGATAAATGGAACATAATAGAGACTAGCAATATACCTACAAAAATATTGTTAGCTGCTCTGTCACAAAGGAACAAATGTGACACAATGGAGAAAAGATAACCTTTTCAAGAGATGCTGCTGGAACACCTAGATATCTACCTTAAAAACATTTGTCAAGACATAGATCTAAGACACTTCAGAAGCATACTCATACAAATCTCATGATGCATTACAAACATAATTATAGAATGCAAAACTGCAATAGTTCTAGGAAATACAGGAGAAAATCCAGATGTCTTTTGGCTTGATCATGACTTAAAAATATATATAATTAGAACTTGTATTTTAGATGCAGGGGATATATGTGCAGTCATGTTACATGGGCATAATGCATGATGCTGAGGCTTGTGGTATAATTGATTCTGTCACACAAATAATGAGTACAGGACCCAATAATTAGTTATTCAACATTTTCCCACCTCTCTCCCTTCACCCTCTTGTATGCCCCAGTGTCTATTGTTGTCATCTCTATGTCTATGAATACCCAATATTTAGCTCTCATTTATCAGTGAGCACACGCAGTATTTGGTTTTCTATTCCTGTGTTAATTCACTTTGGATAATGGTCTCCAGCTGCATTGATATTGCTGCAAAGGAATTGTTTTCTTTCTTTTTATGGCTCTATAGTATTCCATGGTGTATATGTATCACATTTTATTTATCCTATCTACAGGTGATGGACACCTGGGTTGATCCCACCTCTTTGTTATTGTGATAAGTGCTATAATCAACATATAAGTACATTTGTCTTTTTGATAGAATGATTTATTTTCTTTAGGATATATACCCAGTAATGGGATTGCTGGGTCAGATGTTACTTCTCTTTTATGTTCTTTCATGATTGATGAAAGCAGTAATTGATAAGCTGAGCTTTATTAAAATTAAAAGTTTCTGCACTATGTGTCACCAGGAAGAGAATAAAAAGACAAGCCAAGCACAGGGAGAATACATTTGCAAAAGATACATCTGATAACAGACTGTTGTAAAAACAAAGAACTCTTAAAATTAAACAGTAAGAAAACAACTCAAATAAACAGTAGGTCAAAACCTGAACAAACACTTTAGCACAGAAGATACGGTCATGATAAACATAGAAAAAGATAAGTCACATCATACATCATCAGGGAAATGCAAATCTAAACAACACTGAAATTTCACTACATATCTGACAACAATAAATGCTGATGAGGATGTGAAGCAATAGGAACTTTCATTTCTTGACGGTGGGAATATAAAATGTTACAGCCACCTTGGAGACACTTTGAGAGTTCCCTTTAAAACTAAACATAGTCTTACCAGATAATCTAGCAACTGAGCTCCTTGATATTTACCCAAAGAAGTTGAAAACATGTCTATGCTAAAATATGAAAATTGATGTCTTTATTTTATATGGTTTTTTCATAATTTCCACAGCTTGAAAGCACCTAAGATGTGCTTCACTAGGTGAATGGATTAATAAGCTCTGGTATATCCAGAGGAGGGAATATTATTCTCTACTAAAAAGAAGTGAATTATCAACCCATAAAAATACATGGAGGAAATTTAAATGCATATTACTAAGGAAAGTAAACCAAGCTGAAAAGCCTATATATTGTATGATTCAACTATATCAAATTTTGTAAAAGGCAAATAAAGAGACAGTAAAAAGATTAGTGGTTGTCAGTGGTTGATGGGAGGGAGGGATAAAGGAGGAGAGAGAAAGAAAGAGTGAGAAAGAGATCATCATCTAAGTTGGTGAAGCTCTTTCTTGGTGAAGCTCATTAAAAATGTTTTCCAGCTGACCACTCATGGAAGTTCAAACAAGAGCTGACATGGAACCAGAAGTATCCTGGCTATGTATGTGGAAACTCACTGATAATGAAACTTGGATCGTTGGCAGGTGACTCGGCCCATGTATTTCTCTGGAAATATTAAAATCAAATATTTTCTTCAGTGTTGGGATCAAAGGTTAACCCCTTGAAAATGTTCTTGGTTCTTTGTTGGAAATATATTTTTATTCTTCTGGTCTTGATCTATTCCCAATAGTCTTATTCTAAGAAGTCCTCTCACAGAAGCAAAATGAATTGTAGGCAAATTTGCCATATTTATATATTTGCTTTATTCCTCTAATGTATTACACATTCCATTCAACTTGCAGTGGGGTGGGTTACAAATTTGTCTTTCTCACTAGACTGCTAAGTCTCTTTGGGGCAGGAGCAATTAATTTTTTTCTTTCTTCTTGCATTTCAGGACAACTCAGTGCCAAAAAATATTTTTATTCTATTTGTTTGATGTGTAACAGTTTACAAGGTGTTTACATGTAAATGAAGTGTTTGGCATTTTCTATTTTATAATACAGTCAGTGAAATATGTGCCGCTATTTGCATTTTATTAATGGTATAATTGTGGCTCATGTGAACCTTTCATAAATATACTGGAAGCAGTGTGATTCAAACTCCATAAATATACTGGAAGCACTGTGGAAACCAAATCCAGCGTATATTTTGTTAGACTGCGTTTATCGCAGCATCCGTGGTCCCCACAGTGCTACATTACATACGCCCTTAAATATATTCAAATATATGCAGTGGGAATTTAAAGGAATCCTTAAAGTATTTGTCTGAGAAAAAAATGAGTATAATGCTTTTGAAGAAGAGACGAGGTCTTTAGACATGAATCCACAATAATAACAAAGAAAACACTGTCAAGAGGGTGAAACTGCCCTAGCTTTTCCAGTGTTCATTTTTTCTGGTTTAATTACACATGAAATATGCAAATCACAACTTTCTGAATGTACACAGATTTCACAAACAAACACAAGTGCATTTTCAAGAGCGACTTTAATTTTCCTTCTTTTCATCTTAATTGACAACATTTGTAGAAGGAGCACAGTTTGAGCAGTAAAAAAAAAAGCCAGGAAAATTAAATACAGAGACATTCTGAACTGCATAATATGTCTCCTCTTTCATTAAGGGAATGAAATATTGTCAGTGCCCTTTATAGCTCTAATTAAGTATGTCAGTATAATACTTAATTGAGAGAAATATGCAAATTATTATTTATTTATAAGGCCAAAGCTAAATAAACACAGCATTCTGCAAGTATCCCTCTCATTATGTATAGATGCAGAAGTCTTGTGCAGATTAAGTTATTGCAGACAGTTATTTTTACTTAGAAATTTGTCCCAAACATTTTCATGCTTAGTTGTCTATATAAAAAAATACTAGCAAATGTGAGCCTTAACCATATTTAAATGTTAATGTGGCTTCGAATAAGCTATTGATTGTGAAGTAGTAGGTTTTGATTGAGTTGGCTGCTTTTAAAAAACTGTTTGTATTTTACTTGTGTTGCAGATGTTATAGCAACAAACTTTTGGTTTTGTACAGACATAATTTCCACTCTTGTGGATAAGCTCAACAGAGGTCATATCTCAAACCAAAAAAATGCTAGGAAATTTGATTTTTTTTTTCAATATCAGCATGTATTGTCTCTTGGAGAAATGCAGTGCTCTTCTTTTTTTTTTTTTTGAGACGGAGTCTTGCTGTGTTGCCAGGCTACAGTCTCGGCTCACTGCAACCTCGGTCTCCCGGGTTCAAGCGATTCTTCAGCCTCAGCCTCCCAAGTAGCTAGGACTACAGGCACATGCCAAATGCCGGGCTAATTTTTGTATTTTTAGTAGAGATGGGGTTTCACCATGTTGGCCAGGGTGGTCTTGATCTCTTGACCTCGTGATCTACCTGCGTCGGCCTCCTAAAGTGCTGGGATTACAGGTGCAGTGCTCTTCTTAAAGGAAGCTAATATGACTAATACCAATAGCCAGCACATTCACTGTCTGTGATCTAGACACTTTTGTCTATGAGGACTAGAGCCAACTGCTCTACCATCTCTACTTCAGTGCCAATCCAACCATTTTGATTTAATTTTGGGAGAGTGAATGTATCATTCTGTCTAGATACTGACAACAAGCAGACATGTAAGATACTGAAAAACTTGGAAGGCTAGAAGAACCTGCTTAAACCACTCATTTTGTTTACCTTATCTAAGCTATTACAGGCAGATAAATACATACCACAAATGCTAATGTATTTTTCTGCTTGTTCTCAGACATCTTAACACCCCATAGTTCACCTGAGCTGTATTACTAACTCCCCCTGAATATCCCTATTTCTCTGGCTTTATCCTATGTACAAGTGATAGCCTTTTATGGTGAAGTCCCTTTCCTCCTTTGCATCTTGAAATTTTAATCATCATTTTCACTAATTAAAATTTTTTTTTCTGTGAAGTTTCCCCTGATATTTTTAGGGATCATTTGTTGCTCATTCTTTATGACATTAGCTCTTTACACATTCATTGGTATTATCAGTTATCATAACACATTGCCATTAATTTGCTTTGTAGTGCTGTCTTCAACCCCTGCACATCTGCCCCCAAATTGTGATTTCTTTATCACTCTAAACCTTTCATTATTCATCTTTTATGGTCCATTCCCCCAATCCCTTTGAAACTTAATAGGCATATTATAGATGTTAGCAATTTAAAGTTCCTTTGTGTGACACCTTTATTGCTAAGTGTCTAAGACATATTATTGATACAGATTGCATTAGGTATTGTTTTGAGGAAATATTTAAATATTCATTGAACAATATATTCAGCAGGAATAAAGTGATTCTGTAATTATGCAAATGACTACAGAAATGTGTTTTTGACCTTACATTTTAAAAATTGTTGATGACAAGTTTAAACATTACCATAGTTGCCCAGCCTTTTTCTCATCAGTGAAGATCATCCTGAAATGCGTGTCCTATATGAATTTAATGAGGGTTAACTGAATGAGAAATAGAAATTATTTACCCTCTGATTACAAAATGATATGGCTGTCTGTTTGTAACCTCATAAAATGAACCCTTTCATTAATAGTGAATGTTAGTCATTATGTATGGATTTTTATTTATTTCAGCTTGTCTTCATTAGGGATACCTATTCCATTATTTTCAGCCTGGGATAGAAACACTAATTTCTGGAATGCATTCCATTTCTTAAATTTGTCAGGGCTTGCTCACCTGTGTGTCCCAGGACATGCATTTTCTCAGCCTTAATTATTGTATTAGTCCATTCTCTCACACCACTATAAAGAATCGCCTGATACTGGATAATTTAATAAAGAAAAGAAGTTTAATTGACTCATAGTTCTTCATGGCTGGGGAGGCCTCAGAAAACTTACAATCATGGCAGAAGTCACATCTTCACAGGGGAAGCAAACCTGGACCTTCTTACATGGCGACAGGAGAGAGAAGAGTCCGGAGCAAGGAGGAAAGAGTCCTTTATAAAAAAATCAGATCTCATGAGAACTTACTATCATGAGAACAGCGTGAGGAAAATCTCACCCATGATCCGATTACCTCCACCTGGTCCCACTTTGACACTTGGAGATGATTATGAAGATTGTAGGGATTACAATCTTCATGATGTGAACTGGGTAGGGACACAGAGCCTAACCATATCAGTTATTTTCTCCACCCTTCCTCATTGCATCTTTCCTTCTCTACCAAGGCATCATCACCATCACCCTTCTCTTACGTATCTTCTCTGACTGTCCCTAATAAAAATACCCTCATCTGTGCTTCAATAATACAATATCTACTCCTTCTTTTTACGCATTTGTTAATCCTTTCATTGAATAATTGTTCACTGAGCACCTTCTTTATGTTTGGAACTGAGGGTATAATTGAAAGTAGTTACACCCATGATGTCTTTTCTCTTAAAGTTGAGTCTGGTTTACGAATTCCTCCCGCATCAGACATTTAAAACATATTAAATGCATATATGTTTGTCTCCTTATTAGATTCTGAGCATTCATCTGGGACAGGAGCTGCATATTTTATTATACTCTGAGCCTTCAGGGCTGGGGAAAGGAGTACTCAGTGAAGTTTTGACTGAATGGATACCCAAAGAACTTTGCATTTCTTTAGTCTCAGTCTCAATCAACTGACCAATAAATCATTAGTAAACCCTTCAATTATCAGTCTTGGTATAGTTGGAAATATTTTTATTTATCTATTTATTTTATTTTATTTTATTTTGAGATGGAGTCTTGCTCTGTCGCCAGACTGGAGTGCAGTGGTGCCATCTTGGCTCACTGCAACCTCTGCCTCCTGGGTTCAAGTGATCCTCCTGCCTCAGCCTCCTGAGTAACTGGGACTACAGACACGTGCCACCACACCTGGCTAATTTTTGTATTTTAGTAGAAACTGGGTTTCTCCATGTTGGACAGGATGGTCTTGATTGATTGACCTCGTGATCCACCCACCACAGCCTCCCAAAATGCTGGGATTACAGGCATGAACCACCCTGCCTGGTCAAGTTGGAAATACTTTAAGTGTTCTGGCAATGCAGTGTTCTGTATAAAATTGAAGTTCACTAAATGTTCTTTCATCAGTTAAAGGCCACTATTAATTCACCTCTAGGCCATAATACATATGAATGAGTGTAATAATTAGATAAAGCTGTTATGTGTCACCATTTCTGTTTACTGGGTCTGTCCCATTGAGTATTTAATCACATCTTAGCTCTAATGACATCGACTCCATGAATGAAGGTTCTCTGTTCAGTTTCAAAGCATGATCATTCACACGAACACTATGGATCGGGGAGCATATATATAACTACAGCTTCCAATATCTTGGTACATGTTCTTAACACACATTCCCATAATTTCTCTCTTGCCCCAGTAATTAATAATAAGATTATCAAAAGCCATTAATTCAACATTTGAAGGATATTAAAGATGCCTCCCAATACCTACTTAATGGGCAGAGGTGATGCTATGTTTGTTTTGATGGGGAGGTTTATTCTGTCAGTTATAATGAGAGCTCAGCAAACATGTTGGCCTGTTACTGGCATATGAGATAAAAACCTCCTCAAGGAAAAGAAGTCCTTATGGCTCACTGGTCTAGTCTCTAATCAAGTAGACACCAAAATGCTTGACCCTTGAGAGAAGAGGTATACATAAGTTAATTGCAAGAAGACATGACAATATTTTTTTGTTGGATTGAAAATTTTAAATCTGATACAACTATAAACTCATGTATTTTGTAAGCAACTAAGGAATTACAACCATCTATCACTTATTATTTTTACTATATCTTCTTAATATAATAGCACTTTAGAATAATTTATATCTACTATTAAAATTAACAAAAAGCTTGCGGCCGGGCGCGGTGGCTCAAGCCTGTAATCCCAGCACTTTGAGAGGCCGAGGCGGGTGGATCACGAGGTCAAGAGATCGAGATCATCCTGGTCAACACGGTGAAACCCCGTCTCTACTAAAAATACAAAACATTAGCTGGGCATGGTGGCGTGTGCCTGTAATCCCAGCTACTCAGGAGGCTGAGGCAGGAGAATTGCCTGAACCCAGGAGGCGGAGGTTGCGGTGAGCCGAGATTGCGCCATTGCACTCCAGCCTGGGTAACAAGAGCGAAACTCCGTCTCAAAAAAAAAAAAAAAAAAAAATGTTTGCAGTTCACAGTTGACCTAAAAGTAAGCAATACTTGTGTGACCTAAAATAAGTAAAGATAAAGGATGCATTTTTTTCACTATTTTTTATGTGAAGAAAGCTATCCTAACACAAGGGTAATAGAGGCCTACATGGTAGATAATATACTGTAGTAGACGACAGTTTGGCAGACCCCGCTTCCATTCTCTAAACATGTTATCCTGCGTCTACCTCCTCTTAAAAGGATGGAAAAATTTTAGACACATAGTCCCACCCTGTCTGCAGCAGAGATGACTAGTGACACATTTTCCTAGTATTATGGTTACCAGCATGGATTCCGAAGGCAAACGCTTGAGTTTAAATCGTGTCTCTTCTGTTTACCAGCTGTGTGAATTGGGGCACAGAATGACCTCACTGTATCTCAGTTCCTTCTCCTATTGAATAGGAATAATCTGAACAGCTACCTCTTAGATATGTAAATTAATTATTATATGGGAAGTACTTAGAAAAATACCTGGCACATAATAAATACCATAAAGGGAAAAGCCGTTATTATTACTTTTTTTGCTGTTGTGAATGTTGTCAAAGAAGATGTAATTGGAAGTCAACTTTAACATGAGGAAAGTTTTAACATTGCTTATAAAATCAAAAGTTGTGGTTGGCACTACACCACCTTTTGAATAGCTGCAGTGACCCTGGGATGGACATCTGTAGCTGCAACACATATGATAAACTTCTTATAAAAATGTCAGCATTGGAGTAAAGTTCAAGAGAATTGAAGAGAAGAAGAATTTGACATAAAGTTCTTACTGAATCCAAGCCCATTATGTGCTTAAGACATTGTAATCAGCTTATATGTCAGCTAAAATTGAAAGCATTCTTTACTGACATGCTGATGGAGGAGTCCAAGAGCCAAGTCTTATTAACACCAGAATTATCAAAATGTGCTCTCCTTATCATTGCTCAAAAGATGGACCAACTTGGAGTTCGGGAGACCCAATTTCCATTCTCCAAACGCCTATCCTGTGTCTATCTCAACTCAAAAGGCTGGAGAAATTTTATACACATAGCCCCACCCTGTCTGTAGCAGAGGTGATTGATGATATATTTTTCTAGTGTCACTAAAAAGTTTCAAGTACAGCCTCTGGGAATCTCATAGATCTTTGGGATCAAAAGAGTTTGTTGCATGGATAACAGTTATGCATTATCATATATTTTGACTATGACATTAGGGTAATTGTCTGGTTCTTACATGTTGAGAGATCATAATTTCTGAATCACTGATGATATTGCCAAGTTTAGAGACAAGTTTTTTTTTTTTCTTACAGACTCTTATATTACCTGTGACATTTTAGATTTGCTGGTAAAATGTATAAAGTTGATACTCATGGTAGCTAGACTTCAAGATTATGAATGCTTCACAGTATACATACCTTTGCACAATTTCTTCTCACACTGTACAAGATGTTGGGGTGTGTGACCAGTAGCATTCAGCAAAAGTGATAGTGTGCCACTTTCAAGATTAGTAGAAACTACAATAAAAGACTGTAGTTTCTGTGTTGGATGTTGTCTTGCTAGCTAGTTCTCTCTCTTAGATAAAACATTATGGGCAAAGCAAATTGCCGTGTCTTGAGCACACTTAGGCTGCCTATGGAGTGGTTCACATGGCAAAGAACAGAGGTCCACAGCCAAAAGTCAGTGAGAAACTGACAGCTGCCAACAACCACATGAGTGAGCTTAGCAGATAATTATTCAGCTTCCATCAAACACAGAGATGACTGCAGCCTGAGCCAACAGCTTAACTGTGACCTTGTGAGACACCCTAGACCAGGCTCCTCCTAGATTCTGACCCTTAGAAACTGTGTGATATAATGCATGCTGGTTGTTTTAAGCCATAAATATTTTATGCTTTATTTATTTAGCAACACATGAGAGTAGAAATGCCAAAAGAAAAAAGAAATAATACGACAAATGTAAGTTACCCAGGGCAAAAGCTGGTGCATATTCAGCATCCTATAAATCTGTGTCTCATTCTTTTTAAAAATGCAAAACAGAACAAAACAAAACCCTGAAATCCAGTATGGTAAGGGTACAAAACTACTTTTCTCAAATTTTAAATGTATTCATGTCATTGTTTTTCTATTTTTAAGAATTATTTATTCTGTTAAAAAGATACCTTAACACTCATGTACTATATAAAATATATAGCCATACTCTGAGGGCAATTTATTTTCATTCATATATATTGAATGTTAGGGACCTACTCAGGCAAAACATAGTTGTAGTTTAATCTAACAGTGATAAATTACTGGAGTGAATTCATGCAAACAGGGAAATTGAAATTAAATTCATCACACCAAGGAAAACACTTCCTACCCATGTAAATTAGCAGCTTTTCCACTAAAATCAATTTGTTTTGGTAAATTATGCAAAAATGCTCAAAGGGCTTAGGTAAGTAATTTATTATACTCTTGGCTGCTTTATAATGTTAGGAAATAAAATGTATTCACACAGTATTAGATGGTATAAACTGAGAACTTTAGTGACAATTTTTGTTTATTACAATTAATCTAACTTGACTGCACTGTCAGAACACCCACATTATGTGGGACATACAATACTTCTTGTACTGGTGCTTGCTTAGAAGTTGATGCATTTAAAACAAAAAAAGCTTTTAAAAATTAACTCTGTTTTTAAAGTACTGATTAATCCCTATAACATCTCATGGCAAAGGTCAGTAATTTCAATGAAAAAATGCTGTGAATTATTTTGTAGTTATAAAATGGGAAATTACCTTCTTAAGACTGCATGAGAATACAGTTTTGTACAGGGCTTTTGTAGAATTAGTAGTGTAATTAAACGAGAATGTCTTTGTTTGGCAGGAATTATATGTTGGGATATCACCAAATCTAATGTGCACCTTTAAATCATATGAGATTTTCAACTACTCTTTTTAGCAGTGGAGTAGAGGTGTTGTATTTAATAATTTATCTCTCTCTTACCCTATTTCCAGTGGTTTAAGTCATCTGCATGATTCTGCTTCACATATCTTTGTTACCCTCTATCCCACCATATAAAATCAGTTTTAGGAACATTATTTATTATCCAAACTATAGAAATAGTCATCTAATGGTCTCATACATCTCATTTTGATTAATGCAAATCATTTCCCGTCTGGTGGGCAAAAATAATCTTAACACATATGAAGTTGGGATGTCACTGCATAAAATCATTTACTGGTTTCCTTTGCCCACACTACGACTACTAACCTTACAGACTATCACATAAGACCTTCTGCATCCCTACATTAAGCTATTCATATAGTATTTCTCCTTCTTCTAGCTTCTTCCTTCCTGATATATCAAATCTCTTGCCTATCTCAAAATATACCATGGATTTCCCAAAATATGTCATTATTACTACGCTGCCTATGAAAACGTGCCTTCTCTTTGTATGGTGCCTCTCTTTTAAGATTAATAAAATGTAGATGACTTTAACCTTTTAATCTTAACATTTTTAGAGCACTTTCCTTTATATCACTTGTTTCTTTTCTCTTATTGCTCACTAGAATGTAATCCTAAGTCTAACACTGTACTTCTTTGGTTCACCAGTAATTACATATATGTGTGTGTGTGTGTGTTTGTAGCGATGTGTGTGCACACATATATATTTTTTAAATAGCATAAACTCTTTTCTACTACCTGATATATTTTTCTTTATCTGGACTTCTAATCCCCCTTCCTTTATCTTTGATCACCAAGGTTCCCACATTCCATGTATCTGATTACTTTATTTATTTCTCACATTATTTGCAAGTTGAAAAGTTACTTTTTAAAATCTCTTGGAGAGACATTCAGCTAGCTAGCTAGATAGGTATAGATGCATATAGATAGAAACTTAGATAGCTAGACAGATAGACAGATAGATAATAGATAGATGTCACATATTTATGATGGCATAATAAAAAATATAATTAGTATCTTGAAATTTACCACTGGAACCATCTTAGCTCATTTATATGTTAGGATCTTTTTACCCATGTTATCTTGTACTTTGGAAAATAGATGGGGATAATCTTTTCTTTGTAAATATGAGAAAGCAAATGGTTTTTAAAAATAATGACCACATGGGAATAACCCCATGGTTTTTAATTACATTGGCATCCATTCTCTCAATGATCCTTAGGGAGAAACAGAGACTGAGCTAGGCAAAATTTTCTCCTTCTCTATCCTACCCCTGAATATCTAGGAAGTGACCATCAGTGAAGATGACCTACAGGCTCAAATCCATGGCTCCAAGCATCACATCCTGTGTTTATTCCACTCCATTAGGAAACCACCATCTAAATGTGAATTTGACTTTATTCCACATATGTACTTTTTAACAAGTCTGTGAAATTTTGGCACATATAGTTTAATCATGCTACAATAAGGGATTCTTTCACTTCAGGAAATGAATTGGTACTTTCCTATGTAATACAAATATTTCTTTTTTGATAATTAGAAAATTCAAACATATATTGTTTTCTGGGTATACAGTATTTTATATACACAGCTTACATAACAAGTCTAAAATATAAACACGAGAAGACTTCAAATTCAAACAACTTGGATTTGAAATCAAGCACTCAGGAATTTTTGCTGTTGTATTTTTGTTGCTACTGATATTTATTTATTTTTGCTTTCAGTTGAATATACTGGGTAGTTATAATCTTTATTGTTTACTATATCATTTTTAATACAGTTATTTTTAGCAATGTTTACAATCTAAACACATTTTTCCTTTCAGAATCACTACATCCAACATGTTAATTATAATAAATTGTGTCCTCAACAAAGTGAATATATATGTATAAAATGTGATTACTACACATAAAAGTACATTTTAAGCAATTAAGGAAAAAATAGGTTTTTTGTTTGTTTGTTTGTTGTTTGTTTTTGAGAAGCAGTCTCACTCTGTTTCCCAGGCTGGAGTGCAGTGGTGTGATCTCTGCTCACTGCAACCTCCGCCTCCTGGGTTCAAGTGATTCTCCTGCCTCAGTCTCCTGAGTAGCTGGGATTACAGGCATGTGCCACCCTTCCTGGCTATTTTTGTATTTTTAGTAGAGATGGGGTTTTACCATATTGGTTGGGGTGGTCTCGAACTTCCTGACTTCGTGATCTGCCCACCTTGGCCTCCCAAAGTGTTGGGATTACAGGTGTGAGCCACTGTGCCAGGTCTGGAAAAATAGTTTTAATTTTGAAGGTTTTTTAGAATAATATTAATATCAGGTTTAAAACCTTGTAAAGTTCATTGACAGTAAGTAATGTGTCTAAAGTGTATAAATTTTTAAACTCTTATATTAATACTCATTGCTCTATATAGTCGTTTCTCTATTTAAATGGCATAAGAAGTTTTCTAAAGCCCAAACCTATGGTTTTGCTCCACACTTCTGGCTTTCTCAGCTTCTCTAATTAATCTTGTAGTAAATGATAATAATGCAGGAGTTGCAGGGTGTAACAGAGTCTGCTTATTCTCTGTTTGTGGTCCCCAGTGGGTGTGAGGTTGTAGCAATTAAGGCAGTGTGTGTGCTGTTTTGAGGCACCACAAACATAGATTAATTAGGTTGCAAATGGTCCCAGTGACATTGCCAGCAGAGCCTTTGATGGGCCTGGTCCAAGGTGATTTAGTCTGAATATATTGATGGATAGACAATCTTAAAAGAAGGGAAATGACTATAAGAAGTAAAGGGGGGACATCTGGTGCCTGTAACAATGAACACACCAGGGCTACAATGCCTGAGATGAAAATCCTTCTCTTTAATGAGGTAAGTCTTAAGAACATCAAAACACTGATAATCTATTTTCTAATATTTTTGGACTTACAAGCTAATTTAGAAGGATAACTTAAACAGTTAAAATTAGTTTATAACTAGTAATTATTGTGACTAAATTATCTAAAATCAACAACTGAATATTGTCCCATTTGAAATAGTCCCTTCGAAGAGTGGACTCTTATTTCAAAGATGCAGATATCATTAAAACTTGATCAGAAACCAGTTTTGTTATCCTTAGCTCAGTACAAATGTCATGATACAGAAAGCCTGAGGTAGTAAGTAATTTAAAGGGTAATTTCTTTTTTCAGTGTCCATGAGGCATTTTATTTGTAAACATGTATTACATCTCTAGAAAAAGAATCCCAGGACTTTTCCTCCTGTGTGTTTTCATCTTGCTTCTTTATGGTCTATGATGCCTTCTGAGGTTTGTACAATGAAACCAAACTGGTAGACTGGGAGCAGATTATTCTGTCAGTTTTCTGGGCCTTCGAGTTTTACATCAACTCTGGGGCTAATCACTCCATACTTGTTTAACCTGCCCATGAGGGACACAATTTTCCCAGCTCTATGATCATCAGTGATTTCAGATTTGCCAGTGTAACCACTCTTCATCATCACAGCGAGAAACCGAATGATTTGGAGCACAGCCTAATGAGAAACCGGCGTTTGCCTCTCTTTTCGGCATTGTTGACGCTTGAGAGCATCAGCCAGGACATTCATGTGCATCATTGTGGTGGCGCAGAAAGATGGCAGAGTTAAAGGGTAATTTTTAAATGAGAAGTTAGTTGGCTTGAAGGGAGAGAGTACATGCTGCCTTGCTCAGACTTAGAGTGATAGCCTGGAGGGGCGGAACACAACTATCTGGTTTCTGATTTATGCCCCCAAATTCTAGAGTTACAAGGCAAGCCCATAGCAAGAGCATAACAAACTACAATCTATGAAGTAATGTTTCTGCCCACTGACCATCTACATCATATTTCCAGTTTTAATGCTGGAGAGAAGAGGCTGGGGAAAATGTTACAGAGATCAAAGGCTATTGTAAAAGGACCTGAAAAGGGGAATTCTCTTTCATATGGGCCTCTAAGAAACAGAGACCGAGAATCTGAACCCTCCAGAGAGTGTATTCTGGAGGGTTCATACACTGATATGAATGTGAGATAGTCATAGTGATGGTGGTTCAAAACACGCTTCAATAATAACTCCATGAAAAACGTAGTTAATGTTAAATATCTCTCCAGGCAGATTTTGGTGACAAAAACTACAGCAGTACCAATCAAGTTAGTTTTTTTTTTTTTTTTTTTTTGGCCTCTTAAGTACCATGCATGACCTCCCCACCCCCAACACACAAATCACACTCAGATCCTGGTAAGATTAAAAAATTAAAAAAAAAAACAAAAAAACTGCACAGCTAAAAACTTGGAAGATGGCAATGGGGAAAGAATGCAAAGGAAGTAGATAATGTAAACCTAACCCCAGGTCACAGCACAGACTTTCTGCCTATAGTGAGCCAGAGGTGGGAAAGTAGAAAAGATACCACTGTAAATTAAGACCAGAGTGCTGGTTATTACACTCATGTCAATAATTGTTAAACTATTTTTGTGGAGGCTTGGAAATGACAAGCTCACTTATTAACTAAGACTGAACAGAGAAGAGCAAGACTTATGTGAGACTTCAAGCAGGAACAGAGGATGAACTAGTTCCAAAAAAAACAGTCTACAAGCACAGTAAAAGGAAAAAAGTCATTGGCCTACCTGCACAAAAAGAAATAGGAAAAGATAAATCTCTGGTTTGAAAGGGTATGATATCAGAATGAATTTATGATCTACTGAAAGGATCACAAAAATGAAAAATACCTAGGTAATATAAAATTACATTTTTGTATGTTTTCTTAACTTCTTTAACCTTTTAGTTTTAAAAAGCTATGATATACAAAATATTAGACTACATAAAACAATAATAGAGCAATTCTGTTATAAGGGCATCCAATTAGAATAAAATAATATAGCCATATAAGTAGGTTGGAATAAATACATAGCAGTAATAATTGTTGCTGTTCTGAAGAATTCAATATACAGCTTTATTTAATCTAATTACTCTAAGTTGGAATATGTGCTTTTGTATATAAGTGTGTACATAAATAGCATAATATAATTATATAACATATGTTTTATACATTCATATGTTTGTAATATTTGTATTTGTATACTATGTGCAATATATAAAATATAAATGTATTTTATCTGTATATATTAATGTATGGTTTGTAGGTTTCTATGTATGTGTTTATGCCTGTGAATATAACCAATAGAGGAAATAGAATGTGAGACTAATAAATAAATTGGAAATCAATAAATTATTATAACTGTAAATACCCTAAGTAAATAGTGAGAATATATTCTGACATAAATAAAAATTTTAAAAAAAATTAAATAGCATGATCCAGGTAAATCAGTCCTTAGAGGAAAATTTATAGCTATATATTTGTACATGAAAGATAAAAGTTCAAAATAATCATCTAAGCTTCATATCTGGAAACTATCAAAAGATAATATGCACATTAAAAATAAGAATAAAAAAGATAATTTAGATCACAATAAAGTTTAATGTAAGAGGAAAAAACATATTAAGTTAATTAAATGTATATATTCTTTTAAAAATTAACTTAACAGAGCAAATATAAGATGAAATGGATAATAATAGTATTAAATAACTTAAATTTTTATTACAAACTTCACACAGAAAGTTTCTGTCCGATTGGATTTATTTGGGATTTATGTCAAATATTTATGAAAGAAATAATACTTAATTTACATTTTTCTAATGTAGAAAAGGAGAATATAAATTCTTACTCATATTTTTCATAACACACTGCTAAATCTAACAAACGTTCAGGGGAGAAAAGGAGAGAATAAAGAAGAAAATTCAGCAGATAGAAAAAGCATTTGAAAAAATTCAAAATCAATTAATGATAAAATTTTCAGCAAACTAAACATAGAATAGAAAGAAACTTTCTCAAAACATATAAAGGCAACTATGATTGCAGACAACATCATAATTTACAGTGAATTTTGATCACTTTCTTTCGATTACCAGAAGCAAGGCAAGCTATTTTTCTTCATTTATATTCAGTGTTGTAATAAAGTTTATAGCCATTTCAATAATGCAAGAGAAAAAGCAAGACCTTCCAAAAAAAAAGTATGTATTTGCCAAATATCTAGTAATTTACACTGAATAAATCTAGTAGTCTAAAAATCTAATAAAATACAAAACTATGCATAGGAAGCAAATGAATTTAGCCAAATTCTAGGATGCAATACCAACATAGAAAAACATAAAATATATATGTAAATATGTGTGTGTGTGTGTGTGTGTGTGTGTGTGTGTGTGTTTGTGTGTGTAGTTATTCAACACATAGGGACATAGCATTAAACTCAAAAACATATATTTATAATAGCATCAAATCAAAACATTCAAGAATATGTTTTATTTAAAATATTCAAAGAAAGCATACATTTTGAATAGATAAAGGAATTAATAACATTTTTAACATAAAGAAATTGCAGAACACCTACATAAATTGAATTACAAACCATGTATGTGTTTTAAAATTCCCAATATTGTTGAGATGCCAATTGTCCCCAAATTTAAATGATATATTGAATATCATTCCAATTAAATTTTGTTGAACAATGAGAACACATGGACACAGGGAGGGGAGCACTACACACTGGGGTCAGTTGGGGGGAAATACGGGAGGGACGGTGGGGGGTGGGGAGCTGGGGAGAGATAGCAAGGGGAGAAATGCCAGATGTAGGTGATGGGGAGGAAGGCAGCAAATCACACTGCCACGTGTGTGCCTATGCAACAATTTTGCATGTTCTTCACATGTACCCCAAAACCTAAAATGCAATAAAATAAATAAATGGGGAAAAAAAAATTTCCAGATTATTGTTTTGTGAAAATTGACAATTCACTTATAAGATCTGTATGGAAATTCAGAGAATGCAGAATAGACAAAACAACTTTTGTAAAAAGTAATCAAATTAAAAGGTATTGAATTAACTTGTCTCATGCATAATATAAAGCTACTGTAATGAAAACAATGTGATATTATTGCAATGAAAGAAAAATAATTTAGAGTTACAGAATAGTGTCCAGAAATATATTAACACATACATGATCAATGAATATTGAGTAAAGTTACAATTTTGAGCACTTGCTTATATCATACAACAGCTTATTTAAGATATCATATCTAAATATAACATTTTAGAACACATAATATAATGTGTTTGCAACCTTGGGGTAAAGAATGCTTTCTTATGTTGAACACAGAAATCACCCTACATAAACATTTTATAAAATGAAAACTTTGACTTTAACAAAATTAGTAAGATTTTCTTTCAAAAAAGCAAAACTTAGAAAACAGAAATGGAAGGACTTAACTTGAAAAAATAATCAAAACAGAATTGGATCTTGAATTGTAAAGTACTTTTACAACTCAGTGTTAGGTACACAAATAGCCCAATTTAAAAGAGATTAAAATATACAAACTAAATATGGAGAAAAGGCTTAAAAAATGAGTGTATGATAACGCAAATACGGTACAATTACTAGGATATTGGTGTTGGTTACACACATGCTCATTATGTCAACATTCTTTCAGTTTTGCCATATATTAGAATTGTTTATAATAATAATAATCCAATAAAAATATTGAGCTGTTCATTTACAAGTGAAGTACTTTATTTTGGTAAATAATGTTTCTAGAGCAATGCTTCTCTATTTTTACTGCACATCAAAATGATTTGTGGTTACAAACAACTGCAACAACAAACAATGCCACGAAAACGAAGGTATTGGCTCTGCTTTTACTCCAATCTGACTGGTATAATAGTCATTTAAATTTTTAGAACCTTCTCAGGTTATCAAAATGTGCTTTCAGGTTTTGAAACTGCTGATATAAGGCTTTGTACACATATAATTCACCCGGACTTGTTTTAAACACACATTCTGATTTAGTAAGTCCATGTTTTGAAATCATGCATTTCTGGTAATTTCCCAAGTGAGGCAGAAATTGAAGGACCATGGCCACATTTTATGTTCCAAGGTTCTGCTATCATATATCTCAACATTAAATGTGCATCAGAACATCCAGGAGACCTTATTGAAAGTGAAATTGCCAAGCCACATTCCCACTACCAGCTTCTGACTGGATAATTTTGGAGTATGACTCAAGGATGTTCACATCTAGAAATTTCTCAGATGATGCTGGTCCTCTTGGATTAAGAACCAAAGTTTAAGGATCATTACTCTAAAGCTATGCTGTTCAACATGGTACTCAATAGTCACATGTGGTTATTAAATATTTGAAATGTGATCAGTTCAAATCTAGACATTCTTTTAGTATCAAATACTAAATTCCTGGGTTTCAGTAATTTAGCTTGAAAAAATAACGTGAAGTAACTCAATACTTTTATATTGATTTAATTTATAAGGATAGTATTTTAATGGGGAGAAATGCCAGGTATAGGTGACAGGGGGATGGAGGCAGCAAACCACATTGCCATGTATGTACCTATGCAACAATCCTGCATGATCTACACATGTACCCGAGAACCTAAAGTACAATTTTTAAAAAGACAGTGTTTTAGATATCTTTTTGAGTAAATTATACTGTTGAATTAATTGTACCTCTTTTTAAACTTTTAATGTTGCTAATATAAAAATTAAAGTTACATACATGGCTCAGGTTATTGTCTTGCATTTTATTTCTATTGGCCAGCACTACTCTAGAGTTATCAAAAGTTTTTGCTAGATTCCTGATCTGAATTTTACTTGTCCACTTGATCTGCTGTGTCTGTTAAATGAGATGCGATCAAAGGGATTTTCAATATTAAATATTCTAAGATATAATCTCTTGCAATTTATCCTTTTATTACTTCATCACTGGTTCAGACAGGGACTTCTATTTGCATTCAGTTACAAAAGTCTATGGACCACCTTTAACTAAAATTGTAAGCATTTCTTCAGGTAATTTTAATGTCAAAACTTACTCTCTAGCCCTCCCTTTTATAGTAACCTCTGGCAACCTGTGGCCTCACAGAGAAGGTCTCCTTCTTGCCAATCTCTTTTCCAACTGTCCACTTTTGTTCTATTCTCTTTATCTGAGATATTCTTTTTCCTCTTATGCCTATGAAAATCCTGGTCCTCCTTCAAATACCAGCATGGCCCATCTGTGGGAACTGATCACTCACTCTTCTGGCCCTACCTGTTTTGCCCCCAACTCTATGCCTGTCCCTTTAAAACAATTTTTCTCCTTACTTCAATAATATAGTGTTAAGTCCTATGTCTATCCCTGCACTAATGTGCTCCTTGAGTATTAAGACCAATGAAACTTTCTGCTTGCCTCATCTTTGGTGCTTAATTTAGTTTGCACATGGTGGCTGCTCAGGCCTTGTTTTCATTACACATTCCCATGTTGTATGGATGTGAATGTGTTTATTAATTTATAAAAGCAATTTGTGAAGTTGTGATGTATTCTTGGGTTTTATTTAAAATGCCTCTTTGGAGATGGAGTTTCCTCATTAGCAATTCACTAGGGTAATAATTGCATGTGACACCGCTAATGTATTGTGTCCTATTTTCTAAATCCCTAGGTGGGTATAAAAACAAGGGTTGGATCTTAAACAAACACAAAATAGAGAGATATTTCCTTCCTGTGTTGTAACTCCTACTCTGACAAGGTAGACTAGAATATTCCTAATTTGGAAAAGTGTTTTTCCTATTTATTTTGAGAATTCACAGTAAGTAATATTTGCCTGCCACTTAAAACTTTTAGCCTGAATTTGACTTAAGAAGTCTTCCTTTAAGTTAGCGTTAGTGTCTTTGATATTAATATTATTACCTAAACATACTCTTTTTAGAACAAGCATTGATAAGAAATAGAGATTCCACATCTAAATGCAGTTATGGAAATAACAGAATATAAAAGTATCTGTTCTCTATGTTTTCCTGGTATTTTTTTTTCCATTTGAGAATTACCCTGGGTGACTCCCTGTATCCATAACTCCTATGTCTAATATAGGCCCACAGGAGACATTTAATTTCATTTCGGTAGTTGCCTCTTGCAAGCACAGAATATACCCATTTGGTGCTTCATGAAGACCAAACGCATGAAAACATAACCAAGATGAAGTCCAAAATCACTTAAGCAAACTAGACTCCCATCTCCACCCTCTCAGCATGCAATTTATGGTCAGATGACACAAAAGCTCAGGAAAGTTGAGGAATTAACCATTCCAAACTGTGCAATATATATTTGACGAAACTTTTCTGGAAACATAAAGTGTCTTTCCCATATTGGCTCATACTTAGCCAAAGTTTTAATTGTCAGTCTTAATTGGATCCCGTTCCCAGTGCTTTTGACCACCACACAATCATCTGTACACCTCTTCTTTTTCACATTGTGGACAATGTGAGGGCCCTCTATCCTTTCATATCATATTTATTCTCTTTTTTTCCAGTTCACTTCTGACTCCAGAATCCCCCTTGCACACTATAGACACAGTTCAAAACTAGGTCAGTAGTTTCTTGTTGAGGGACACCTTACTGTTATCAAACATCAAACAGAAATTAACAGGAGCGTAAATGTAAAGACCTTATAATGACCCTTTAAAAGCCAAGAGGAGAAAGATCGGACTGAAGACCGTTTGACATAACTAAGTTCTTCAATCAGTTTCTTTACTTATAAAAATAGTTAAATATATTTGAGGGAAGAAACTGTTAAATAGTGATATTAATTAAAGGAATGTCTATAGTCTTTGATATGGTAATTAATGTAAATTGTGAAAGTCTTTATTGGGGATATTGTTTGCTACTTTTTCAACTGTGACTAAAAATCTTTACACACACATGAACACATGCTCACACGTGTGCACGCATGCACAAACATCACATTTACAAAGATCAAACAGCTGGTGACAGTGCTCCATGGAATATATTAGGAAATGGTGCTTTATTTAAAAAAAAAAAAAGCAAAGAGAGGGGATGCTTTGTTTTGGGTCCTATGGAAGAAATTGTCTAAAAAGAAAGATGAAAATATTCCAAAAACATAAAATCAAAGATTAAATATTATTAAAAAGCTATGAACATTTATGAATCTTCAAGAATTTGAAGTGTTTCTGCATTGAAGATGAGACAAAGATGTGAGCAAAAAAAATCAAGGAGAGTTGGGAAAATCAGAGAAGGAACAAGCTGTATTCTGAAAATAGACAGAAGTTTGATTCTTAACAGCAATGGTTCTCAACCAGTAATGAGTGATCTCTCCACTCTCCCTTCTCGAAGGCATGTGGTGACACCTGTGACATGGTGTGGTCGTCTCACTGGTGTGAGAGCAGGCATGTTATTGGCATATTGTGGTTTGAGGTTAGGGATGCTGACAACCATCCCTAGCACTTATAGGGCAAAAGTTAGCCCCACCATCATCACCACTGCCACCACTGTGGAGGCTTACTTCGCTCAATATGTCAATAGTGGCCCTCTTGAGAAGCCTCGCTCTATAACCCCCTGTAATGGGCATGCCAGTCTTGGGATCATGGTTGAGGTTATATGGAGGATTTAGAATTAAGACAAATAATGTGTATTTTTCAGTTGGCAAAAGAGATTCAGAATTTTTTTTCTCGAGGCCTGGTCCTGGTTGTTAAGCTTGAATTGACAAATTTATAAATAGATAGGTGAATGCAGGGGTAGGATGAAAAGAGGAAAAGTTGAGATGAGGCTAAACTGAGAGGTGGTGAGGCAGTTATATGTAAGAAAAGTAAAAGGCACAGATAGTCTTATTACCCCTATCAAATCATGAGCAATATTTGGGTATATGGCCTCCTAGAATTTTTAAAATAATTTATGACACCTATCACTTTATATTATCATATCATAGTGCATATCGTGAATTTATTAGTCAGGGAACCTGCTATGTGCTATTTTGTAAATCTACAATAAATACTTGTTTAATCTATAAAAAATCATATGTATGATATACATGATTACATGTCATATATATATGTATATATACACACACACACACACACACACATATATATATATATATATATATATATTCCAAATCAAGTGATGACACTCAGCAAAAGGAGGACGGTAGAGGCCTACATAGTTTCTTTGAATCTCCGCAGTTTCTCATTTTCTAACTTTTAACTCCTTGGAAGACACTTTGTCTTTGATTTGACCAGAAGAACGGCATGTTAGCATCCTGACCACTAGATGGCAGTAGCAAGACAGTATTTGATAATAGCAGGTTCTTGGTGTCTAGGTTTAAAAAATATATATACTTCTTTTGTTGTTGTTTGGTAATTCGATTTGTGTCTGTCTATCAGAAAAGGATAAGGAGATTTCAGAGGTAGACGGCAAGGGGAAAGAGGAAAGAGCATTAGTGGTATAATTTCTTTATAAGAAACAAGGAATAGAGCTGCTTTTCTGTGCACCACAAACCTGCCCTTTCTCCAAGTGAAAATGTTTCACACAATTGTAGCCCTACATTTAATAGCTGTGAATCCCTCAGCAAAGGCAGCTCCTTACAGGGCAATCACCATCACTCTCCTTCTCCACACACAAATACTTGAAAGTGATGTCTGTTTTGTTTTTCATTTACTGGTAAGGATAATCCCATTTTAGTTTACAATTTTATACACTATAGACTTTTCTCTGCTGTAAACGGATAAACATTTTTCATTTATCTACAGTATTGTGTCAGTAGTGGTATGTTGGCCAGCCTATGAATCAGTATCAAGATCAAAATTCAATTTTTTACTTGAGCCATGAAATAGATCAAAATTTTCATAAATAGCTTGCCTTTGCCTATGTTTTAGCCAAGCATGCTACCATCAAGTGACCAAGAATGATAAAGGATCAAAGAAAAAAAAATGTTTAGGTGCATAGCTCTGTCTCAAAAAAAAAAAATGTTTAGTTACCATTCAAAAGTACTTCTAAGTTCATTGTTGGTATAAAAAAGACTCTTTCTGCATTTTTAAAAAGAGAATGTGGATATTTCTGTTCTCGGGATGGATGACTTTTGGCGATTAAAGAAAGTGTTTTGCTGTTGTTTTGTTTTGCTTTGTTTGAGACGGAGTCTCACTCTGTCGCCCAGGCTGGAGTGCAGTGGCGCGATCTCGGCCTCCTGGTTTCGGGCGATTCTCCTGCCTCAGACTCCGGAGTAGCTGGGACCACAGGCGCGAGCCACCACGCCCCCTAATTTTTTGTGTTTTAGTAGAGACAGGGTTTCACCAAGTCGGCCAGGATGGTCTTTATCTCCTGGCCTTGTGATACGCCTGCCTCAGCCTCCCAAAGTGCTGGGATTACAGGTATGAGCACCAAGCCCGGCCTAAAGTATGTATTTAATGGGTATTAAGGAGACATTTTGAGTGTTCAGTTTTGATTGAGAATAGCTTATTTCACTGATGCCTTTTCTTTTTTTCCTTTTCTTTTTCCGTTTCCTTCTTTTATTTTTCTCTTCCTTTCTTCTTTTCTTCTGTCCTTCTCTCTCTCTTCCTCATTCTGTCTCTCTGTATGTTTCCTTTCCTCCTTTTTAAATAAGTATATATAAAACCACTTTTCTCTGTGAGGTGCTTGTGACAGAGGGACATTGCTGTTATTCCTATTAAGCTTGCTTTAAAATTTTGTAATATCAAAAACTAGATGTGTGGCAACCCTTCGAAAAGGTAATATTTAGGTTGGGACATGGAGAATGACTCTTTGACCATTCAGAGGTGGGGTGGGTGGAGGAATGATGGTGGGAAAGAAAGAGATGGTGTAGCTGTTCAGGACTGTGGGACAATATAGACAAAGTCTTTAAATATATATGGAACTTTGCTTATTCCACGAAATGACATAGGATTAAGTGTTTGAAGCCCAAGAGCAAAGGAGGAAAGAATACAACTTGAATTTGGATAAGCACATCACATAAGATCATATATTTTAACAACAAAGGAAACCACTGGATCTTAAAATATATGTGAATTTTTATGTATAAGTATATTATAGATTGCCTCCTATTCTTCATTGAGAATCTATGAGAATATTAAAGGACAATTAAAAGGTAATCAATACATTACCCACAAGCACTAAAATAGAAAAAAAATAAGAAAAACAAGATCTTCTTTAAATGATAATGGAAACACACAAATATAAAAGTACAGTAGGTATAAAACCTGCTACACATTTAAATCACATGATGGTTTTCAATACGTATTATGTTAAGCTGTCTTAAATATGCAGATTTAATATTGTGTATCTCTAGTGCAGCTAAGTTATTCACATTTGTTTTCAGATGATTATAATGTTCAACTGAGATTAAGTAACATGGTACCAAGGCATATACATTGCTAACTTTGGGACTACTTCCTTTCAAAAAATTAGTTCAGCCTGTATGTCCTCGTAAAGTATATTTACTTATGTAAGTTAAATATTTAAACTGGTAGGCCTCTAGTTCATCCTGTGGGAAGCTTGAAAGGAAAGGTAGCTATGAGGTCACATGAAAAGACACTATGTTAAGTGGGACCTGACACTAGCTGCCCCTTGTCCACTTTTCTTTCTGCAATACAAGAAAACATTATTCCTGTAGACACAGGCAAACATGCAGACTAGCTGAGCAGAATTCACACTGCAGACCTGCTCCCAAGGGAGTAAAGAGGAAAGCATTTGGGAAGTTTGATAGTTTTCTTGCAGAGGGGGTGTTGAGGGAAAGGAGAGGCTTTGGGGTGAGGATATACATTTTTTTTCTTTCAAATATAAACAGAGATATTTCATATGTTAACTGTCTGTTTATATGAGAGAGGTAACCATGAAGTCTGGACAGATAACAAGTGAAAACAAAGAAGAGAGGGAAGAAAGGTAAAATTAAACAAGACCACACAGACAAAAAGAAAAGAAAAGCCGCAGACAGTGCAAAAACAGTTAACGTTATAAACGAATTAGTCGTAGCCATGAAGAGGCAAGTCTGGTCATCTTACCTTGACAAGGCTGGCTGCGGTTCCTCACGTACAAAACTTAATTATCAATGTACCCTCTGAAAAGTTTCAGGAATGTAACTCTGATGTGTATGTATACGCACACCATTCTGTGTAGCACATCACATTGTTCTTCCCCTTAACACATTCACATACATGGCATAAGCCATGTCTTGGCTATTTCTGATTTTGGGATTTGGTGAGTAATTTATTGGGGTCCCTGTTTTAGTAAGGACACACATCTGTGGAACCTCCTTCTCATTCAGAACCTGTTTTATTAAATGCCTTCAATTATGAGATTACAGAGTATTGCCAACTGCTAGAGACTTGACTTCTCATTTTCTACCTTCAAATCCTCCTTGGAATTCTTCAAATCCAGCCGTAGAGCAATTTGCATAGACCTGACTAGTCTAGTGGGCTACTTTTAGGAACTCTGGAGAAATAAGGAAGCAAGGTGAATGAATACGCCATGCCCTATTTTGTGTGGGATTTCTCATAAAAGAGGAAGCAACCAAACCTGGGAATTCAGTATGGAGAAGGAGTCTCTCTCCTGAGGCCATGAAGCATGACCCATATCCCAGATGAGAGCAGCAGGAAAGACTGAGACACGAGGGGTTGCCCTGGTCTGCTTGTAGATTTAAAAATGAAGGCAAAATTTTCAGCTTCCTCCTTCAGGTTAAAGCATAGATTCTCAAACTATGGGATATTTATCACTGGTAATTTTAAACTTTAAAACATCAGAGATTTTTATAACAGTGTTTTCTTATACTCATCTATCAGTCTATCCATTTATTTCAAGAAGAATGTCTTGGTGTGATATGATTGTCTTTACCATTTCCCTTATATGTACTAATTCATAAATTTGGCAAAGAAATCAACTTCAGGCTTGAAATCTCAGACAAACAGTAGTACTTAGCCAATCTTTAACAATATTGTTGGCCAGACGCAGTGGCTCACGCCTGTAATCCCAGCACTTTGGGAGGCCGAGGCAGGCGGATCACGAGGTCAAGAGATCGAGACCGTCCTGGCCAACATGGTGGAACCCTGTCTCTACTAAAAATACGAAAAAAATAGCTGGGCATGGTGGCATGTGCCTGTACTGTAGTCCCAGCTACTTGGGAGGCTGAGGCAGGAGAATTGCTTGAACCCGGGAGGCAGAGGTTGCAGTGAGCCAAGGTTGCGCCACTGCACTCCAGCCTGGGCGCCTGGTGATGGAGTGAGACTCTCAAAAAAAAAAAAAAAAAAAGAAAAAAACAACGTTGTCTTGGTTAGTTGTTTATACTTCAGTTTTTATAGCAAGGGTTGATTGTAATTTATAGTAATCACAAGAAATTTAGGTGAAAATAAATTTATGTATGTTAAATATTAGCCAAAGGGAGGAACATATTAAATGATTAGCAATTTATGGCTGGGCATAATGGCTCATGCCTGTAACCCCAGAACTTTGGAGGGTCGAGGAGGGCAGATAGCTTGAGCTTAGGAGTTTGAGACCAGCCTGGGCAACATGGCAAAACCCTATCTTCACAAAAAGAAAAAAAGGAAAATAAAGAAGAAAATTAGCCAACCATGGTGGCAGACACCTGTAGTTCCAGCTACCCTGGAGGCTGAGGTGTGAGGTCCGATGGAACCAGGCAGGCAGAGGTTGCAGTGAGCTGAGATCATGTCACTGCACTCTAGCCTGGGCAAAAGAATGAGACGCTCTCTCAAAATAAATAATAAATAAAATAATAATAATAATTAGCAATATAGAGAGCTCATGCATGTGGAGAGGTTTATGAACAACTGAATCCTGATTATGATGCGAGGTCAAAGCAGTTGTTTTCTGCTCTGAATGGCATTAGAATCACATTAGGAACTTTAAATTTATAGAAGCTAGGATCCCATCCCAGACCAATTAAATTAGAATCTCTAAGGAGTGGAGCCTGGACATTGATTTTTGTAAAGTTCCCCAAGTCATTTTACTGTGCAGCCAGTTCAGAGAACCACCAGGTTAGAGGATGCTGATTAGAGTAATTATAAAAAGTAGATGTTCCCACTCCAGCACACACTCAAACACAGAGATAGCCACAAATAAATAGGCACAATGATATAGCCATATAAACACTTTATTTAAAATTTAAGAGGTTTTCTTGTTAACAGAATAACAAGTTGTAATTGAAAATAGACTACCCTCCCTTGCTCTGCAGATTCAAATGCCTGGGCGTCAAAGCACATTCTACTGGGACCAAGCTCAGGTTCAGCCATTAGCTTAATTTGTCACCTTGGGTAAGCCACTTGACTTCTCTGTGCACCAATTTCCATTTTTACAAAATAAAGGGAGAAAAGATGTTTGACAGGGATAATCCCTAAAGACCCTTCCAGCTACAAATCTGTACAGTTTTATTTTATTTTAAATGGAAATGGCCAGACAGTAAATGTTTTCTGTTTGGTTTAGCATTAATGATGAGAATTAAAAATAGAATGATAGGTGTAGTGCATGAGGTTTTACTCTCTTTTGTTTTGTACTGGAGACAGATTTTGAAAACGAATTTTTCTTTCCCTGGGCTGACAGTTCAGCTAGCAAGCAACCTTTAAAAGCCTTACTCAGAGCAAGGAAACCAACTTGAGTATGCACAGAGAAGACATGGTTGACCTAGTAATGAGGACTGTGTAAAATTGCATTGATTTTCTCTTTTGACCTCCCTTTCCATTTAACCATTTGTCAATAATGGAGAAAGAAAACTGTAGGATGTAATTTTTCAGCAACTGGAAAAAAAATACCACTTGTCCAGGAGAAGGAAGTTGGAATACAATTTTGACATGGAATCAAATCTTTATACAGAGTGACTTTTCTCAAGGCTTATGTTGAATATAAATCCATGAGCTCAAACAAGTCTTTTTCATTCAAGTTTCTCTGAATTTTTTACTGTCCTTACTCAACTTTTTCCTCCACATGTATCCTAGACTCCCCCCAACTCTTTATTATTATTATTATTATTATTATTATTTTCTAACACAAATGTCTTTTAAGACAGTTTAGGGGCCACTTCCATAAAATATCCCATAATGATTTCAACAAAATCGTTACCAATTGACAAGATTAGTTGTGCATAGCATACCTACCAATACCTTAGTACCCATATCATCTCACAATTAGTTTATTTGTCTCACTTGTGAAAATGCTAGTTCTTTAACGTCATGAGAATGTCCTTATCCATTTTTATATTTCCAAGAGCTGACACCATGCCTGACACATAGCACAGTTTTGTAAAATGGTAGTGAACAAAAATTTCTTTAAGATAGAAATGTTGCCAAATATCATTTACTCAAAAATGGTTATTTCTACCACAGAAATGATATGTCTATCAGACAATCCACTTATAATTTTTCTCAAATAATCCATATTCAATCCCAGAAGGCGAAATTGGCTACAATGTATTGTATTATGAGCCAACACTGATGAATTGGTTATGTCTGGCTAAAGTATTGGTTTGATACGAATTTTGAAAGTATATACGCAGTAGCTAAGAATGTCTTGACTATTAGAAATATCCAACATGGGTACTGGTAGGAAGGTTGCCAGTCAACAGATTTTGTGCTCGTTAAACCAAACTAGTTACTAGAATGGAGACAGGATTTAGTTAACTGAGGGGTGCAATCGTAGCTGGGAAAGCCTTTTAGAAGTAAGCCAGCTACAGAGAAAACACCCCAAAAGTATGAGTTAATATGTGGGCTTACTGTGAGCTATATATGAAAAATGTTCTCCTATCTGAACCAATTTTTCTCAAAGGAATTTTACCATTGTGTGTGTATGTGTTCCAGCAGTAATGGTGAGATGATGAGGCAAAGTGTTTATGCTCTAGAGAGATAAATTGCTTGCAGTATGATATGACCTTTTGAAAAACTAATATGATATTTTTATGTAAACACTGATGTTAGCTACAGCCTCCTTTTCCACTTCAGCTCCCCTCTGAAATTGATTCAGCCGAGGAATTCAACCTCACCTAAGATCTTGGCCACTCTCTAGGATGGCCAACATCACGACTGATAAACTTAGTAAAGACAGAATCAGCCCTCTTGCTCCATTTTCAGAAACCTCTAATAGCCATATGCCCTTCAAAACTCTTTGCACTGTTGACAGAGACAACTTGACATTAAGATTCCCTGTAATGTGATAATTATCTCTTTATCTGTCTCTCCTTTTGGAATAGGAGCTGTTNTTTTGAAGATGGAGTCTTGCTCTGTTGCCCAGGCTGGAGTGCAGCAGCGTGATCTCGGCTCATTGCAACCTCTGCCTCCCAGGTTCAAGCAATTCTCCTGCCTCAGCTTCCACAGTAGCTGGGACTTCAGGCAGGCCACCACGCCTGGCTAATTTGTGTATTTTTAGTAGAGACAGGGTTTCACCATGTCAGCCATGATGGTCTTGATCTCCTGACCTCATGATCTGCCCGCCTTGGCCTCCCAAAGTGCTGGGATTACAGGTGTGAGCCACCTCGCCTGGCCTTCACAAAATCTTTTTATTGTAAAATGAAATATTTATTATAAATCATGTACAAAATATATAGCTTAATAAATTATTATAAGACTATACCATTCAGTATGCCAGATCCCCTCCACGGCCCCGTCCCAGTCACAAATCCTGTGTTCCCATTTAGTTGCCATTCTTCTAGGTTTTATAGTAATCACTTTCCTGTATTTTATTTTATTTTATTTATTTTTTTTGAGATGGCGTCTTACTCTGTCACCCAGGCTGGAGTGCAGTGATGGGATCTCGGTTCACTGCAGCCTCTGCTTCCTGGGTTCAAGAGATTCTCCTGCCTCAGCCTCCTGAGTAGCTAGGATTATAGGCACACACCACCAGGCCTGCTAATTTGTGTGTTTTTGTGTGTGTGTGTGTGTGTATGTAGGTATGTATGTAAGGATGTCCGGAAGTCATGAAAGAGAATATAAAGTCATATTTACTTCTAGATAGGACTTAATGATAAATGTCTTTCTGAGTTTTGGAGATGAACTTTTCAATTTGAACCAGAACTTCTAATTTTACATAATTTTTTTCAGTTACTATATTAACCTACTTTAGATTAAAAAAACAACATGCAGGGCAGAAAATCTGGTTCGGCTGCATCTAAGAATGGAAACTGCAGAAAATGCAGAATGTGTTTCAAATATTCACTTTTAAAAATGTGTCAGTGAAAAGCAGAAATGAAATAAATACTATGCTTTACGCCCCCAATGTAGTCATAAACACATTGTAGCTAGCACATAGGTGATAGATAGGTTGATCGTTTCATAGATTTTAAAAAGCAGACTTTTCTGTCTTCCTACTCAAAGTGTCATCACCTTTGCCCTGTCAGATGAACATAGAAAGGTTCACTAATATTAAGTATGCAGCTCAAATATTGCTCACACTGTACTTAGCACTCCGATGAAGAAAGGGAACACTACAAACAGTTTCTTCTGTGCACTAACCTTCAACAGTGACCACGATCCTGAATTCTAGCACTCTGTAATGATTTTTGCCTGTTATTTTATTTCACATATGTGAAGTTGTATAGCACTTTTTCATTTGCACCTGAAGCCTTTCATTCACAATTACCTATTTGAGGTTCATTCATATAAGCCCTTCTATGAGTAAAGGACTTAATACCCCTCCTGCTGGGAGCATTGCCAGGAGACAGCCCTCTGCTGTCAGCGTCTTTCTAAAATTGATTCCATTGAGGAATATAACCTCACCTAAGGTCTTGGTCACTCTCCAGGGTGGCCAACATCATGACTGATGAACTTAGGGGTAGAAAGAATCATCTCTCTTGCCTCTTTTCCAGAAGCCTCTAACAGCCATATGCTCCTCAAAACTCTTTGCAGTGTTGGTAGAAGAATCTGCTGGGACTGCCTCAAAGTAGGCTTTTCCTTCTGTCCAATCCTGCTTCTCCCCTTACTTTACTCAAGTACCAATCCAAGCAGTACCTTTAATACCCATCCATGAAGATGCAGTTGTTTGTTTGTTTTTCATTGTCCTTGCTGTGTAGTATTCCATTGTGCACATAAAACATGAGTTTTGTGTACATTCTACTGTTGATGATTCTATATGAGTAGTTTCTAATTTTGGTAATTATAAACAGTGTCACTATGAACATTCTAGTATATCTGTTTTGGTAAACATCTGTATGAACTCGCATTGAGTGCTTATGTAAGAGTGGGATTCCTCGGCTTTTGAATTTGCGTATTTTCAGTTCTTGAATATGTTTATGTTCTTGTTTAGCACTGAGACTCTTATTTTAAATGAGAGTCTTTTTCTTACCCAAAGGAATGAGGGAGACATATTATTCAATTGATAATGGGTTATTTCAGGTTGAAATATAAATATGTATTTATAATATTCTCTGTGTAATATATAATATTGCCTGTGGTCCCCTATGAAAGCCTTTTTTTCTAGGGGACCACAGAGAATATTCAGAGAGTGAGTGAAGAAGAAGGAATGGTCTTTGCTTTGGGGATGAAAGTAAGTAGCAGCTTGGGTAGAATGAGTTGGAGGAGATGATCTAGAAATCTGGAGCCAGACTCTGAAGTGTATCCAACATACGATCTATCTCTTAGAAACTGCCAGGTGAAGAAACGGGCATAGTTGAGTGCAGAGTAACTTTAGAGATTTCAGGATATTTAAGCTATGGTGACACAAAAGACTCCATGGAGTGGTGGGAAAGAATATCTTTGCAAGATTTTTAATTCATAGTGAACCTCTTGCAATAGGAAATTGGTGAGAACAGATCCCATGGAAGGAGCACATTTACTAGTATGATTTTAAAAGCAGAAATAGGCCGGGCGCGGTGGCTCAAGCCTGTAATCCCAGCACTTTGGGAGGCCGAGGCGGGTGGATCACGAGGTCAAGAGATCGAGACCATCCTGGTCAACATGGTGAAACCCCGTCTCTACTAAAAATACAAAAAATTAGCTGGGCATGGTGGCGCGTGCCTGTAATCCCAGCTACTCAGGAGGCTGAGGCAGGAGAATTGCCTGAACCCAGGAGGCGGAGGTTGCGGTGAGCCGAGATCGCGCCATTGCACTCCAGCCTGGGTAACAAGAGCGAAACTCCGTCCCAAAAAAAAAGCAGAAATAAACCAAAAGGAAATTTCAAAAATTTCAATCCCACAAAAACATCTACAGAGTCATGTTCTGGGTTCTATGACTGATTTTTGAAAATATGTTTCTACAGCTGAAAAGCTCAATTCTGTGTTGAAAGTTAAACTGACATTGTTTTACCTTGGACCACACTCAGAAGAAAAAAAAATGTTCATATGATTAAAATAGTATTTATCTGGTATAGTTTCCTAAGGATTAAATAATAAAGACTAGTTCATAAAATTGCTAGAATTACTTTTTAAAGAATGTATGGAATGTATTTTTTAGAGTAGTTTTAAATTCACAGAAAAATTTAGCAGAAAGGAAGAGATGACCCATATACTCACTCCACCGCCCCGCTGCCCTGCCAGCTATCAACATCTCCCAGCAAAGTGGTACATTTTTTACAAATGAGTACATTTCCCCACTATCAACATCGACCAGCAAAGTGGTTCATTTGCTACAAATGAGTCCACACTGACACATCATTATCACCTTTAGTCCATAGCTAACGTTAAGGATAATTCCTAGTGTTGTACCTACTATGGGTCTGGACAAATTTGTAATGTGTATTCACCATTATAGTAACATACAGGTAATTTTTACTGCTGTAAAAAATCTGTCTTCCTCCTCTTCATCCCTCCCTCCCTCCCTGCTTCATCCCTTCCTCCCCCAATCCCTCGAAACCACCGATCTTTGTTTTGCCTTCTCCAGAATGTCATGTAGTTGGAAGATGGTATATAATCTTTCCAGACTGGCTTCTTTCACTTGGTAATATGCATTTAAGGTTTCTGAGTATCTTTTCATGGCTTGATAACTCACTTCTTTTTGGTTCTGAATAATATTCCATTGTCTAGATGTACCACATTTTATTTATCCATGAATCTACAGAAGTACATCCTGTTTTTTTTTTTCTTTTGAGTTTTGGTAATTATGAACAGGAAAGCTATAAACATCTGTGTGCAGGTTTTGGTGTGGACATAGTTTCAACTCCCTTGGGTCAATATCAAGGAGTACTGTTGCTGGATTGCATGGTAATAATATGTTTACGTCTGTAAGAAACTGCCAAACTGTCTTCCAAAGTAGATGTGTTGTCAAATTTTGCATTCCCACCAGCAACAAGTAAGAGTTCCTCTTCCTCCATGTCTTTAGCCTTTTGTGTCAGCGTTCTGGATTTGGGCCATTCTAATCGGTGTGTGGTGATAATTCATGTGGTTTACGTTTACATTTCTCTACTTACAAATGATGTAAAGCTGCTTTATATATGCTAATTTTTTACCTGCATACTTCCTTTGGTCAGCTGGCTGTTAAGGTCTTTGGCCAAAATTTTTTTTTTTTCTTTTGAGATGGAGTCTCAGTGTGTCACCTAGGCTGCAGTGCAGTGGCGCAACCTCTGTTCACTGCAACCTCCACCTCCCAGGTTCAAGCAATCCTTGTGCCTCAGTTTCTCAAGTAGCTAGGACTCCAGGTACTTACCACCACACCCAGCTAATGCAACATTATTTTATGAAAGTTTTTCATATAGATTAGTTTGTTCTATCAAAAATATAATACTAGTTCCTTTGTTCTACATTGATTATATTTTTCTGTGATTATCTCTGTGCTCTCCATAAAGATAATTGCTTGTTTATTCTTTTAAAATAAGATTCCAGTCTACGTTATCTAATCTATCTAATCTATGTTTTTCTAATGATCCTTTGAAACACTGGCAATTTTGGTGTTTCAAATACGACATGGTATGTATTTTTAAGATAAATATGTTCCACATTCTTTCTTTCTTTTCTATTGCAGTGGTTAATACTGCGTGTCAACTTCACTGGATTGAGGAATACAAAGTACTAATCCTGGGTGTGTCTGTGAGGATGTTGCCAAAAGAGAATAACATTTGAGCCAGTTGGCTAGAGAAGGCAGATCCATCCTTAATCTGGTGGGCACAATCTAATCATCTTCCAGCAAATGTAAAGCAGGCAGAAAAACATGAAAAGGAGTGTTCAAGATACAGGCCTAGCCTCCCAGCCGATATTTTTCTGGATGTTCCCTGCCATTGAACACTGGACTGCAACTTCTTCAGTTTTGGGACATGGACTGGCCCTCCTTGCTCCTCAGCTTGCAGACAGCCTATTGTGGGACCTTGTGAGTTAATACTTAATAAACTCCCCCCCCTCTCTCTCTCTCTAGATAGATAGATAGATAGAAATACTTGTTAGTTCCGTCCCTCTAAGAGAACCCTGACTAATACACTAACCTTCATTAAGTAGTACTTTCATTAGCAGTAAATTGAAAACTACTAATTTAATAAATAAAATATATATTTCATTTTGTTTATAGCATTTTTCTATCCTCTACTCCATAGGTAACCATGTTTTAGCTGTTTGTTGCTTATCCTCCCAGAGTTTTTACTCATACATGTACAAATACAGTTTATTATCATTGCTTTATTTTGCACTCTGTAAGTATCAGGATGGCTAAACCAGTAACCATCATAACAATTTTACACACACACACACACAACACACACACACACACACACACACACTTTTGCATTTCTTTTTCATCGATGAGTTTTACATGTCTATAAAAATTTTAAAAACCTAAGCATATTCTTAGATCTTTTTTCTATTTAATGATGAGATATATGCTCACTCTCCTTGAATCTGCGTGGCATGTCACTGCTTCAGTCAAAAAAAAAAGTAGAGGTAAATGAGTTCCACTCATAGGTTATAAAATGTCATGCAGCTTTTACCTAATTTACTTTAACACTTGGTCCTGGAGATTTGACAAGCTGTTAAACATAAGACCTAACACCATAAAAACCCTAGAAGAAAATCTAGGCAAAATCATTGAGGACATAGGCATAGGCAAGGACTTCATGACTAAAACACCAAAAGTAATGGCAACAAAAGCCAAAACAGATAAATGAGATCTAATTAAACTTCAGAGCTTCTGTACAGCAAAAAACACAATCATTAGAGCAAACTGGCAACCAACAGAATGGGGAAAAAATTTTTGCAATCTACCCATCTGACAAAGGGCTAATATCCAGAATCTACAAAGAACTGAAACAGATTTACAAGAAAAAAACAAACCCATCCAAAAGTGGATGAAGGATATAAACAGATACTTTTCAAAAGAAAACATATAGGAAGCCAACAAACATATGAAAAAATAGTCATCATCACTGGTCATTAGAGAAATGCAAATCAAAACTACACTGAGATACCATCTCATGCCAGTTAGAATGGCAATCATTAAAAAATCTGGAGACAACAGATGCTGGAGAGGATGTGGAGAAATAGGATCACTTTTATACTGTTGGTGGGAGTGTAAATTAGTTCAACCATTCTGGAAGACAGTGTGGGGATTCCTCAAGGACCTAGAAATAGAATCAAAGACAAAAAACACATGATTATCTCAGTAGATGAAGAGAAGGCCTTAGACAGAATTCAACAGCGCTTTATGCTAAAAACTCTCAATAAGGTAGGTATCAATGAAACGTATCACAAAATAATAAAAGCCATTTACAACAAACCCACTGCCAATATCATACAGAATGGGCAAAAACTGGAAGCATTCCCTTTAACACCTGGCACTAGACAAGGATGCCCTCTCACTCCCCTTTTATTCAATATAGTATTGGAAATTTTAGCCAGAGCAATAAGGCAAGAAAAAGAAGTAAAATGTATTCAATTAGGTAAAGAGGAAGTCAAATTGTCTCTATTTGTAGACGACATGATTATATATTTAGAAAACCCCATAGTCTCAGCCCAAAATCTCCTTAAGCTGATAAGCAACTTCAGCATAGTCTCAGGATACAAAATCTATGTGCAGAAATCACAAGCATTCCTATACACTAATAACAGACAAACAGAGAGCCAAATCAGGAGTGAATTTCCATTCATAATTGCTACAAGAAGAATAAAATACCTAGGAATACAACTAACAAAGGATGTGAAGGACCTCATCAAGGGGAACTACAAACCACTACTCAAGGAAATAAGAGAAGACACAAACAGATGGAAAAACATTCCACGCTCATGGTTAGGAAGAATCAATATTGTGAAAATGGCCATACTGCCTAAAGTAATTTACAGATTTTTTTTTAATGTCTAGTAAACAAAAAGAAATCATCCGAAGCCAAATCAGAACTGTCACATGGATGCTTCATGATTTACCATTGAAAGGCTCACAAAATTGTCCTTGCTGATGCGAGAGGTGAGCAGAGGCACTGTCATAGAGGAGAAGGACCATCTCTCTGGTGAAGATTTTCTGCTAAATATTTGACTTTCTCAAAATACTCTTATTATGAACAGATGTTATCATTCTTAGGCCCTCCAGAAAGCTAACAAGCAAAATTCCTTGAGCATCCCAATAAACCGTTGCCATGACCTTTGCTCCCAACTGGTGTTGTTTACTGACTGGACCACTTCTGCCACTTTGTAGCCATGGCTTTCATTGTTGTTTATCTTGAGGATCATACTGGTAAAGCCATGTTCTGTTTCCATTACAATTACTGAAAGAAATGCTTGAGAGTCTTGTTCCCACTTGTTAAAAAGTCCATTGAAAGCTTTTCTCTTGTCTGTAGCTAATCTGGTTGCAACAGTTTTGGCATCTGAGTGGAAAGCTTTCTCAACTTTAATTTTTCAATTAGAACTGTGTAAAAGGAATCAGTTGAGATGTCTGTGGTGTTTGCTGTTACTTGTGCTAATTACTTATCAGTCCTCTTCAATAGAGCATGAACAAGATAAACGCTTATGTTCACAAATTGATATGGGTGGTTTTCCACTGTGGTTTTCATCTTCAACATTGTTGTTGTGTGTTTTCTTAAAATGAGTTAGTTTGTAAACTGCTCACTTCTTTGAGATATCCCCATAAACTTTTCTTAAAGCATTAATGATTTTTACCCATCTTCCATCCAAGCATCGCCATAATTTTGTTGTTTTCTCTTGGTATAACATTGGCAGAATTTCATATAAATTTGACAAGGGCTCTTTTCAAACTGATGTCTTATCTTTCTTAGTGCCTCAAATTACATCTTATTTAGATGTGTTATAAAAAGGTAGTAAGAGTTTATTTTGGTGCGATTTTTAATATATGCATATAATTTTTTATAGTGAGTCTGTTCATAAACTATTTGAAAACTCCTCATAATTGTCAAAAAAAAATTCAGCAGGCCAGTTTTGTTCTGGTCAAGAGTATTGCCTGAGTCCTCCATTTAACCATTACACCTTGGGGACCAGAAGAAACCACCATGAAAATGGACTCACATTCCCTGGTGTTCAAAATCCCCAGTGGATGAATCACCTTGGGTCATTTAAAAATTTTCTGAAACAGAAAATTTGATATTAGGTCTTGCCAATTTCCAAACTCACAGCACACATGAGAAGAACTTAAAAAAAAATTAAACACCTCTCAGATTTGAAGTCAATTTTTAGTAGAACAACATCCTGTTTCCATTTTCATATTATGATATTTACACAATCTTTAATTCCAGGTATTTCTAGGGATATTCTTTAGAATAAAAGTCCACGTAAATATATACAATTAACATTAAAAAAGAAAACTGTAGGTCAATATCTCAGATTAATATTGATGCAAAAATTCTCACAAAATGTTAACAAACTGAATTCAACGATGCACTAGAAAAATTATCCTACACCATCAAGTGGTATTTATCCTAGGGAAGTAAAAATGGTTCAAGATATGCAAATCAATCAATAAGATACATTATATCCACAAAATAAAGAAAAAAACATATGATCATTTCAACTGATGCTGAAAAAGCATTTGATAAAATTCCAAATCTCTTCATATTAAAAACTCTCAAAAAACTGGTTATACAATGAACATACCTCAACATAATAAAAGCCATATACAATAGTCCCACAGCTGGCATTCTACCGAATACGAAAAACTGAAAGCTTTTCCTCTTAGATCTGGAGTGACAAGGATGCCAACTTTAACCATTGTCATTCAACACAGTAGTGGAAGCCCTAGCTAGAACAATTAGACAAGAGAAAGAAATAAAAGGCATGCAAATTAGAATGGAAGAAGTCAAATTATCCTTGTTTGCAGATGACATAATCTTACATTTAGAATAACATAATGACTCCCCCAAAACCTATTAGAACTGATAAATTCAGTTAAATTGCATGATACAAAATCAGCATACAAAGATCAATGGGATTTCTATATGCCAACAGTGAACAATGTGAATTTTAAAAACACACATTTACAAGAGCTACACATAAAATTAAATACCTAGGAATTAATTAAACCAAATAAATGAAAGACGTCTGTAATAAAAACCATAAAACACTAATGAAATAAATTGAGGAGAACACCACAAATGGAAAAATATTCCATGTTAATGGATTGGAAGAATCAATGGTGTTAAAGTGTTCATACTATCCAAAGCAATCTACAGATTCAATATAATTTTTATAAAATAACAATGGCATCCTTCTCAGAAACAGAAAAAAAGTTCTAAAGTTGATATGCAACCAGAATAGTCAAAATTATCCTAAGCAAAATAACAAAACTAGAAGAATCACATTACCTGATCTCAAATTATACTACAGTGGTGTAGTAAACAAAACATCATGATAATGTTATAAACCCAGACACATGGACCAATGGAACATATGGGGAACCCAGAAACCAATCCACATGCCACAATTAACTAATTTTCAACAAGGTTCCAAGAACATGCATTGGGAGAAAAGACAGTTTCTTTAATAAACGGTGGTGGGAAAACTAGATATTCATATCCTGAAGAATAAAACTAGACAGCTACCTCTCACCATATACAAAAATCATATCAAAGTGGATTACAAACTTAAATCTAAGGCCTCAAACCTTGAAACTACTACAAGAAAACATTATGGAAAATCTCTAGGTCATTAGTCTGGTCAAAAACTTCTTGAGCAATACCTCACAAGCATGGACAACCAATGCAAGAATGGGCAAATGGGATCATATGAAGTTAAGAAGCTTTTTCACAGCAAAGGAAACAACCAATTGAAGACAATCCACTGAGTGGGAAAAAACATTTTCAAACTACCCAATTGACAAAGGATTAATAACCAGAATATATAAGGAGCATAAATAACTGTTTAGGAAAAAATATATAATAATCTCATCAAAAAATGGGCAAAAATATGAATAAATATTTCTCAAAAGAAGATATACATGTGGCAAACAGGCACATGTAAATCTTCTTAACCTCACTTATTATCAGAGAAATACAAATCAAAACTACAGTGAGATATTACCTCACCCCAGTTAAAATGGCTTATATCCAAAAGATTGGCAATAACAAATACTGGTGAGGATGTGGAGAGAATGGTACCCTTGTTCATTGTTGGTGGGAATGTAAATTAGTACACCTAATATGGAGAGCAGTTTGGATGTTTCTCAAAAAAAAAAAAAAAAAAAAAAAAAAAGAGGATGGATGTTTTTAAAAAAAAAAAAAAAAAAAAAAGTGTATAGCGCTACTATAGTATCCAGCAATTGCATTGCTGGATATATATCCACAAGAAAGGAAATCAGTATACTGAAGACTTATCTGCACTCCTATGTTTGTTGCAGTACTGTTCACAGTATCTAAGATTTTGAAGCAATCTAAATGTCTATCAACAGACTAATGGATAAAGAAAATGTGGTACATATGCACAATGGAGTACTATTCAGCTAGAAAAAAAAAAGTATTAGATCCTCTCATTTGTTGCAACGTGGATGGAACTGGAGATCACTGTGTTAAGTGAAATAAGCCAGGCACATAAAGAAAAACCCCACATGTTCTCATTTATTTGTGGTATCTAAAAATCAAACAATTGAACTCATGGGCATAGTAAGTGGAAGGATTGTTACCAGAGGCTAGAAAGAGCATTAGGGAGTTGGAGAGAAGGTGGGGATGGTTAATGGGTACAAAAATGTAATCTAAAAAATGAATAAGGGCTACTATTTAATAGTACAACAGGGTGACTATAGTTAATAGTAACCTAAATGTACATTTTAAAGTAAGTAAAAGAGTATAACTAGATTGTTTGTAACACAAAGGAAAAATTCTTGATGGAAACATCATTATCTATGATGCGATTATTACATATTGCATTTCTGTATCAAAACATCTCCTGTACCTGATTTGTACGCTACTATATATCCACAGAATTAAAACAATTTTTTAAAAGATATACAATTGACAAATCTTTGACACAATTATTAAACAATAAAGGCTTATCCAAATCTCCTTCTAATATTTCCCAAATACAAACAGTGGATCCTAAAACATTTCATTTCTAGAAGAGTCAGGGAAAAACAAAACACATCAACGTTCCAATCTGCTGGCAAGTATGGCCTAATAACTATTGTGAAATCAAATTTGATGTCCTCTGATTTGTAATTCTCTGTCTTAGTGAGGACATAACAGAAAAGGACTCCTTGACAGAAATCTAGTCACAAAAGACAAAAATGAAGAGCCTATAACAGTATAAAATAGACAGAGGAGAGCTGGAAGAAAGGCCTGCCAATGGCCCTAAAAACAATAAATTTAGGATTGGGTTCCTGGAACTGTCATGCACTGGTATAAATTCAGAGTGCTTAAGGACGGAACTATAGTGCAGCGTGATTCATCAAATGACACAGTTGAAGAAGAATATCTTTAAATTTTCTTCTAATGCCATATATCTGTGAATCTAGTTTTGTGTCCTGAAATTCATAGGATGATCTGTCTACAACAATACAGGATCCAATATAGGATATGTTTCTAACAGCTATGTGGAGTGCCATGTTTCAGACATAAGTGGAAACACAGCTGAGGGTATTTTATCAAAAATTTTTCTAGTTCAGTTCTCACAGCACATAGATACTGTAGAGACATTTCAAATGTTGGTGTTATTTCTTACCTTCCCTTGATTTTTGTCATTCCCTGTGCTTACATGCAAAGAGGCCAGAGTAGAAATGACATGTCTTGTCTTTAGAAGTCATTGAATGTCTTATCCCAGGCAATCTAGTATGGGATTTATGAATCGTGTTTCTTGGTGGTATATTTTAATGGTATCAGTAACTGCTGATAATCCATTAGCATGTGAGCACTTGAATTAAGACAATAATTAACCTATCATTCGTATATTAACATTACATGTGGTTAGCATCTTTATTTGGTGACATTTCCATCTGGTAAATATAGAGAGAATTTAAACTGAAGTCAAAGAGATTATAAACTGAAATCAATTTCTTTTATTTGAGATGTTAATATGTCAGATAACTTGAAATATGAAGAAAATATTTTTTTAATTTAAAATTTATTTTGACGTTAAAAAATGAATTCAGCTTCAAAATGTATTATAGGTTAAGCTTGTAACACAGGTAAGTGGTAAACCTCTGCTGAATCAGACACACAGGCTTCCCACATGGAAGCTGTTTGGTAAAGTAATCTTCTTGTTGTTCCAAAGATAAAGTTCACACAAAGAAGCCTAAGTAAATAATGCCACGTATATAACATGCATTCCAGAAATTGAACTGCTTTATTATCAACTTCTATTGTTTAATAAGCAACAAGGTCTGAATGGCATATTTGAGAAAAAATTCAATGTGGAATTAACAGAGCTGGAACTAATTCCTAGACATTACCTAAGTGTCTTGAAAAAACCATCTACTCCTTCTGAATTGACTCTTCCATATAAGAAAGTAAATAGTAGATATCAATTTAACGATTAAAATTTTTCAATTTATAAAAATTTGTAAAGCTGTCTCCTACAGAATTTTAGGATTAACCTGTTAAGTGTAGAAATAAAATAAGGCAGGAGTTCATCAGTGTGTTTTATCCTATACTGTGAGAAAGGTTTGAAAATGAGCAGAGACTAGAACCATTGTCTGTTAGCAACAGAGTACATTTCCCAAATAAGAATCCAATCCACAAGTTTTGCATTGTTTCATGTAATTTCAAGAAATACATAAATTCCATTTGTGCATGACTACAGAAAGAAGACAGTTGCTGAAACTTCATCAGAATAAGACTTTGATGAAGATTAAGCTGTAAATTTATACACTTACAAGGTAAAATTTTAAAAAAATGGTGCTAAAGGTCAGTGTAGTGACTCACCCCTATAATTCTAGCACTTTGGGAGGCTGAGGCAGGCAGATCACGAGGTCAAAAAATCAAGACCCTCCTGGTCAAGATGGTGAAACCCCATCTCTACCAAAAATACAAAAATTAGCTGGGCATAGTAGTGCACCCCTGTAGTCCCAGCTACTTGGGAGGCTGAGGCAGGAGAATCACTTGAACCCAGGAGGTGGAAGTTGCAGTGAGCTCAGATCACACCACTGCCCTCCAGTCTGGCGACAGAGTGAGACTCTGTCTCAAAACACACACACACACACACACACACACACACACACACACACACACACACACACAGACACACAGCAATGCTGTTAAAGGATGGAACCTGGACACATAATCAAATAAACTTATCCACTTCTTCCAGCTTAGGCAACTGAGGAGTGGAGCCACTTTGCAAAGTTATGAGAAAAGAACCAAATAGTCTGAAGGTAAATATTCATGGAAGAGAGGAAATATAAAAAACGAATGGGCTTTGGAGTAATTCAAATCTTTGCACATATTCAGACTCTGTAGTTGATTAAATGTGTGAGTTTGGACATCGAGCTGATCACTCTGAGCTTTTATCTTCACTTCTAAATTGAAAGTCTAGCCTTCATCAAACATACCAGATCTTATGGATCTCATCATTAATTCCTGACCCAAAACTGATTACAATTTTAATTAAAAAGTCACATTTTAGGAAGACTTATGCTAAAACATTTTGATGTAAAAAAACCTAATTTATCTTTATTGCTTGTTACATATGCAATGTTTTATCTTTTTATTAATATATTAGTTTAATATTTTATGAAGTAATGGTCATTGATAAGTATTTTTATTTTTAAAATTTTTATTAATTTATTTTTGAGACAATGTCTTGCTCTGTCTCCCCGGCTGGAGTACAGTGACCATATCATGGCTTAGTGAAGCCTCAACCTCTCAGGATCAATAGATTCTTCCACCTTAGCCTCTCAAGTGTATGAAACCACAGATATACACCACCATGTCCAGCTAGTTTTTAAAAATTTATTTGTTTTGTTTTGTTTTTGTAGAAGTGGGGTCTCCCTTGCTGCCCAGGTTGGTGTCAAACTCCTGGGTTCAAATGTTCCTCCTGTCAATGAGTGCATATTTAAACATTTAAAAAGCATTAACAGGACTAGGACAGAAATGAACTTGTCTCTGTCACCCAAAGCAAACATCATTAAAAGGTTTCTTGACAATCTTCTTCAAAAAAGTAATAATCCAGTGTATACATGTATATTTTTATTTACATAAATAAAAAGGTATAATGCACACTGTTATGCATCTTTTGATATAAAATGCATAGAAAATAACTCTTCATCAAGATAGTTTTTATAGTATTGGTAATTATTTGTACAATGTTTAATTGGATCTCTTATTTTAGATATTTTGAAAACAATGGAAACCATTAACGATATATTTAATCAAAACAAGCATGAGTCAGTACTCAATATTTTTTATTTACTCAGAATTATGATGGAAAGTAGGTTCTCCACATCTATTGCTTAATAAAGGACTGCTGGTTAAGGAAGCACTGTGAGGCGAAAAGCACAATAGACTGAATTCGAACCACATCTCCGTCACTTTCTTTTCTTGTATGTTGAAAAGATATTATACCTCCCAGGCCTCAGTTTTTCCATATTTAAGAACCTTGAGAAGACCTACTCAATTTTTGCTTTCAAAGCAAGCTACAGAGTTGGATAATGTATTAGCAAACCACATATCTGCTAAAGTTCTAATGTTTAGAATATACAAAGATCTCTCAAATGGAGTAGCAAAATAAATAAATAATTCAATTCAAAAATGGACAAATGATATGAAAATACATTTCACTGCAGAGAAGGCATAGAAGGGAAATAATCAAATGCAAATATTTTCAGTTTCATCAGCTATTAGGGACATGAAAATCAAAATCACAAAAGTTATCACTACATTCTTACCACAATAGCTAAAATGAAAACAAATTTTAAGTGGCAACCCAAAATGCTGATGAATGTGAAGAGAAACTGGACTATTCATATATTGCTGGTGGAAATGTAAAATGATGTAGCCACTCTGGGTAAGTGTTTGAAAATTTCTTCTTAACTAACTGTTAAAAAGTTTCATATATTAACTGTATGCAACTACCATGTAACTCAACAATCGCACTAATGGGCATTTATGCCACAGAAACAAACATGTATGCTCACACCAAAGTGTATATATGAATGTTTAGACATTATCAGCTTTACTCATAATGGCATAGAAGTATAAATGACTACAGTTTTTCAATAGTGAGTAAACTCTGACCACACCACAGAACAGTAGTCAGTGATAAAAAGGTACAAACGCTATTGATACACTCAACAGCCTGGATGACCTTGAGGAATTATGCTAAGTGGAAAAGGCCAAATGTCAAACCTACTCTGTGTTTCCATTTACGTAACACCTACAAATGACAAAAATACAGAATAAAAGAACAGATTCATGGTTGCTGGAGTTTAATGGGGAGTTAGGTTAGGAGGAAAGCGGGTATAGCTGGAAAAGGACACATAGAGCATCCTAGGGCTGGTGGAAATGTTCTGTATCTTGACTCTATCAGTATCCATATGCTAGTGGTGATATTCTACTGTACAGTTGGAACCTGTTGCCATAAGTGAAAAGTGGATAACAGCAACGTGGTTTCCTTAGGATCTTTGTGTACTGTATTCGGCAAGTGATAATATTACCTCAAAATAAAAAGGTTAATAGCAATAGCATAAACGACTTTGTAGCACTGTCTCATATTTTTTATTTCATTTCATTTCATTTTGTTTCATTTCATTTCATGGTTTTTTTTTTTTTGAGATGGAGTCCTGCTCTCTTGCCCAGGCTGGAGTGCAATGCCTTATCTCGACTCACTGCAACCTCCGCCTCCCAGGTTCAAACGATTCTCCTGCCTCAGCCTCCCAAATAGCTGTAGTGTAGCCCGCCACCACACCCAGCTAAGTTTTATATTTTTTAGTAGAGACGGGGTTTCGCCATGTTGGCCAGGCTGCTCTCAAACTCGCGACCTCAGGTGATCCGCTGGCCTCGGCCTCCCAAAGTGCTGGGATTTCAGGTGTGAGCCACCGCACCAGGCTTCCTACTCCTTACTCCATTGTTTTTTGATGAGAAATCTATAGTATACATATCATTGTTTCTTTATGTAAAATATGTTGCTTTTCTCTGGCTGTTTTCAGTACTTTTTCCTTTAATATTTTGTTTTTCAGCAGTTTTGTTATGATGTGTGTAAGCATGGTTTATTTTACATTTACATCTACTCTGCTAGTCAGTTTTCCAGCTGCCTGCCCCCCACCATCAACTGATCTGCCTGCTTTTGTATTTTTCTCAGAGTCCTTAGGTATTTTACTGGTATATTGCTCAGTGTTTGTGGTTGGAATCAGAATTGTTTTGAAGGGAAACTGAGCACTATCCTGATAAAATATGTTTGAACTGTTATTTTAATATTTTTGTACCACAGGTCATGTTATAATAATATTCTTATTAACCTAATTTAATATATACATATTTATGTAATGGACAAAAGTTACATTCTTACTAGAATGGATATATGTTATTTATATAACATATATAAATGATATATAATATATATATATAAAGCATATATATAATGCATTACAATATCTAATTATCTATAACTAATTATAAATATATTGTTTATGTAAATATGTAAGTATACTTATATAAATATAACAATTATTTATGTAACTATATTCATTCCTTCTCTTCATGTACCTTACACAATAATATGCAAATAAAAGAATATAGCTCAGAAGTGCAGTGGAGCTGCATTTAATTGGGAATTTTTATAATACTTATCTATTTTAGTCAACTAGGGAAGAGTAATAGCAAGTATTTCAGACTCATTTTCTCTAGAAAATCTTATTTGCCAAACCCTTATTTTGAGACGGAGTCTTGCTTTTGTCACCCAGGCTAGAGTGCAAAGGTGCAATCTCCGTTCACTGCATCCTCTGCCTCCTGAATTCAAGCTACTCTCCTGCCTCAGCTTCTCGAGTAGGTGGGAATACAGAAGCTCACCACCATGCCCAGCTAATTTTTTTGTATATTTAGTAGAGACAGAGCTTCACCACCTTGGCCAGGCTGGTCTCGAACTCCTGATCTTAGGTTATCTGCCCACCTCTGCCTTCTAAAGTGCTGAGATTACAGGTGTGAGCCACCACGCCCAGCCACCAAACCCTATTTTTTAAGACCATCATGAGACTAAAGATTCTAATAATCTTTTAATTAGTCTTATTGGAATTATAGTGAGGGACTTTATTTGTGACTTTTTGGCTTTGAGGCATAGGAATTGTATGAATATAAGAAAATTATTTATACCTTGCTGGAAATGAACAGCATTATCAGATGATGTTTAGGTGACACCAAGCACCCAAAAAGCAATAACACATGTGATTGCTTTCAAGGTAATTCCAAAGCTCTGCTTTCTTTCATTTGCAATCCAATATTCCCTAGTTCCTCTTTGCACCTCATTATGGTGCCTGTGAGTTCCAAGAAGCAGATTTGCTTACCAAAAATGAGGGTACAGACCGTAGCCTACCCTCTGATCAGAGCATAAACAAAGTCTCCTAATTGACTGATCAAAATCTACTATGGCTGTGTTACTGAAGTCTCAAGTGCAGACTTGGTAATACAGCACAGCAGTGTTGTACTTTCTCACTGCTTCTGAATTTCCTAAGAACTATCTTCATCTTGCATGATTTGCTACCATTCCTGGCATGCCTTGCTCTTTTATGCCCCTGTGCCTTTGCAGCAAATTATTCTTTCTATGTCAGCTTCTTTTACCACCTTTCACCATCTCTGAGATTTGCCTTTGCATAATACCTCTGATAACTAGTATTGCATATCAACGCAAACTGCATAGATCTAAAGGACAGCTGATATTGCCCCATCATGGTTTACTTCAATTGTCGAACTCAATGCAAATTTTCTGAATAACCACCATAACCAGGCGCTACGATAATTTCTGTACCTGTGACTCTTTCATTTATCTATTCTACAAATATGCATTATTGTCTACTATGTGCCAAGAAAACTAGATTCTGGCAATATGGCAGAGAACAGAGAGACGGTCACCCTGCTAACATAAAGTAAACATTTTCAGAAGGTACATACAAAACATATAAGCCAAATTAAAATATTACAGTAGCTGATAATGCATGCATTGAAGAAATAAAAAAAGGTAAGTCAATAGTATTTATCTCTTAAAGAGCTCACATTCCAATAGATAAATAGATTTAAGAAAATTAAATACAAAGAAGTATGTCAAGTGTTATTGGAAAGTAACCATAGATAATACAGAATAGCAGATGAGAAGATCATGAAGTGAAAAATGTATGAATGAGATTAGAGGAGGAAATGGCTTATGAAGATGCGAAGATGTATTATTGGTAGAAATTAGAGAGGAGAGACACTCAGCCCATGTGGCTAGCTTAGGAAACGTCCTGGGAGTATCCCTCTGCATAGAACAACACTATCAGCACAATTCTATTAAGAAAGCATTATTCATGAGATGAGATATAGGACCTCTGCAAATCAATGATATGAATATTTTTTGGTAGGATTGACTTAATTTTCATGATATTTTGTTGCAACCTGCCCTACACTGCACATGTAAACTATTGCACATCTAAACCTGGGACTTATAAATCATTTCCACTTATTTTTCTATTTATTAAACCTACTTCAATCTGGGAGATATAGATTCTCTTTCATTTTGAACATGTCACAATCTATCTCAGGGCCTTCATGTGAGAATTTATCTTGCCACAAGAATTTATCGAAATGTCCATTGTTATTTGATTATAAGATTTTATAAACATACCTAGATTAGTAATATATTTTCATCTCTACCTGTTCAAAGCTAGATTGAACACTCTTATCACTTAGAATGCATAAAATGCTTATTATTTGTTGTTTATTCCAACCTTATGTATCATTTTTCAAATTTAACTAATGAGGACACAGGCTCGGAGAAAATAATCACAGTCATAATTATAGGAATAACAGCTACTGTTTATGGAATGATTAGTATATATTCACTCTTCTGAGCACTTTATAAATATCATCTTATTTAATGCTTACCACAATCACATCAGGCAAATATTATTATGTCTATTTATAGATGAGGGTGCTGAGTATGTAACTTGTGTAGGGAGGTAGAGCTAGCAAACAGTGGCATCCAACTCAAGTTTCTCTAGTCCCAAAAGACATACCTTTTCCAGTACAAAATAATATCTTCCTGATGCTGCAAGAAGAGAGGGATGGATAACATGATTATGTGTGTCTTCATATCAGTGCCAGTTCTCACATATGTAAAGTACAGGGACATTTCTCCATCTTCAATAAAATAATTAAGATAAGTCTTCAATATCAAGAGTACGATGTGTGGGGGGCTTGTTGGACAACACTATCATGCCTCAATCTTCATAGATTTATCAATGTCTTGTAATCATGTTCTGGTTGTTGCCATCATGACCTATTAAGTCTGGGAGAATCTATTCTTTCATTTTTCTCTTTCTCTTTCTCTCATCTTTCCTTGTCTCTGACCCAGACCTTTCTATTCAGATAGCATACATGTGCTAGATCAGAGTATAAAGGTAAAATTTGTCTGAAACATGGAGGATAATAAAAGAATGATGGACAGCTTTTAGCCAAGTTTCTGTTCTGTCCTCTGAGTTATATATAATGACTTTGCCTGAGAAAAACACTAAGTGAATCCTTCTTCAACCAAACACAGTAAAAAAGGAGGTTGATTTTTTTTTTCTATTTATTTCAGTATGCAATCACAACTTGGTGAGTGGACTAGTTTCTATGCAGTGTAATTATTAACGAGGATGATTTTACTCTTCAGTTAGTTTCTTTCCTTCTTCCCTACATTTTGTGTTATTCATTTATATCTTATGGGACTTAAATTTAATAAATGAATGGAAAAATTCTTATTACTAAGTTTCTATTAAACACCCAGATAGTAATGACTACAATATCACTGAAAATCATCCCATAATAAAAACAATGTTTTCATTAGAACATATAATAATATTGGAATCAAGGAATGATAAATGGATGAATAAAGGAAAGAATGCATTGATGGCTAAATGAATGAATAACAGCTTACTTGGCAGTCAGAAGTACTGAAGAAGTTACTGCTGCTGAATTGAAACTCATTCCTGACACGTATGCACCCTATCCAACCACCTGGGTCACATCTCTGTGCCAAGAGTCAGCCACAGGTGGTGCTGGCTTTCTTGTACCATCTTTCTAAATGCTTCCTCATCTGTCATAGCCTGTGTTTGCTCCTTTCGTGAGCAGCCTCACCCTCTGGCTGTGATCATTTGCTTCTGGACATGCTGTTTTTCTGCTTGTCAAGTAGACCAACATTACTACACTTGCATAAAATGAATAATCAGCACTTTGAGGAGCCATTTTTTGCTCCTAAAATGAGTTTATTACAGGTTTATTTTTCATTGCCTATCAAACAGATGTTGCCTGCTCTCGAAGGAATTTTCTGCGCTTCCCAGTCACTCTGGCTGGGTGGGTTGCCAGATGCTCTGGCACTCTGCAGAGCTCCTCGTGAATGTCAGGGAGGTGAGCAGATCTGCCTCAGCCACAGGAATGGAAATCAAAGTGTTGCTGAGCATGGTGGGACATGGGGTGGCTGCCGCTTCAAAATGGGAAAATGCAAACAAGTATAGAACAGATGCAGACAAGTTCCAACTGCTGTGGAAGCAGCTTGATTCAGTAGAAAGAACATCAGATTTGGAATCAGACCAACCCAGGTTGAAATCCCAAATGTGTCACTTTCAGGCTCCATGAATTGAACTCTTTGCCTCAACTCTAAATCGTAGATTTTAACACTCATATTATAGAGTTGTTATATGGATTAATTATGTCCCTAGTGTATAATAGACGATCAGTAGATAGTAGCTGATCCTCTATTTTCTTAACCAATGTTGAGCTGAATGATTGGAGCAAACCATTTCATAATCACCCCTTTTGTGAATTATATATCTCAGATATATCTATCATCTACATATCAATCTGTGTATCTGTCTAACCTCTCCCTATCTACCTACTCATCCATCTGTAAAATTTCATTGTTATTTAAAGTGGTTACATTTTATGTATGCACTATAATTAACATTGATTTTCAATTAATAAACAAATTGGGTTTTTGTTTAAAAAACATTGCACAATGAACATTTTCTCACACATGCACCCTCACATATCCTGGTGTACTTATTTAATAACTACTTTAAGAGAAATGTTTAAAACTGGATTTGCTCAAAGTTTGTAATTTTACACTGTGTTTAATATAGGCATTTATTTTTCTAAAAGATGTATTCATTTGCATTCTCACCAATGATATCTGAAAATTGTTTTCTTACATTCTAGTAACCACTGGATATTGATGTTAATTTGAAATACATCACCACATAATTTTATTAGGTGCAAGAATAAATACCTTTTATGTACTTATTGGTGATTTGTCTTACTTCCTTTGTGAATTGCCTCCAAAAACGTTTTCAAGTACATCTTTTCTTTTAGTTTGCAAAGGGTGAAGTGGTGTCAGAACTAAGTTGGGAAGATGAAAACTGTGGCAAAGAAAAGTTACTGTTCCCCAAAAACCCATGTGAAGCTATCTTTCCCTACCTCCCTTGTAACGGCATGGACTTTGAATTAGAAATGATCACACTATGTTAAACAACTGAGAGAAGTGGCAGTTAGAATTAATTACACTCATTTAAATTAATGTCAAAGTGAGGCTGCTAAACCGGTGATTTAATAAGAGATTATCTTAGCTTAACCAAAAGCAAAATAATGGTGTGCATACATATACTTATGCATAGGTACATAGTATGTGGTATGCAATGTAAAACATTATTTATTCTAAAATGTCAGTTTAACATTTTTGTTCTATGGTTGAACACAGGTAACTCATACTGCTCAAAGCAAAACTGCAGATGAAAGGGGACTACTGTATGCAAAATCGTTTCACTGTAGTCTACAGCATAAGCTAAAAAGTAAAATAAAGCCTCATGCTTCACAGCTTATTGCATCCTCAATATTACCAATTTATGAGATCAAAGAAGAACCTTAGCTATAATTCCTAATTATATTATTATTAATAATAACCAATACACTTACCCCTTACGACTTATTCTCAGCACTTTACATATGTTAGCTATTTTATCCTTGAAAGTGCCCTATGAGGTAAGAACTGTAATATAATTTTTTTTTGAAGTATGACATGTATTAGAGAGGTTCTATTTTTGAAGCCAGAATTTAAACACAGGTGATCTGGCTTCAGGGTTGAGGCTTGCTACTTCCTGAAAGACAGGTTATGTATTGCTTAGAAACATTTCTGTGTCTTTTCTCTTTTAGAGTCAATCTAGTCTCCTTCTGGATGTGATGTTTTTACAACATTGTTATTTTCTTCAGTTTCCGCATCTTTAAATTTGGGCAATAGCAGTTACCATTACAGCAGATCATATAGGTAAAATACTTAGTACATGTCCTTCCACAAATAAAATATTTGACAAACGATAACAATTATTATTATTATTACTTTTATTATTGTTATTGTGATAAGATAGTTTGGAAATAAAGCTGATAAATAACCTGATTTTATAGGAGGGATTTTAGAACTGAGAGTCTTTCCAATCATTGTAAAAGAGGAAGTAATGTTCTTAGAGAACACAATAGAGGTTGAAATTAAATAATACAGAGGTATTATCTATTTTCTAGATAAAGTTAAAGGCAGTCGTCGTAGAACATATCCACATATAAGTCATGCAGCATTAAGGAAGGTTTTCATGGGTGTTGTCTTTGGATAGAAAACTTCAACAAAAGAAGGTCTTGTCTCTAGAAATTCAGTCTGTCTTTTAAAGGAGGATTGATATTTTGCTGGCATTCATGTGTTGATGCAAATGAATATTCAAAGTCTACTAAAGTTGATATGGTATGTGGATACAGCCAAAAAAAAAAAAAAGGAATAAATGCTCTTGTCTCCTCCAGGTATACACAGATTTGAGAAGTTACAAAACAATAGAAATTACATCATTAGAGACAGCAGAGACTTTTTCTCTTTACCAACTTTCTGCTGCCACATTAAGTAAAAGTGGTAACATCTGTTCTCCATGCAGGTACTAGCACTTCATGTAAGTGCTACCTCCCTTGTAACGGCATGGACTTACATGTCAATATAACTTTTTCCACTACTGAGCCAACTTGCTGTTACAAAATGAACGCAAGTAATAAAATCAGACTTCTGCTAAAGTGAGGCTGCCTCCCTAATTGCAAATGTAAATGTTGCCAGGTGTTCAACTCCCTTGTCCTAATAAATAAATAATTAGAAAACATGACTAATATGAAGTCCTGCTTCCTAGCTGTATAGAGTGTTCTTAGAGAGCAATGTTGGGAATTAGACTTGGAGGGCAGAATGTATGCCTGATGGGACGCTTCCAAGTCATCCTGGCAAGAAAGCATCACATGAGTATGCAGACTGTGAGTGCCCTACTTGGGGCAAGAACAGAATTATAGACTTGCGAGAAACAGAGGCCCCCTTGGCTGTTAAAAGTGGGAGATAGAAGCATCATCATCTTTAATTCTGTTGTGTCCTGAATCAGACCATAATTTTTACCCAAATCTATCAGTTTCAAGAAATGTGGAATTTAACAAGTTAACTAGCTTTTCTTGTGTTTCATTTCATCAGTTTTCTAATGACTATAACAACATTTGTCTCAATTGTAAATATTGAATTAGTGAACATGCAAATGCCAAAAACAAAAGTCTTTTTCAAATGACAGTTATGTGGCCCTTATTTTCTTCATCTGCAAAATGGAAATCATGCTTAGAAAACAATTCATATTATGTTTCTCATTGTAAAAGTATAATGCTCATTGGCATATTAAAATCTCTTAAACATTTCTGCAATAAAGTAGCAACATAATTTTAACTTAGTAATTCATATACTTATGCAACCACAAGAATTTAATCATTCACTTTGCTAAGTACATTTTTGGAAATATAATCTTAAGAAAGGTTGTGATGAATAATTAAGATATTATACCTGCAGATAAGCAATTATAACATTGTCAGAAACACATTATGATCATCTTTCCTCTTCTGTTGATCCAGTAATTTGAGGAAAAAATCAGGATAATTAGAGAACCAAAAGCTTTTAATACAGAATTCTGAAAACTCAAATTGGGTTTGAATACTTTTTGCACTGAGAATCTTCTCTTTAGGGTCTCTGGTTTGTGCTAGATTGTGAATTTTTAGAATGAGAAGATATTTTCAAATTGAAATTCGAAGTGACAAAGGATTTTATCAATCGAGCAACATGGAAGATTTTGATTTTAAAAATGACCAAAATATTTCTTTCTGTCCCTTGAAGAATTTCTGTTCCTTTCATGTGGGGTTGTAATCTATTTCTTTAACTGTTGAAATTGTTCTTTGCTGTGTGACTTGCACTGGCCAATGGAGTATTTACAAATAAAATGCAAGCAAAAAATTCCAAAATATTTGTTTATTGAAACTTCTCCTCTCTCTGGCTTTTGTATGGAAATCCTCTACAACCTTGTTCACAAGCCCAGTCTGACTTGCTGCTGAAGGAGAAATTATGCAAAGACAGGTTGCAGCCATCCCAGTCATCCCAAGAGTTCCAGCGCAGGGTACATAAGCAAGTCGAACTCCAACAAAGCCACAATGGACCTTTCAAAGTTTCCTTGTATCCCTTCCCCACCTTTATTTGTGATCAGAAGACTTACAAAATATGTACCCACTTACTCCATTTTTAAACACAGTATATTGTAATGTTAAATATAAGAACTATTGTGTACAACAAATATAAGGAACTATTCAGCTAGTATAACTGAAACTAAACATCCATTGAACAGCCCTTCATTGCCCCCATCCCTCATCATCTGGCAATCACTATTGTATTTTCTATTGTAATTTTTTTTCTTCCTTGAAATTGTAGGAGTTTCTTATATATATATATATAAATTAACCCCTCATCATGTGACTTGCAAATATTTTCTCCCACTCCACAGGTTGCCTTTTCAGTGTGTTAATTGTTTCCTTTGCTGTGCAGGAAATGTTTGGTTTGATGTAGTCGCACTTGTCTACTTTTGCTTTTGTTGCCTGTGCTTTTGGTGTCATATCCAAAGAATAATTGCCAATAAGATTTTATACACTAATAATAGACATCTAAAAATAAAATTTAGAAAACAATCCAGTTACAAGAGCATCAATAAAACCCTAAAATATTTAGGAATAAACTTAACCAAAAAGATAAAAATTTGTACAGTTAAAACTAGAAAACATTGATGAATGAAATTAAAGATACCTGGAAAGATATCCTACCTTCATAAATTAAGACAGTATTTCCTAAATGTCCATTTCAACCAAAACAATCTAAAAATTCAATCCTAGCCCTTTTAAAATACCAATGGATTTTGTTTTACAAAATAAAAAGAAAACCTTAACATTTATATGGCATCCCAAAAGAACTAGAATAGTTAAACAATCTTGAGAGAGAACAAAGCTTGAGGTATAATATTTCTGATTTTAAAATATACTGCAAAGTAATCAAAAGTAATCAAAAGATTACTGGTTTAAAACAGTATAGTACTAAAATAAAGACATAGAGGCCACTGAATCAAAATATATACCCCAGAAATAAATCTACACATCTATGGTTAGCAGATATTCAGAAAGGATGACAGTGGGGAAAGGATGATCTCTTAATCAAGTGTTTTAAAAAACTGAATATCCACCTGCAAAACAAAAGAAAGAAAGAAAGAAAGAAAGAAAGAAAGAAAGAAAGAAAGAAAGAAAGAAAGAAAGAAAGAAAGAAAGAAAGAAAGAAAGAAAGAAATTGGACCTCTTCTTTGTACCATACACACAATAAACTCAAAATAGAATCAGAGCCTAAACATAAGTCCTGAAACCATAAAATTCCTAGAGCAAAACATTGGAATAGTTTTAATGCCAGAATAGTTAACTAGTATATGCAAAAATAAAAATTCCAGGGCAACTTACTGGTTTATAGCATCAAACATTTCCAGAATAAAGCATGTCAAGGTTTTACTGCCAAATAATTGCATCTTCAATATTCTATAACCAGATTCTCTCTTATTAATGTTGTTAACTATCGTTAAGACTAGTTTAGAATAATAGCTTAATTTATATACACTCATGAAAGTTTATTCTTATACTAAAATATATTTACTGTTGGCTTCTTGTTGCCAGTACAAATATTATCTCTTTTCCTCAACAAATACCAGTATGTTTTCATCTTCATTCATGTTATCACTTTGCATTGTTTGCTTGCTTGCTCTAAATAGGATGAGAAAAATAATTATGGTAAAGGTAGACCTTAGAAAAATAAATCATAATTTAGAGATGAAAAGATTATTTAGACATTATATGTTGAAGTGAGCCTTAAGGCAAAAGCACATAAAATTGAACAATATGGATGTTGTAAATTTCTGGGCAGAAAAATTGTTGAGGAACTCAACTTTCAATATATGGCTCAGTGCGATGGAAGTAAGAGATTTCTCTTTTCTCTGGTTCCCAGGGTTTTGGAAATTTTGGAGCATCTAGAGAGATCTCATTTGGATCAGAACAGAGCCACTCTCACAATCAGCAGTTATTGCCCCTCAAGTAGTTTCATAGCCAGCAAATGTAGGAACTGGCAAACAGAGAAGTAATTTTAAAAAGATAGCATTGACACTGTCTTCAATATACTTGACAGACTTTTTGAGCGTCACATGCATGCAACCATTTTGATGAGTGGGTTAGCTAAGAGTGGAAGTACAAAAAAAATTTAGGGAATACAGATAAATGAGTAAATAAGAGATGCTGGAGTTTCTGAGCAGGGAAAATAACTACCTTTTTTTTTTAATAAATTAAATATTCATTATGATCCAGGCTTGCTGTGTACAGCAAACATGTACAAAGAAACTCATGGCTTCTACTATTATTAAAAACCATATTATAAACATGAGTGAGGACCAGCCAAATAATTAAATAGCCACTCTAAGGGTAAAAAGCTCTAAGGGAACCAGCATATTGAAGAAATGTAAAATCATTGCTTTCAGTTCCCCTGAAGCCTATACCATCTCTGAATGTCTTCACATATACGCTCAAAAGACTTGGTTATTCAATTATTTGGTTTGCATTTGCTGACACTTACATCTGGAGAAAATACCAAATGATCGAGTTACCTTACAGGAATATCCTTATTTATTTCAATTTATATGTGTGTTTTTCTCCCAGTAGGTTGAAGCTTTTTGAAGACATATACTAATTCTAGCATACCTTCCTAATGCCAGAGCCTGGTTATAGAGTAGCAAAAAGTCCTATCTCAATATATATAAATTTATGTTTTGCCTATATTTGTAGATATCTAAATTGTGGCTCAAAATGTTAACTAATTTCATGAATATCACATAACTAAAAAGTACCAATCACCGATGTAGTTGTAGTCTCATCAGACCTAAAGAATTCTTTTCTACATTGTGACATTTTACTTTCTAACTCTGTCTGTGATGCTATAGCCTGTGTGCAGCTTTTCCCTGCACCATAATACTGATCTCATACCCTCAATATCTAGTATGTAGTCTACAATAAGTAAGAACAAATGTTTCACAAGTTGAGGCAAATCAAGTTGCATTCTTAGATGATTGCTTTAGAAGTGCTTGGTGGGATGACTATTCAGTTATGAATAATTCAAAGCACCCAATATCTATTACACAGCAGATAATGTGTTGGATGTGTAATTTAAATTGGTTCAATGGAATTATCTCTTCAGAAAATCTTGCTTGTTTTCATTCAATATGTGGATGCTATCTAAGTATTTGTGCAGCAGATAACTGATTTACAAACAAATTTTACATCATTCTTGTTGAATTTTGCCTCTTCAAATAAAAGTATTGATAATATAGTAGGCAAAATTCCCCTTATCTGTTGGTCTTTTCCTTAAATAATATATAAATTACAGTAATAAACATTTTCATCCTCACCAACATCTTTGTTGTAAAGTATGTGCCACCAAGAGACCCAGTGGATTAAAAGTCTGTTTTCATGTTTGTTTTCAATATTATTTGTATTTCCAGAGACAGTGAAGGATAGGTACAGAGTATTCAATGAATGAGTAAAACATATTAATATCACATAACCACATTACAGTGTTTTAATGATTAAAATTCACGTAATTCAGTTTGATCTGTAAAAAAGAGCCCTGGATAAATTTTTATTCAAGCAGTAACTAAATAAATGTAACATACACGATATATCAGCCTCAGATAACTTAAGCAATTTGCCCAAAATTATCTAGTTTACAATTGTAGAGGGAGAGCATAGACCAAGACTTTTTCATTTATGTCCACAGATTCATAGAAACAACATATTTGCAATTGTTAAGTCAAATGCAGTAATTTTTTAATGCAGAATATTGAAGCCAAGAGAGGATAACTGTCAGGGAAGAAACTCACTGATCTAGGAATAGAACCTAAAAGAGTGAAAGTTATTCATGAAAACAGGAAAGGTAGATAGAAAAAAAAATGGGTTGTGGAGACAAATTGAGACAGAGTAAACTAGTTTAAATCTGCAAAAATTTAGTATAAATAAAACTGCAAAATGCTTGTTTGGTTTAAAGAAGAGATGAAATTCAATAAAATATAATGACAGATTTTAATATGTTCAATTAGCTGGCAATTAGTAGATTAACAATGTTGTGTAACACCACCACTATTAAATGATTCAGAAAACATTTTCATTGTCTCAAAATAAATACTTATTGAAATACTATTCTTCTTCTTTACTTTAGCTCTTTATTCACAGTTTCTTTTAGCTCTTTCAACTTTTTAAAGCAACTTGATACAAAGCCTTTTTTGTGTAGTAAGTCTAATGCTTGGCCTACTCAGGGGCAATTTCTATTTATTTCTCTTTTTCGTTGGAGAAATTTTATTGGGGCATGTTTTCTTCTTTCTTTGCATGCCTTATAATTTGTCTTTGAAAATTTGACAATGTAAATGTAATTTCTAACTATAGAAATTGTATGATTCTCCCTTATTTAGGTCTTTAGATTTTCTTTTGTGGCTTGCTGTTGGTTGTATTTTTAAAATGACTTTCTTATTTTTGTTTCTACTGTCTGTATTCTTTGTAGTGGGTGGTCTCTGAAGTATATGCATCTTTGTCTCACTTCTAGCAGTATATTCTCTTTTTTTTTTTTTTTTTTTTTTTTTTTTTTTTTTTTTTTTTTTTTTTTTGAGACGGAGTTTCGCTCTTGTTACCCAGGCTGGAGTGCAATGGCGCGATCTCGGCTCACCGCAACCTCCGCCTCCTGGGTTCAGGCAATTCTCCTGCCTCAGCCTCCTGAGTAGCTGGGATTACAGGCACGCGCCACCATGCCCAGCTAATGTTTTGTATTTTTAGTAGAGACAGGGTTTCACCATGTTGACCAGGATGGTCTCGATCTCTTGACCTCCTGATCCACCCGCCTCGGCCTCCCAAAGTGCTGGGATTACAGGCGTGAGGCACCGCACCTGGCCCCCAGTATATTCTCATAAAATTCCTTGAAATCCTGGAGGAAAAGGGAAAAAAAAAGCAATGGAGAAAAGATAGATTAAAAAGACAGATTAGATAGATGATGATAGATAGATAGATAGATAGATAGATAGATAGATAGATAGATAGATGCACATATACTTACATATATACACATATCTCTCCTAATCTTTGTACATTGATGTTGTTCTGGGATACTTCTTCAATGCTTAGAAGACCATTTACAACTCTGTCTTAGCCTTCTCTTCCTGCTTGTGCAGAAAAATATATAAATTAGGCCAAAAAAAAAAAAAAGGCACTTATTTTGTAGAAGTCCTTTAGGAAATTCCCAGACAGGTTGAAATAGAAAAGCACAATTTCTTTGGTGTCTCAAAAACTGGGGTGAGAGTACCACACAATTCAGGATGCCATCTTCAAGATTACTACTGAAGGGAGTAGGACTAGGGCAAGTAAACTGCTGCAAAAATTTTGAAGAATTTTTAAGTTGCCTTGTTTTTGGCTCAGTGTTTGTTTTCTGTAAATGATTAACTATTTTTCAGCTTTCTGACAAAGTTGATTAGCTTTGTGTTTCAATTTTTAGTGCGTTTGTGAAAAGATGAATACTTGCATCTGCTAATTTTATCTTTTTTTTTTTTTTTTTTACATCACACTCCACAACGACTTCTTGATCAGAATGCCCAAGTTACATATATGCTCACAGTCCTTAAATTTTGCAAATAGCTGAAAAATAAACTTTCAGAAGTCTAGTTATATAGAATTTTTTTATTAAGAATATGTTTGTTTGAAAGCAAGAAAGTGGCTGATCAACAAAGGTTTAAATATTGAAGTCATTAATTATCCTGCATGTGAGTGTGTGCACATTTGCATGTACACACACGTACAGACTCTGGACATATTATGTGTTCTGCAGTTTCTTAAGGAAGTTGTTAAAATGCTGGACTCTATCTTCTGGCTTTGCCACATGCTGCATCCACTTTCCAAACAGTTAAATTATGTTGTCTCTTTCCACTTAAAAATATCATTTCATCATTTCAAAATGGTTCCTGCTGCTTCTTATACAACTGGTTATAAGATGCAATAAAGAGAAAAAGACAAAAAGTTTTCACTTAATAAAATTCTGTCTTTTATACAGGAATTTAAAATAATATTGAAGCATGAAACTAGACTTCCATTTATGACTCACTGGCCAGAAATTGATTTCATGCTCATTCTCAATACAGTCTCAAGGACTAGGGTGACAATGTAGTTATGATGACCAGTTTTTGTCACTAATGAGTTATCTAATGCACAGTCAAGAGAGATTGATTTATTTGGAAACGACTGGGAGTGTGTAAGAGAAATAATTTCTAGAGCAGAATGGCAGATGAAAATATAATAATGCCCAACCCAGAAAGTGTTTAAGACATACACATTTTGCAGATAAGATGGCACAAAGATTACAGTTCACAGAATCCTTAGTTTTTAATTGATATATAAATTACCTAGTATTTTTCATTTATAGAGAAAGTACCATTTAGATGCAACTATGTTTTTCAGAAAAAAATGTAAATTAGAATATGTTTTAAATACATAGATATTCAAAAAATGTAAAATACATTCTGTAGTTGATATATACAAGAGGAAAAGCAATATGAAAAATGGTCCACTTAAGAAGAAAATAAAACAGGGAAATAAATGTGGCAAAAAGAAAACTAAAAACATGTAAAAATGAGTAAAATAATGAATTGTTAAAGTAATTATAAATGGATTAGAATTACATATCAAAAGCCACCAATGTTGGTGTTAATTTTTTTTTTTTATAATTCAGAAATCAAGTTAAAAAATGATAAATTTCAATGGATAGAATAATATATCCAGGCAAACAAACAAAGCTAATTTAGTTTTATAAAATTTATTTAATATTCAAGTTAACAATCTAGAAAAATAATTTGAAAAATTCAAATAATTGAGAATAAAGAGTTACGGACAATTAGAGCAGAAATTAATACAATGAAAATAAAAATATAAAAACAGACAACACACAATCCACTGCTTCCCCAAAAATAAAAATATACATTTTACTTGAATTTATTTGAAGTAAACAGTAACCTTCAAATAAAATTCCTATTTTAACAAAAAATGAGATATTATTTTACATCCAACATGTTAATTAAAATTAGAAGCCTGAAAATACAAAGTAATGTGGGAGATTTTACTTACTCTTTATGAGAGTATAAACTAAGGCACCTATTTTGTAGAGATATTTAAATCTAACACATGAAAGAGAAGATATTTAACATTCTTAATACGCATAAAATAAGAAAAAGTAACTTAAATGCTCATTAATAAACACATCAATATATTCTGTGTGTGCTTATATGTGTGTGTTTTCTTGTCATCAACCATGTTAAAGTATCTATGTAAACTAACAATGCCATAGTCCTTATATATTACTACTTTTACTTTTATGCAACATCTCTTCAAAACATTAGACTAAGTAATATAATACAGACACAAAAAGTATAATTTGCATGATCACACATGTGAAATATCTAGAATAGTCAAGTTCATAGAATCAGAATGTAGAATAAGTTGACCAGAGACTGAGAAGAAAGTGGAATGAGGAGAATTGCTTAATGGCTACAGGGCTTCTCTTTGGTTGATTATGCATTTTGTAAACTGAAGGTAATGATGATTGCACAATAATGTGAATATAATTAATGTCACCATAGTTAAAAATCATTAATTTGAAAATTTTATATTTTACCACAATTGAAAAAAAGTCACTCAATGTGAACAATTTCGGCCATTTGGATAAATCTGGCAATTCTAGAGACATTGTTGATTTAAATAATTGAGGAGGCGCCTTATGTTTCTGAAATAATATACATATGTGCTATTTTATATATAAGTACATTAAAATATATGTATCTAAGAGTGGCCCCTGACTTACGGTGGTTTGACATACTAACTTTTCTACTTTATCATGGTGCAAAAGCCATACTCATTCAGTAGAAACCATACTATGGGTATCCATACAACAAACACATTGACTCATTGGCATATAATGAGACAAATGTATTACTGAGTTATAGATCTGAAGGTCAACTAGTATGGCTAGTTCCATGCACCTAATTCTGAGGCTTAGATTGGAGGAGCAGCAGCTACTCATATATTTTAAGGCAGTGGAAAAGGCTCAAAAGAGTAAGCCAAAATGCACAGTTTTCATATTTTTGTTAACATTCCATTGACTTAAGTCACATGGTCAAACACAGCCTCCCAGGCTGGCTGGTATACTCTTTGCTCCATAAGGCCATGGCAAGGATGTTGATTTATAGTATTACCAAGGAAGCTGAAGTAATTGGGTGCAATAATTAAATCTATTGTGTACAAAGAAGGAATACTAGTATCATGCACTTTTTTGTAGATTATATTTAAGGTCCAACTCTAAAGCTTTATCAATGAACAGTTTTAGATGAAATATTGCTTAAGACATAAATATTAACATGCCTCATAAAGAAAACTAATATTCATTGAGTACTTATTATGTTCTCATTAATGTAAATGACATTTATCGTAGATTTGTATGCTTTCCAATAACTCTGCAGGCAGGTCTTTATTGTCTTTTTTGAGATGAGAAAATAGACAATATAATTTTAAGTGACCGATTTAGAGAAAGAGAATGTCTCAACATGTGCCAGGCAATGGTCTCAATTTTTTTTTTACATGGACTAACTCATTTAATATGTATTAAACATTTCTGAGGCAAGTGTCATTATCCGTCTCTCTTTGGTTCATAAATAAATCGAGGCATAGAGAAGTTAATTGCCTTCTGAAGGTTAATCAGGTAGCAAATCACTGAGTCAGGATTTAACTACAGGCAATGTGGCTACTGAATATAGGTTTGAAAAGATAATGTAGAAAGTAGACTGGTCAAGATTCAAATACATAATCATCTTAAAGCAAAGAGCATCAAATTGACAAGGACTCGAGGTAATTTTAATTTTGTCAAGTTTCTGTATGGATGAAAAACAAATGTTATGCCTCCTAAAGTATCCAACGCTTTTGAGGAATTAAAGTTTTGACGATGATGATTGTAAAGGAAAGCAGTCAGCACAGTTGGAATTATTATACCTTTCTTTCTGTCTCTTTGCATCAAAATAATAAAGTTGATATTTGCTTTTATATTTAAAAAAAAATAGAGAGATGTGTAGTTTCTTGCTATGTGCTCTAATGATGAGAGTGTATGAAAGTATAAATTGTTGATCTCTATATCCTGAGTAGGAAATCCCTCACTTCACTTGATGTCTGGGATCAGTGCCTAATTTTGAAGGTGGACACCTGCTGTGATTGATACCTGGAGGTGTGAAGTACAGTTGCATTGTAGCCTATATAAGGGGTGCAGGAGCCCTGAGCAATGTCATCCAACTTCTTACAGGTTCACAATTCTAGAGTATATATTTTACATATATACACATGCACACAAACACACACACATAAAAATCACAATTTATGTATGTATATAAGTTTATATAGATACACACACACACACACACACACACACACACACGCATGTAGTGTCACATTGATGAATGAGTTGCCATAGGAATAAAATGTGAAATGTTAATTCAATGTGGAGGGTTCATATGTAACCCATTCCCTGTCAGTCAGATGTTATAATTCCCTGAATAATAATAATAATAAGCTAACAGCAGCAATTTTAATGACAAAATAACAGTAATAGCTAACATTATACTAAGCATACTATTTGAAATAACACTTTTAATAGCTCAACAACTCTTTAATTTACTATTGATATACTTCTTTCACTGATGAGAAATCTATATCTAAAAATTGCATTACCAAGAACATGCAACTAGTAGATATTGACAAAGGTCTGGAAAAACAAGTTTAAGTAGCCTTGTACATGGTAGACATAGCTGACAATAATAACCTAACTTAAGCAGACTCTGTAAGAATGGCCCTGAGTGGCAGATGCACCTGAATGTTGTGTGTGCAGAGTTCCAAACAAAGAAACCTGGGAGTAGCCAACTCAGAGATTCATTCCTTATCTATGAGGATCATCTGAGCTCATGGTCTATCCTGGGAATGGTGGGACATACAAGAGAGCCAAGCAGAGTTTGGGTTAAATGAAGGTTTCCAGTTGGAGGTTGTTAGGGGAGAGTGCTAAGTGAAAATGCTACATAAAGTGCATGCTTTTTGCAAGCAATTGTGGTACTCTTGCCCCACCAGTCACCACTGGGCTATGTGGTTCTCCTGTCCAGCCTGCCCGCACTGGATCTCCCTATTTATAAGTTTCCTGCTAATAAAACCTCACGTCTCCCTTATGGCTCTGGGTCTCCTCTTAGGCCTCCTGAGCCTGGTGTTATCCCTGTCAGAGTTAACAGGGGGCACTACACCTTTTATGCTATGCTATGCCACACCCTGTGAATATGGTTGAACCGCATTCTCTTATCTCTTGGTGTTAGCAAACGACATTTCTCTGGTGGTTAATCTCTTCTTTTACCTCCCATTACCTCTTTATCAGGAGCAATTTAACACTAACCCTAATAGGCATTTCAACTTACTGTTAAGACTGGGTTACCTGTTTCTTTTACCTGTTAACATTCCTTAGCTTCCCTGCAAGAAATAAGTTCCTTGAGGGCAGGCACTGTGTCAACATTGTAAGTTCTGTGCATTATAAGTAGTGGCTTAACCGCTACATTATAAATACATTACTACCATGGAATTACAATGACAGCTATTACATAAATCCTTGCCATGATCCATGTCAGTTACATACTTGTCTCTAATTCTCATAACGGTCCTGCAAAGGAAGCATTTTTTAACATTATTTTACTACTACTGTGATGACTATTATTATTTATATTGGTATTATACAAATGAGAGTGAGGAAGCGCAGAGAGGTTGAGTAACCAATTCTCACTCACCGCACACATAAATGAAAAAGCTAAACACATTTTGTAACTCTGACTGCTATTGAAATGGCCTTTGGATTTGCCATACTAATGTCAAGTGATTTAACCATGATGCTTTTAATTTTACTTGAATTGCTTCCATTGCCATCCATCTGTTTTAGTCCTAAGTTGGTGCTATTGGGAGAGAGAAGAGAGAGTCTGTTACAAGAGCCTTTGTGAAAGCAATCTTATCCTTTACGTCTTCCTGCAGTTTCCTATATTTGCATAATTATTTTGGTTCTGCTGCCCTTATTGAATATATATCTCTCTCTCCTCCCAAAGTTCAAGAACAGGGGCAGATGCCCATGTGCACACTCCATTCAGGAGTAGCCCTTGGCCACTTTATTTCTGGGTAGCTTTTGTTGTGCTCATCTGTTCAGGAAGCCTGACTGTACAAGGGCTCATTTGCTGGTTAATTGCATTCTCAGATCCTCCAAGAATGTCAGCACACCTGCTCTCCACTTCACTTCTCTTTTGATCTCTCTTGAAACACTCAACTTTGATTATGTGAAAATCTTCTGTAACTGTAATATGTGCCTGAAAAGCAACTAAAACCTTCCATTGTGACTGCTTTGACCTGAAAAAAGAGGCTATTTTAGGGCTTGTGTGTGGTGACAAGAAAACACAAAACAAATCAAAAGAATGAATCTTATTGTCTCTGTAGTCTAGTTCAGGACTACGGGATTTGATTCATCTGATGTTTGGTAAATTTTAAACAGATGTGAGTTACAGAGTAAACACATCTTTAACAGGTTTGTAAACACTGGTCTACTATAAATTTCTATTTTCTAAAAAATATTTTATTTACTTATTTTTATTTTATGAAATATTTCTTTGAGAGACAAGGTCTTCCTCTGTCACGCAGGCTAGAGTGCAGTAATGCCATCATAGCTTATTTTATTCTGGAATTCCTGGGCTCAAGCAATCGCCCACCTCAGCTTCCTGAGAAGCTGTGATTAAAAATGTGTGCCATCATGACTGGTTAATTTATTTTGTGAAGATGGGGTCTCACTATATTGCCCAGGCTGGTCTTGAACTCCTGGCCTCCCAAAGTGCTGAGATTGTGGGCATAAGCCACCATATCCATGCTAAGCAATAATTTATTACTACTAGGAAATTGGGGAAAACACAAATATAACTTTATTTCTAAATAAATAATACAGGTTAAAAAGAAACAAAATGAAAAAAAATCATAAACCAATCAACACTGTCCTCAGAATGATCCTATGACACTAAATAACCCAATGCTGAAATTGTCATCTATTTCTTCTTGTGACTTTGATATAAACTTTTCTAATATCACTAACTCCATTTATATTCTCCATTGGTCATGTTTGGGTTCTCTCACCTTATTCTACTTTTCTCCACATGCCCACTACACACATATTCCTTTTACAGAAAAGCATTGCCTTTGTCTCTATTATACATTTTAAAAATCATTCAATGATCCCTCCAGCACAGGGCTTTGTACAAAGTGGAACCTCAATAATTGTTTTAGGCATAAATGAAAAGATACTCAATTACCAAGGATTCAGTACATATTATTTCATTTATTTATCAAGATACCTTGAATATCTATTATGCATGAGGCACTATGATCAATGTTAAAATGGAAATTGAGGGCAATTTAAAAAGTCACTAAAAGTTGTCAAAAAGCCTTTACATTGCTATTGCTTAAATTTCTTATTATGTATTCATGTCCAGTTATGAAGACAATATACTTATATGTAAATACATGTTGCTTTCTAAATTATGATTAATCAGTGGTGATGACTGGAGCATGCAGAAGGACATTTCTGTGAGGACCGTCATAGCACTTGGCAAGGATCCCATGAAAAATATCCTTTTTATTCATAAGATGGATCAGATGGGTTAGGGAAGGTAAATTGTTTTATGTGTACCATCTGAGGAATACTTACAAAATGAAATAATTGTGATTGTTTATGTTATTCTCTTCCTTTGGCAAAGAGAGTTCAATACATTCATCAAATCATTAAATCATGGGATTAGAAAGGATATTGGAAAGCTGTGAGTTCAATTGCTCTCTGATATTTGAATCTCCATCACACCCATATTTGAATAGTCCGGTGACAGTCAAAACCAACTAACTTGTAATTCAGCCTGTTCTACTTTGTGTCAGTTTGCTTGAGAAATTTTGATTTCTTCCCTTTATTGCCAGTTCTAACTCTTAAGATAACATTGTTTACATATGAAGATAATGTAAATATTTCATAAGACTTTGGATATCATGGTCATTCTAAAAGCTCTAAGATTGTACTCCTACCCTCAAATAAATGTGGTTAAATTTGATTCAGGTTCTTTTAAAAAGGAAATCGTTTTCTGGCTGCTAACAGACATTTCATTGTTTAAACTCCTTTACAATTTACTGAAATAATTTAACCATCAATGGGAATTTACATTTTCAATTTTAGATTAACAAATTTTTTTATAAGGTGATTATCCAAAGTCATTAAAGTAATAGTTGTTATGTCTCTAACACAAACCTCCCAGAGGTAATGCATCCTATTTCCCTTTGGCACATGGTTCTCTCTCATTCTTTCAGAGTTTCTAATTAGGCCATCTGTTTCAAAATTAGTCAACAATTGGGAATGGATTTAGTTTTGTTTGTATTTGCTTATCTGTTTCATTTTCATCAATGACATTTTCAAGATGGCTTTCTGCTTCTAGTAACCCGAGATCATTCATTGCTCTTTTCGACAAAGAGAAAGATCTTTCTCAATCACTATTCTCTTCTACAGACATCAAGAGAAATGTGATTCATCCCATTTTTCATTCCAGGAAAACTTTTTGCAGGAGTGTCTAAAATGTTATATGGAAAAAGGCAAAGAAGCAAGAGGCCTCACATAACATCAGCTGGGTACACAGGAGAGAACAGAGTAAATCGTAGTCATTTTTAAGAAGACAATTATTTAACTTGTTTAAAAAATAAGATGACCTTTTCTCCTCTTTAAATATCATAAAGTTGAAAAGTTCTTTAATATGGCTATATATTTGTACCTAACCATGTGCAGTGGAAAGAGGTAGAGATTGAAATTCATAACGCTGACTGTTTGGGCAGTTTCGTAGTATCTGCCTGAACTTGGTCAGGTTATTTCAACTCTTGGCTCCTGAATTTCTCTATAAGGAGGGAGGAGGGTTGCATGTGTTTTCTCTGAGCTCATCTGATGGTACCCCTCACTATCTCTCAGTGTTACTTTAATAATTATATAAGTTTTTTTTTTTTTAAATGTTGCTGTCAGGTTCCAACCCCAACTGGGGTCCAACAGGAGTTGGTGGATGGGTGACAAGTAGCTGAAAAAATACTCAAGGGACTGTAGGCAGTTGGGACATGGGTTTCTTCTCCCTCCTACAGAGTCAGCAGTGCAGTTATATTACTCAGAGACAACAGTGACTCAAAGCCAGGTATGAGCTCACACAAACAGGTTACATTTAATTGCTACATACATGTGATTGCATAATGTACAGGTTGTGTGCCTTCACTTCAAACTGTATCATACTGGACCAAATGTCTACCTCAGCCTACTCCTGATGGAAGCACAGCCATTTTCCTTATAGTTGCCTTCATGGAGTTTTAACAGTTAAAAACAGGAGTTTGTTTCGTATATCACAACTCAAACACATTTCGTGTATCTTTCCAGTGTGTCTAAGAAGGAACCGTGTCTTATTTGGCATCCTGGGAAAGACCAGGCTTTTCTGCCCACTTAGCTAGTATTAAAACCATAAGTGGTCACTAGATTTAGTGTTGGAGGCTTATGGATTAAAAGGCCTGTAGACTATGACCATTTGCTATTTTTTAACTTCATGTCTTCCTTCTTTCTCAGACAAAGAACATCAAAAAATCTTTCTGTTGGAAGACCTAGGTCTGGTCACTGTGATACCTGAACTGTCATTTGCTTTAAAACTTGGATTGACCTGAATGAATGAATCTGTCTTTGCCAATGAAACAAATGTTAAACTTTAAAAAGCCTTTTCAGCTATAAGCTTTCCATAGAATAAGCTACTTCTGTCAGGAATTCTTCTCTCACTATCACATATTACAGTATTTTCTCTAGTCATAGGCTATGTTGTAGATGTAGGTATGTCCACTCCTCAAAATTCCATTGGTGGAACATTTTAGTTAATTTGTGGAGGGATTTTTACAAGCAAGTGCTAAGAAAATGAAAACATTTTACTCATACACAAAGGTAGACAAAAAGGCTCAGAGAAAACGTGTTTTTCTCTCGCAGTGTTGGTAGTTAAGAATATTTTAGCAATCCAAGTCATATTTTGCTTCTTATTTCCAGGAAGAATGTGCTTTTCTATTTTCTAGCCCTTTGAGGCTTCTTATATTATAAGGAAAGGAAGGACATAAAATGACAGGAAATTGGTACTGGATGTTATCAGGCTAATCTAATAATAATGCCCTTCTGAATGGGAATGGTGGTGATAATAAAACTACATGCATTTTTCAAATGTGAATTCATCCTTTTCGTACACTGAAAAGGGTGAATTTACGGCAAAGGTAAATTGCATCCCAATAACCTATTTTAAAATAAAGTTAAAAAAGGAAGACTAGAAGCTGTGATGAGTGGCACCAGTGTGTATGAAGGTGAGAAGACCATTAATTTAATTGCATTTACTTGAGTAGTGCCCAGTTAGGTCCCACTTGGCATGTTCTTTGGGCTACCATTTACTCTTGGAACTACTAAGACAGGCAGCTTTCCTCAGATGTAACCTGGCAGTACCTTAGAAATACCAGGCCTTTCTTCTCCAGAGCGTCTTTGGTAAAGTAGTTTTGGACACATGCAGGCTCTCAGCTAGCACTGGAGCACTCACTAATCTGGAAACACAGAAAAGTTAACCACTTATTTGGCAACGCTGAGCTAAAGGGGGTTGAAAGCTATTGAATCAATGCACATTATTTCCACCTCTCAGGAAGACAATTTTGAAGCTCATACTGCTCATTCTCATTTATCCTCTAAGGTTTTAGGGAAATGTGATGCCCAATGGCCAAATGCACTACACATCTCCACAAGGCTCATTATAAAATGGTTCTTCCTCTTTCCTACCTCACCCTACCCAGTCACCTCCTCTCTTTCCCTGGCATAGTTTTCCACATCAACACTGTTTCTGAAAGCTCTGACTCAGGTTCTGCTTCCTGAGGAGTAACCCAGTCTATGACACAACAAGAAGGCTATTGACATGGATTGCAAGCTGATTACATCCTCATATGTTTTGTGAAATTCATATATATTACTTAATCAATTTCCACAATGTTATGGGGGTAATATTATTCCTTCTTATCAAATTTAGCAATTGAAATTTAAAGAAGAAAATACTTATCAACGGCTAAGTAATATATTTTTTTTAATTTTAAACGCTTTTTTTTTCCAAAAAAGCTCGCTTTTTTTTTTCACAAAACTGTTTCCTATTAATGTAGACCTTTCACCCAGTCATTAAGTTACTCTTAACCTGGAAATTATACATCTTTCTTAAAAGAAAAACAACAGGTACACATAGTAGGGATTAATTTTAAAAAGTAATTAAACGAATTACCCCCTCTTCCAGATAAAATTCAGCATGCATAATTGCCTCACAATTTCCCATATTGGTGGGAATGGTTTAAATTTTGTTATTACTCCCAATAGCTCTGGCAACTTGCCTTAATACATATTAAGTTATGTATCCTCAGTTAGATTCCTGCTTTTGGCTTATCACTGAACAATATTAATAATATATATCAGCAGACAGTCTAACAGCTTATAAAAATGTTAAAATCCCAATTACTATATAAAGCATACTAAGACTGAGGGAAGTTAAGTAATTTATTGAAGACTTTCATTGTTAATAAGTTGCAGAATGAGGGATTAATGCCAAATCTCTCTTGCCCAAATACTGTGTTCTTTCTAAGCTTTGAAAATTTGCTTAATTTGAATCAACTATGACAGCATTTGGAGCTGACTATTAGAGAAGCTATCCTCAATACAGAAATACACACACACACACACACACACACGTTAAAAATCCTGTAATATTATAAAAGGTAAGGACTTGCAGAAACAATATTCTAAATTTTTGGATTATAAAATAAACTTAATCCATTATATTTACTTCCAAATTATCTTATTTCTAGTTTGTTCATTAGCATTGCAAAATGAAACTACTTGTGATGCACATAAAAACCTTATTGTAGCTAAAAATATCCCTGTTTGGAGTTTATAAAAGTAGTAATGAGAGCTAGGGTTTATCTTTTCTTACTCAGTAAGTGGGTCACATTTAATAGCCTCCTCAACCTTCTACAGCTTTTAAGAAATTTCAAAGAACTTTTGAGTAATAATTTGAGTCTCATAATAACCCTGTGTTGTTGCTGATTATTATTGCCATTTTACAGATAAAGAAATGGAGCTGGGCATTGTGGCTCACGCCTGTAATCCCAGCACTTTGGGAGGCCGAGGCTGGTGGATTACCGGAGGTCAGGAGGTGGAGATCAGCTTGGCCAACATGCTAATACCCTGTGTCTATTGAAAATACAAAAATTATCCAGTCATGGTGGCAGGCACCTATATTCCAAGCTACTTGGGAGGCTGAGGCAGGAGAATTCCTTGAACCTGGGAGGCAGAGGTTGCAGTGAGCCAAGATTGTGCCATTGAACTCCAGCCTGGGTGAAAGAGCGACACTGTCTCA
>NW_016107466.1:1879729-1899915 GCF_001604975.1 Cebus imitator | reverse complement strand
ACAGCTTGGGCAACAAGAGTGAAAAAAAAAAAAAAAAAAAAAAGAAATTGATTCTCAAATAATTTGAAGTATTAGAAATTTTGCATTAAACAAATTTAAGCATTTATTCAATTTATTCAAAATAACAATTGTATTAACTACCTTCATATGTTGAATATTAGGAAATTGGTCAGTTAATTACCTGTTATTGATGTAGGCATGGCTGGCTTTTTGTATCTATGGCAAATTGTTTTATTTCTAATGCCACTTAACTGGCACAGATAGATGTATTTTCACCAGCACAGTGCAATGGGTAAGGGAAAGGTGTAGGAATTGTGGATGACAGTAAGAATTTTAAAAAATGCAAATCTTTGGGATCCTAAGGGAAATGGCTAGTATATGTAACTTACAAATGTCCAATCTAGCAGGCTGAACAGGAGCAACTGCACTCAATCAAACTGGCAAAAGTATAATGGTTACAAGAAGATAAATTACAATATTAGGGGAAAGGGGGCATATTCCAACTTTTCTGTTATGAGAAAACAGAGTATCAGGCTAATAGCCAGGTAGACTTGATGTTAATTCCAAGAATATCATTCAAACTAGGATAATCATGAATAATTGAATACTTATTTTGAATTAGGTAAATCACTGAGCAATTGTCTATATCTGACACATTAAGGCTCATAGACACCTATACACATTAACTTTTATCATAGCACATGTTTTGCACTTTCAATGTGACAGACTCCTTGAGGCAAGTAATTCTTGTTGTCATCATCAAACTATAGGTAAGTCAATAGAAGCTAAGAATTGCTATGGAACATTTAAAGCTTATTCAGCTTCTAAAAGGCAAACCAAGATTCAAAACTATGATCTTAACTTTATACCATGCTTCCTTTTGATGAAGGGAACTAGAGAATTCCATTACAAACAAAAGCAGTAGCACCCTAATCTTGAAAACTGAGTCTTTATGATTCAGGTACACCATGGGTTATGTAATTAATTGTGCATTTGTGGTATCCAGTCTCACATTAGAATACCAGATACTGTACCTAAGATAATGAGACCAATTACAGATCCACTTCTCTTAAATTGACTCACTCCCAACATGAAAAAAATATAGAATTACTAAAATATTCCTTACACTTGTCACAATTCCTTTAGAATTTAATATGACTAAAGTTTTGGAGCAGATAATTAATATCTACACTCTAGTAAACCCGAGTGAACCACTTGCTCTAAATATGATAGGCTTTCAAATAGTGACGAAGTATAGCAATTTCTCTGGTTATTCTCTAAGCTTCTCAATTGAGTAGGCAAAGTGAGAAATTAAAGCTCAGGTTATTTAGTCTCTTTTATATAGTATTCATTAAGATTTTAAGTGCCTATGATAGATTTGTTATAATTTTTCATTATCTTTTCTTTATGGTCATTCTTCATTCAATGTTTAATCTATGTGACAGTACTTGAAGCTAAGATAATTTGAATTAACTTTTCAAGCAAGATCTTTTTTTGTGTTTGTGTTTGTGAATTGCTATCAACTTGTTTTATTATAATCAAGATATTTTATATCCACTTTATTCCTTTACCCACTAATTTACTGAGTTTATTGAAAAAGCAATCAAGTTTGTCTGGCATAACATGTTTTTTATAAATTTAGCATGGCCCCAGAGAATGTAATCTGCTATTTATTAACAAAGCAAGCAACAGAAGCACAGGCTTCTTTTTTTGTTTTTTCCATGCTCCTCCAGGGGACTACTGCAGACACTGATTTCTGGTTTGTAAGAAGAATTCACAGTCTGTTCTCTGTAAAGGGGTAGGACTCCGGAGGCAAAGGGTGAGTCTTTTTAAGCTCATATAGAAATCTCTCTCTCTCTCTCTTTTTTTTTTTTTTTTTTTGAAATGACGCAGATTTATAAGGGACTATCCCTGAGGTAAAATCAAGGGCCTTGAAGTGTCATAGATGTGGCGTCTGAAATCTGAAAGCTGGTCATAGCTGAAGCTCACAGTCAGATCCCAAGCTCAAAGTCAGTCTTGTTTAAATTATAGGGGATCAGAAAGGGCCTGCCATCTGTCACACATTTTACATATTAACCTTTTAATTGGCTTCATTGTATTCATACACCCTGGAACTATTTAGCTCAATTTTCTCTAAGAAACCAACCAAACAAACAAAACTCATTTTTGTTAAATGAATTTTTTAAATCCTCCTATTTTTGTTTGTTTTCATTAGTCTAAGGAAGAACATAATTAAATAAATGCACAAATAAAATGTCTTAAACTCCTAGTAAAACAGGAAGGTTTATATGTAGATTAAATGAATGGGTAATATGAAAAAGCCTGTAAAGTTAGGTACCATTTCTCTAATCTTAGCCTATAGAGTGATTATTTGTTTAAAATGCAAACTTCTGGGTTCCATTCACCTAAATATATCTATTGTGTTCACTTAGATACACACACACACACACACACACACACATTGACTATAGTTGTTTCCTGCTGTGAGAGTGTAATTGTTAATATTTTTAAGGAGTCTTGGAGACTTGGGATCCCCTGTAATGGGTGTGGCATGCCTGAAAGTGATGCATAATATTTCTACTATCCTTCTTTTATCCTAATCATATGGCTCCAACCTAATTATAATGGAAAAACTGGATACATAATCTTCCTCTGAGCTTGGGAGAAAGATTAGTAAATAATTTGTCCCTGTTTCTACCAACATCCTGATATGAACTAGATCCACATATTTCTATAACTAAGATTTAGCTCACAGTCTGAATATAAAAGTAAATATAGAACAACTACAGAATCACGAAATATTGACCTTGTAATACTCTTTAGAGATGATCTAGTCAGATATCATCATTTTAACAATGAGATTCTATTCCTATACTCAGGAGCCCAGGTGGGGAAAAATAATTAATATCAAAGTAAAAAAAAAAAACAACAAAAAGCTGAAAAAATACAAGACCCTTGACTAAAGTTATTATTTCAGAAAAAAAGACATAATTTTATATCCATTTAAAGTAGGTAACTAGAATAAGTTACATTTTGTATTTTATGTTTCAAATGTTTAGATTACTGTGGGAATGATCAAAAGCTTATGTTCATATAACAAAAAGAATTTAATTGCATAAACTCTTTATGGTAGTTTGAAACTCCGTAAAGTGATAGGTATTTTCCAGTGGAGAACTAGAAAATAATGACATAGACCAGGCATCTGTTACTTTTATACTTCACTTAGAGGTTATAATGAGAAGGCTACATTGTATAGTAAAAAAAAAAATGAATTTTAGGTTACAGTTTCAATATGTGAAGAGCTGTTCATCTTTACAACAACAACAAAAACTGGACAAGTTGAAATAGACTTTTCTCAGACACACCAGGGAATACGTTCTCCGGGAGAACTGCCACAGCGTAATCTGGAGAAAGAAACACAGCCAGAGAGATATTGGATCTCCTTACCAGAGGTAAAAGCTACTAGATCCACAAACTCCTAGTAACAAATCAATTCTAATGTCAATGAATTTCTAGGGTGAATGGTGAACTAGTCTGAAAGTGAGAATCTCCCGGGGCTGTGTGGGTGGGCATTCTGAGGAGGGACTCCATCCCTTCCTGCACTCCATCACCAGAAACTTCACCAGGTTTTCACAGTGGATAATTCACAAAAATCCCCTCCAGGCTCTAATAACAAAAAAGGAACGGTAATCACTGTGAAAATACACTTATAACCTTCTCCTTAACAAATGCATCTCTCCAGAAGAAAGTTATCTTTCATAAAATCATCCAACCCAGGAGAAGGGAATCCCACTCTAACAGCTTCCAGCTTTCCTGTCTTACCTAAGGGAAGGGGGCTAAGTCACAGCCAACAGGGATCTTAGTTTCAAAGATAATTTATTGAGAATGCTACAATTAGAGAAAGGAGTAAATAATGGGTGCAAAAAAGAAACCACACCACTAGAGAGAATCTTGTGAAGGTCACACTGAAGACACAGGTTCACTACAAGCTTAAGATTTAATCAGAAGATTGGGGGATACTCTCCCACCCCCACATCTTACCTCTATGCTAATAGGACTCCAATATGATTATGGTGGATTACAGATAGAAAAGCTTCAAGCTACAGACTGTCTCTAAGAAGGAGAAGGTAGGAAACTCCAAAGGCAACAGGGAAGACAAGAAAAGAATGGAAGGAAGAAAAGAAAGGAGAAGGAAGGGAAAAATAAAAGAATAAAAGAAAAAAACTATGAAAATCTGAATCCTCTGACAACTACAGCTACATCAAACTTGAAATACAGTGGAAGTCCTTACGGTCTGTTCTTTTCATCTATCTCTTTTTTCACCAATGCCACCTGTCTTACTCTACAAGTCTTGTGATAATGTAATATGAATTTTCCAACTTAAGCATTAATCAGTACCAATTTGCATATTTTGCCTTCTTATAAATTTTTAAATTATTTATTAAATGTCTATAAAATTATTTGCTGGTATTTTAATATGGATTGAAAACTGACATCTTAACAGTATTGTGTCTTCCAATGCATGCACATGGGATATTTATCCATTTACTTAGAACTTACTTGCTTTCTTTCATCAGAGTCATGTATTTTTCCTCATAGAGATTATGTACATATTTTGTCAGATTTAAATATTTCTGTTAAAAATTGAATTCTAATCATTTGTTGGTAATGTACAGGAAAACAATTGACATTTGCTTATTGATTTTGGATCCCACAACCTTGCTATTACTCACTTACTTGCAAGAGATACTTCTAGAATGTTTGGTTTTTTACTTAGACAATCATACCATCTATAAAAAAAGACAGTTTTATTTACTTCTTCCTACTTGGTATATCTTGTTTTTTTCTGTCTTTTTCTTGAGCTTTTTTTTAATTTCTAGCACAGTGTTGTACAGCGCTTGGGAGTGCGGGCATTCTGGCATATCTGGAATAAATTCTACTTAGTTGTAGTAGATTATTCTTTTGTATACACATTTGAATTTTAGTTGCTAATTTTTTTTTCAAAAATATTTATATTCATGTTCTTGGGAGTTACTTATCTGTAGTTTTCTTTTCTTAACATGTCTTTATCTTGTTTTGACATTAGGAAATGCTGCACTCACACTCCAGGAAATGTTTCCTCTTGGTATTATATTTCCTTAAATGTTTTGCTGAATTAGTAACAACATCTGGGCTTGGTACTGTTTTTTTCTAAAGGATAAGTTTTGAGCCAATTTTTTATTAAGAGACCAAGGCAAGTTTCAGAGCAGGAGTGAAGGTTTATTAAAAAGCTTAAGAGCAGAAGTAAGAGAAAAGAAATAAAATGCACTTGGAAGAGGGCCAAGTGGGCAGCTTGAGAGATAAAGTGCCAAATCCATTTCCTTAATAGATAATGACTATTTGGGTTATCTGTATCTCCATTATGTGAGTTTTGAAGATTGTCTCAAGAAATTGAACCATTTCATCTGAATTTCAAAATACGTTGGCAAAGAGTCATTCATAACATTTCTTTACCCATTTAATGTCTAAGAAATCACAAGTGATGATACCCCTTATTTTAATATTATCATTAGGGTTTTTTTTTTAATCTCTGTTATTACTAGCTTGGGTAGATGTTTATCTTGTTTTTTAATACAATTCTTCAGGATGAGAAACCCAGTATTCATTTGGAAAAATAAATGATTCTAGGAATGGTACAGGAAATGTATTTGTGAGCCTGAATTATCTTGTTATACTAGAAAGTTAGGCAGTGCTTAAAAAGCAAAATGAAAACAAACAAGAAAGTTTTGGTTACATCTAAAGGACAGAGGAGCACACTAGAAGAGTCCTCAGTGATCAGAGACAGAATAATATAAGCAACAACATAAATAAGATAGCATTAGATTGCAATGCAAAGTATAAAATGAATCTATGTTATGCTGAGATAAATAATGTGTCGAGTGAATAAATAAATGTAGGGAGGGGGAGAAGAGACAAATCATGCAGAATAATTTACAATAATATGTGGAAACACCAGATCCTCAGGGAAGAGGAGCGTAATTCCTGACACCTTAAGCATGTTGCACATCCTGACTTCCTTCCAGTGAACAGATGGAAATGGGGATAAAAGAATAACTTGAAAAATGAAGAAACGTCACAAACAGTATATCAACCAGATTGTAATGTCAACATCAACAATGTTAAATCATGGTAAAATTATGTACTTTTGACATGATGCAGTGAAAATGGAACATTACTTCTATTGTCTTCCTCCACAAAAACCTCCATTCCCAGTCTACCCATAGGAAAAATATCAGACAAATCCCAGTTGGAAGACATTCTAAAAGATAATGACCAATACTACTTACACAATTTAAAGTTATCAAAGCAAGGAAAGTCTGCAAAAGTATCACAGTGTATAAGTACCCAATAAAACATGATGACTTATGGTACACAATGTGGTACCCTAAATAGGATTCTAGAACAATAAAAAAGACATTTAGTAAAAACTAAGGAAATCTTCACAAAGTATCAGCCTTTATAATTAATGAGCATAGGCTTTAATAATTATGAAAAACAATAGTATGATATTAATAACAATGGAAGTTGGGTGTGGAAAATGTGGTTACAGGTTAAGTTAGAGAGAGAAAGAGAATGAGAGAGAAAGAGAGAACATTAACATAAAATCTTCTAAAAGGTTAGAAAAAAAAATAGAGCAAATTCTGTACCTCTCTAGAGCATATTTATGTTTCTGTAAATCTAGAGCTATTCTGAACTTAATCTTAGCCAAAAGGCTGAGAATAAATCTAGACCTTTTCTGAAAGTAAAGTATATTAAAATGAACTTATTTTATTTCATTCTCTTTAGGGCATTTATAGCGTACCATGCTGCAACTAATTTTTTCCAGCCTTCTAGGGCATTTCTTGCTAGTGTTCTCTCTCTTTTTCTCTGTCTTAGACATTTTTACCCTCGAATTCAACCTGCAAATACCCTGGTGAAGGCATACAGATAATTTTTAAAATCTTAGATTGCGGCGAGAACTTAAAATTTGGTCCTTAGTCACTGCCCAGTGTTTTCCAGTGGTTCCTGGGAGTTCTTCCTGCAGAGAAAGGAGAGAAAGATGGGTACATATAAGAACATAATCACAGCTAAATGTGCCTTAAGGGCAGTTCTTCTGTCACTGATGTTCTACAATAGCTCATCAACACCTAAAAGGAGCAGGGCCGGTTGTGAACCAATTGAACCCATCATTAAAAGTCCCTGTTATAGTACACAAGCAGTACTCAAAGCTCATCTGTGTTCTTGAGAATTGATTCTTCAAAGAATTCTGTCTGATTCTCAGATGGCCAACTTAACATTAAGAATGGAGATCAGATGATTGTTCTCATTGCTGTACTTCCCCCTGTGATCATTTGAAAACAAACATAAAAAAAGTGTTACTTCCCAAATGGAAATTTGTTTTCTACAACTCTGTACATGTAAGCCAGCTCACAGGCAATGCTTCTGCTAACATTTGGCATTTTATATTAAAGTTGGCACTTCTAGACCCTCAAAGCCTTCCAAGATTCAAAATATGGCTAGATAATATATTACAATTTCAATACTCTTACCTGGGAAATGAGATAGAATGAATGTTTATGTGGAATAGCTGAGATAATTTATGTGAATAGATTACAGCAGCACTAAGCACTTTATGAGAATGTAATATATTAGGTTGGTGCAAAAATAATTGTGGTTTTGAATCATGACTTTTAAATTATTATTACTAGGCTCAAACATATCTTTATTAATCAAAATAGGAGCCATTTCAACCTACACATTTTTGCCAACAAGAAGTAAGTTTATTTATTCCTGTAGCCCCTGCAAAAGTTGCCAAGATACTTAACGTGGTAATCAGTTGGTGAGTTGTCAAGTGAATATGGTAGATGAGGCAAAACTTTATAGCCCAATTCATTCAACTTTTGAAGCACTGATTTTGCAGTGTGCCGTCGGTCATTGTCATGGACAATTGGGCCCTTTCTGTTTGTTGACCAATGCCAGCAGCAGGCATTGCAGTTTTTGGTGCATCTTATCTATTTGCCAAACATAGTTCTCAGATGTCATGGTTTCACAGGGATTCAAAAAGCTGTAGTGGGTCAGACCAGCAGCAGACCACCAAACAGTGTCCATGGCCTTCTTTTGAGGCAGATTTGGCTTTGGGAAGTGCTTTGGAGCTTCCCCTGGGTCCAACCACTGAGCTGGTCATTGCCAGTTGTCACATAAAATCCACTTTTTATCACACCTCAAAATCTGCATAGAATAAGAGAAGACAATTCAAAACGAGGATTTTTTTAAATTTTTCCCTCAGCTCATGAGACACCCACTTATCGAGGTTTCCAATTTGCTTCAAATGCCCAACAACTTTAGAATGGTCAACCTTGAGTTCTTCAGCAACTTCTCGTGTAATTGTTAGAGGATCAGCATCAATAATTGCTCTTGATTGGTCCTTGTCAACTTCCATGGCCAGCCACTATGCTCCTCATCTTCAAGGCTCTTGTCTCCTTTGTAAAACTTGAACAATCTCTGCACTGTACATTTGTTAGCAGCTCCTGGGCCAAATGCGTTGTTGATGTTGACAGGTGTCTCAGCTGCTTTACAACCCATTTTGAACACAAATAAGAAAATCACTAGAATTTGCTTTTTGTCTAACATCTTTTTCATCATCTAAAATAAACATAAAATAAACAGCAAGTAAGAAGCCATTAACAATAAAAAAAAAAAAAGTGAGAAAGGCCCATTCAAATGATGTAGCCACATTTATAAGATAATCACATTTATGTGAGAATGTATTCCAGCATAAAATGGCAAATTCTATCAATGCAAAAACAGCAATTACATTTGCACCAACTGGACAGCTATTAGTTTTCAAATAGCTTGACACAATTGCCCATGCTTCTGTGTTACACTGGCCAAACATCTTCTATTCCAGCTTCTGCCCAAATTCTGCTTCTCATCTCTCCAAATGTAAGTATGGAAATATTTGGTTTATACGACATTCAAAATGAAAATAGTCTACTCACATATTTAGTTGGAAGTTAACCTAATTTTTTGGATATCAGTTACAGGTCTTTTAGGCAGAGCCATATCTGAACCATAGTGGAAAACTGGATGTAGTCATCCTCCTGGTGTGTCTTGAATGCCACAGTTGCAGACCCATGCACTGAAGAAAGTTTATTACTGCAGTAATAAACATGCAGTGTTTGATTCACTGTTCTTCATTCAGTTTGCTGAGAATGATGGTTTCCAGATTCATCCATGTCCATACAAAGGACATAAATTCATCGTTTTTTATGGCTACATAGTATTCCATGGTGTATATGTGCCACATTTTCCTTGTCCAGTCTATGATCTATGGGCATTTGGGTTGGTTCCAGGTCTTTGCTATTGTAAACAGTGCCACAATGAACACACATGTTCATGTGTCTTTATAATAGAACAATTTATAATGCTTTGGGTATATACCCAGTAATGGGATTGCCAGGTCAAATGGAATTTCTATTTCTAGGTCCTTGCAGAAGCACCACACTGTCTTCCACAATGACTAAACTAATTTACACACCAACCGACAGTGTAAAAGCATTCCTATTTCTCCACATCCTCTCCAGCATCTGTTGTCTGCAGATTTTTGAATGATCTCCATTCTAGCTGGTGTGAGATGGTATCTCAATGTGGTTTTGATTTGCATTTCTCTAATGATCAGTGATAATGAGCATTTTTTCATGTTTGTTGGCCTCATATATGTCTTCTTTTGAAAAGTGTCTGTTCATATCCTTCACCCACTTTTGAATGGGTTTGTTTGCTTTATTCCTGTGAATATGTTTTAGCTTTTGCAGATTCTCTATATTAACCCTTTGTCAGATGGGTAGATTGCAAAAATTTTTTCCCATTCTGTTGGTTGCCGTTTCACTCTAATCATTATTTCCTCTGCTGTACAGAAGCTCTGGAGTTTAATTAGCTCCCATTTGTCTATTTTGGCTTTTGTTGCCAATGCTTTTGGTGTTTTAGTCATGAAGTCCTTGCCTATGCCAATGTCCTGAATGGTTTTGCCGAGGTTTTCTTCTAGGATTTTTATGGTGTTAGGTGTTATGTTTAAGTCTTTAATCCATCTGGAGTTATTTTTAGTGTAAGGTATCAGTAAGGAGTCCAATTTCTGCTTTCTGCACACTGCTAGCCAGTTTTCCCAACAGCATTTATTAAACAGGGAATTCTTTCTCATTGGTTGTTTTTGTCAGGTTTGTCAAAGATCTGATGATTGTAGATGTGTGGCATTGCCTCCAGTGTCTCTGTTCTGTTCCATTGGTCTATATTTCTGTTTTGGTAACTTTACCATGCTATTTTGAATTCTGTAGCCTTGTAGTATAGTTTGAAATCAGGTAGCATGATGCCTCCATCTTTGTTCTTTTTGCTTAGGATTGCCTTGGCTATGTGGGCTCTTTTTTGGTTCCATATTAAGTTTAAGGTGTTTTTTTCCAGTTCTATGATGAAGGTCATTGGTAGCTTGATGGGGATAGCATTGAATCTATAAATTGCTTTAGGCAGTATGGCCATTTTCATGATATTGATTCTTCCTTACCATGAGCATGGAATGTTTTTCCATCTGTTTCTGTCCTCTCTTACTTCCTTGAGCGGTGGTTTGTAGTTCTCCTTGAAGAGGTCCTATACATCCTTTGTTAGTTGTATTCCTAGGTATTTTATTCTCTTTGTAGCAATTGTGAAAGGGAGTTCGCTTTTGGCTTGGCTCTCTGTTAGTCTGCTATTGGTGTATAGGAATGCTTGTGATTTCTGCACATTGATTTTGTATCCTGAGACTTTGCTGAAGTTGCTTATCAGTTTCAGGAGATTTTGAGCTGATACGATGGGGTCTTCTAAATATACAATCATGTCCTCTGCAAATAGAGACAATTTGACTTCCTCCTTTCCTAATTGAATACCCTTTATTTCTTTCTCTTGCCTGATTGTTCTGGCTAGAACTTCCAATACTATATTGAATAGGAGTGGTAAGAGTGGGCATCCTTATATAGTGCCAGATTTCAAAGGCAATGCTTCCAGTTTTTGCCCATTCAGTATGATATTCTTTATCTATTTCTGAGGTAATTCCCGTAATTGTTTTTTATTCCGTCCTTTCTTTCTTTTGACTTGATCACATGTCTGTTTTAAATTTTTCATACTATATACAAATATTTTAAAATTATTCCTATTAATTTTACTTCTACTACCACCATGGCTGTTGTTACTACTTTTAAGTAATTTAAAGGTGAAGAAATTTAAAATGAATATAATTAAGATTTTTTTGCTTGGGAAATGCATATTTTATAAATGAAACAATGTATAAATTTCTATGAATTTTCAGCTATAAAAAATGGAAAGTGTTATTGTACATAATCAAATCTAAAACAATTAATTGCAGGTAGCAGAAAACTGGTTTCAATTTTCCACTTATTATATTACCATTGAAAATGTTATTGTATTTATGTTTAAGTACCATGAGAGTAACACAATAGGGCATAGTTTAGTTGAATAAACATTTGTTGAATAAAACAATAAAAAATGATAATTAAAAATGTTTAGAATTAATTAAGCTTACCAGTTATGCATGGTTATCTCACCTTCTTACCCTACTTTAAGAATACACAGTGATCATCTACAATTTATATTTGCAGCCTTTTAGAAGTTTTAGTTAACACTAAGATACCATACTTTTATGACTACGCAATGTTTTGTATTTTATTATCTTTCTCATTATTCAGCTTCTCTAATAATTAATATATTGTGTCATTATTATCTCTTTCTGTAGTTTACAGATATCGAAAGCTCAAAGGAGTTAACAGTCTTCAAAGGCAAAAAGCTGCATTCCGTCAAGATTAGATTGACATCTTCTAACTATAATGCTGAGCTTTTTAGGCTGATCCATGATATGGAATATTCCAACTAAGCATGAAGATATTTCCTTGATTAGAATGGTAAACATCTGTAGAAGAAAGACCAAACAAATCATTTAAACTTTCAAATGACAAGCTGGTTTACATCCTGAATTAGGTTTACATCAAATGCATCATGAGAAGATTATTTGTCCTTCCATCTGAATTCAGAAAGCGTTCTCTATCACCTGCTATTTTGCATGGATGAGTGATTTCCAAAGAATATACTGTATCATACACACGTAGCACTTTTTATAGGCTGCTTGAGCTATTCCGCACTCTAATGACTTTAGACCAAATGAAAAACAAACATGATAACATTAGAGACAGATGTTTTGCTATATGAGCCTTTGATTAAATCAAAGAAAATGGTATTATCATGCTTAAAAAAATTAATTCGACCTATTTTCTGAAAGAAATCCCACTCTAATACCAAATTACTTTTGTAATTTCCAATGAACTCTCTAGTACTGGTTGTATCACTGTACCTGCATTACTTTTGGTTTCTATTATGTTACATAAATGATTTAAATCCAGTTATTTTACATTAGACTAATTATTAAAATTAACTGGGCATCATGTAACACCATGATGTATTTTATGTATGTCGGTAGAAAGGAATGACATAAAACAGCAAGTGAGGATATACATATTTTTACATAATGCTTCAACAATTCCAAATGTTGTATTCTCAAAGCAGTCACACAGATTTTCAAATAAATACAATATAAAATTTGAGTATCCATCGTGGAGTTGTAGGCACTGGAGTGGTACAGATCATGTGGAACATTGGGGAAATAAAAAAACACACACTGGCTGATTTTAAACAGTTCTCCCTGTTTCCAGAATTTACTCAAATCCCTGAGCACACACACACAGATAATTTTTTTTGTTTGTTTTTCTCAGTATATCCAGTATGTAGTCCTATGAACCAGTGGGCTTTTTGAGACACATCTAAGGGACCATTATCTCGCTGAGTTTAAGTGCTATCAATAAAATCATCTCTACTTACATGACAGAAAAGAGAAAGAGAGAAAGAAGCAGTGGTGGGGGGTGGGATGGGGTGGGGAGGCCAGCTTTCCCAAAGGCAAACTTAGAGTCAAATATGTTTAGAATATATTTTCTGTTAGAGCTACAACCAACCCCCATGTGCCCACTTAAAACCTTAGTCACTCCAAAATTGTAAAGTGAAATTTTACACATCACAACTCAAAACTGAAAAAAACAAAAAAATATAATTGCTCTCCTTTTGTTCATGTCCCTATTTTCTAATCACACAAGACAGGAAAGGTATATGTATATTTAAAATTGCAGGTTATTTTAGCTCTTCCAGTTTACTCTGCTTCTTTTTTATTTCTTCTTAAGCCATTTATGTCTTTTTCAATTTTTAAACATTATTTATTCACTCATGTATTTATATCACTGTTGTATTAAATGTAATTATTTATTCTCTGGTCATAATCCAGTACTTTTATTATTTATTTTATTGTTCACTGCCCCGTCCTACTCCCTGTGCTTGTTGGAAAACATTTTAGTTTCTAGAAGTACAGAAAATCTAGGATCAAGTTCGGCTTGTAATTTCCCTTGCCAAACTTCAGAATCAATGTTTCTGCAAGGGGTCTTTTATTTTTGTTCCCTTTTATTAGAGGATGGTATTTAGAAGCCATGATCTATGTAGTAAGTATGCTCATTAGTATTGCTGCATTACTGCTTCTAGGCTCTCTAAGAGAACAGAGTTAGAAAAAATATGTATGTTCACTAATAAATACATATACATATATATTAATATTTGTTTTTATCTATGTAGTTACAAAAATAAATGATGTTTTACTGACAGATCTGATTCTGTTTCAGCACCACATGACTTATTCTGGCATTGTCCTTACTTGTCAAATCTTTCTCTGACAGTGAGAAATCCAGCACTCAGTATCTACACTGTATTTACTTATTATTTAAACATCAGGATAAATGTAGTTATTTCATCATGGACAAATATTGCCCTTTTGATAAATAAACACATAAGTATATTAGAGTGTTATGTGTAGTTCATTTTGCTGTTAGTCTTCCATATTTTGAAAAAACACTCTTTTCTGAAATTATTTAGGCTAGCTCCTATCTTTATTACCTTTTTCAAAGTGCCATTTACCATTAATACAGTTAGATATATTTGTTACACTGTGCATTGCACCCCAATAACATAGTAGACTTTTTTATTATTATTATTTTTTAGCTTGAGGAGCACTTTCTGGAGACTGAGGGATACACTTTCTGCATTAACTCACATGTGATCTGCAAATTGAGACAGTTTTAATTAGTGTTTTTCAATTTGTTTGTTTGCTTTTTCTTTTTCTTTTCTTTATTTCTAGCCATCTTGCACTTGCTAGGATTTCCAGTGTGATACAGAAAAGAAAAAGTGAGAAAATTTTTTAGTCTTATTACTAGATTTAGAAGAAAAGCAGCCAGCCTGTTGCCATTAAATATGAAGTTTGCTTCAGATGCCCTTTGTTGGGATTCTCATATGTTTATGTGCTTTGTAATCTTCTTTGCTTTAGTATTGTACATTTGGTATAGGGCAATTGATACTGTGTAAATATTGTTATTTTTGAAATCTTTACATATGAGCACATTTTCCCCCTGCTTCCCTTTCCAAGGGTCTTTGTGCTAATTTTCTCAGGAGTCAGAGTATGTGTGATGCTTTTGGTGCATCGGGAGGTGACAGGAGCCTGTTGCCTGATTGTTCTCTTTTGAGTTCTAGCTGATTCCACCAAAACAGCCTAATGGGACATGGAAAAAAAAAAGGCTATAATAGCTTTGAAATTTTTCAGTAAGATATAGAGTCTGTTTTTCTAAAATTTGGATTTGAGCTTGCTACTTTTTTTTTCTTTTTTGTTAATAGAAAGAAAAAATTATGGTCTTAGGACTTAAGAGACCTTTTAATTTCCACTCTTATTGCTTCACAGGAGCTCTGCCTCCACCACTATGTGTATAAATGCAGGCTAGTCTGCTCTATGATTTGAGACATATGGCCTAGTTTCCCTGTCCCTTGGCCAACAGTCAGCAAATTACAAGCAAACTGTCAGATATATGAAAGAAGCCTTCAACCGCTGGCTGAAGGCAAATGTATGAGTGAAACTAGCCAAAACCAGTGGAAAAACTGCCCAATGAGCACCAATCAAATTGGCAATCCATGGAGCTGTTCATAGGGATGGATCGATAAAGATGGATCACAGTAACTGCAATAGACCCTTCTATTCCTTCATTTCTCTTATATTTTCAACATCCAGAACTGGAAAGGACTTCCTCTCTTTAATTCCTCTATTTAATTATAAATCCTCTTATGTTATATTTGTTTTATCATGGCTTATAGCACTTGTCTCTCAATTATTGAATAATATTTTATAATTTTGAAAACCCTTACAGTTCTCACAGAGCCTGCTTTCAAGGCAATTGATTCACTGTAGACAAATCTGACTATAAAGTTCAAAATTCAGACATAAGTAATGGACCATTTATCTGAGCCTGATACCCCAAAGCCGTGGAAACATTGATTTCAATGGCTGTAGAAAGCTGAAAATATGTGAATTAATGATCCAAGGAGCATTGGTTCAATATCATGTAAGCATTATCCATATTGTAATTTACTAGCCACAGGGATTTCTTTCATGCCTTTGCAGATATATTCATCACTAATTCATGATTTTCCATTTTGTTCTCTCCTAACTTGATCTTAACTTAGGCTGTTGTAGATATTTGCTTACATAAAGTCTCAGTTGTTCAATATCTAAAATAATCAGTATTATTCAGTAGTTACCAGTGTATTTGTTGCCAATTTTATTTTAACAATTTGTAATGGATACTTTCTTATACCAAATATTTAGAATCATTTCCTGCTGCTTTTGTTCAACTTGGTAGAAAGTCCTTAAGTAGAATATATTTTATCTACATAGGTATCAGTGACAGAGCATGAGATTTTCAGCTGTTCATTAATTTATCAAGGGAATATGTTTTATAATATCTACTCAATTTCTGTTAAGAAAAATACATGTTTCTTTCAAAAGTCCCATGCCAGTGTCAGGGTAAATGCCACACTGTATTGTATGAGACTCCATAGTATCGGCTGCTGAGAAAGTTAGTGAGCTTACTACCAGTCACATCCCATTACACTAATCCCTCAAATGCACATTCCCTCCTACACACGTACAAAGAGTGATTTTATGTATTCATTTTATTGTGGTGCTATTCTCTGCCTTGTCTTATTTAGCAAAGTCTACAATGCCTTTTCATGATAGGGTTTTCCATTATCCTCTTTGACTTCCACAAATCCACATTAAAGTATTTTTTTCTCTGTGAAAATCAGAACATTTGTTCATAATTCTAGAAACTTATGCTGTGTAGCATTTTAATTGTCCACCCACATGTTAGATTATTTCAAAGAAAGAGCCCTAGTTATATTACTCTTCATTTAGAGAGTACCTAGAACACTGTAGTGTTGTTATTTATAAGGTTACAAAAACCAAAGTCATGCCTGCCTTGCTTTTGGCCTTCTCCCTATTATCCAACATTGGTCTTGACATATAATTTTAAAATCAATGAATAGCTGAGGAGTGAGTCAGTTTGTGTATTATATATTACAGTAATGAGCAAAATGTAACAAATACTAGAACCTGCTTCATGGAACTTATGGATCATTGATGAAAAATAGACATCAAAATAGAGCATTCGATTACAAAATAAAAACAGAACTGAAATTAGAAAGCTATAGGGAAAAATTATTGAGAGCTCTTGCTTCAAAAAAGGAGTATCAAAACATAGTGTATGAAAGCTTAACCATGCATTGGGCCTCTATATCCACGGCTTCTATAGTCATGGATTCAACCAACCACGAATTGAAAATATTTTTTAAAAATCGCATCTGTTCCAAGCTTCCACAGAATTTTATTCTTTTCATTTTCCCATAAACAATACAGTATAACTATTCACATACATTTACTAAATATTTAATAATTTAGATATTTAGTAATTCCTAAATTACTCTTAGGTATTAAGGGTAATTTAGAGATGGTTTAAAGTATGCAGAAGAGTATGCACTGATTATAAGCAATACTGTGTTATTTAATATCAGGCAGTTAAGAATCTATGGATTTGGTATCCAGAGAGGCCCTGGAACAAATCACCTGTGGATACCAAGAGATGACTGTAATTTGAGTAATATCAAATATAGTCTGCCAAGGAAGTAAAGGAAAAATTAAAATATAGAAACACATATCACTTTAGATATAAATATATCTCATAGGAATAAGCTATATCACCTTAAGTACTGTTCATTAAAAAATAATACACATTGAAGTCACGTTAATTGCTGAATTCATTTTTCAAATTAAATAGATTTCAGCATCTATCTTCTCTCACTCCTTGTGCATTATGGTGAAAGACTAAAGAGAGTATGCTGTCTACAGCAGTGAAAGATTATGGTGAGTTCATGGACAGAAACATTGTTTATGGTTCTAAACCCTTTGTTAAGCCAAATCTCAGACCTTTCTTGGGTACTTGCTATGAAGAATGCACAGTTGTAAGTGACAGTAATTTAGTTGATTTTAGGATTAGAGAAATAAAGACTAAACTTTATCTCCAGCTCAGGTACGAGAGACCTGAAAGATTCTAGACATGTGCCTAAAATTGCCAGTGTACTGAAAGAATCCATGGTCTCTTCCCTTCAAAATGTCAGAACTACCTATGAACTAATTTTAGATATAGATTATCATGTCTCCAAAGCCAAGTGCAGATCAGCATTAACCTAAATTCAAACTTAGTTGACAGTAAGCCACACAAACAAGTGGGAATTTAAAAGTCAGAGACCTAGAACCATCTGAGATATATAGTTACAATGTAGCAAGGAAGCCAGACAAAATAAAATATAAAATATGTGTTGGGTTTCAGGTAAGAAACACAATCTCTTTAAGAAATACTAGAGAAGCTCACCCTTGCGAATGGTCTCCCAATTTCTTATTAAATGAGTAACTGCTATAGACAGCATACTCTGTTTAACCTTTGGCCATAATGTATATGAAGTGAGGAAGAGAGATGCTAAAATCTCTTCATTTTAAAAATTAATTTTGCAATTAATGTGACCTCAATATTTTGTCTGGATGTATTATTTTTAATGAACATTATTTAGGGTAATATATCTTATCCATATGAGATATATTTCTATCTAATGTGATATGTGTTTCTGTAATTTGTTTTTTTTTTCTTTAGCTCCTTGGCATATTATATTTGATACTACCCTAAGATTTGATATTGCCCTAAGATTTGCTATTTATTTAATTTTTCAGATTTAAAAAACTTTTTAAATTATACTTTATGGGGTACATGTGCAGATCTTGCAGGATTGTTACATAGGTATACACTTGCCACAGTGGTTTGCTGCCTCCATCCTCCTGTCTCCTACATTAGGTATTTCTCCCATTGTTATCCCTCCCCAATCTTCCCAATCCCTGCTATCCCTCCCCTAGCACCCAACCCCCCAAAAAACTCCATTGTGTGATTTTCCCTTCCCTGTGTCCATGTGTTCTCATCATTCAACAACCTCCTATGAGTGAGAACATGCAGCGTTTGGTTTTCTGTTTTTGAGTCAGTTTGCTGAGAGTGATGGTTTCCAGATTTATCTATGTCGCTGCAAAGGACATGAACTCATCCTTATTTATGGCTGTATGGTATTCCATGGTGTATATGTGCCACATTTTCTTTATCCAGTCTATCACTGATGGGCATTTAGGTTGACTCCATGTCTTTGATTCTATTGTGAATAGTGCTGCAAGTTATGTAAGTGTGCATGTGTCTTTATAATACAACTATTTATAATGCTTTGGGTATATACCCAGTAATGGGATTGCTGGGTCACATGGTATTTCTATTTCTGGATCCTTGAGGAATTGCCACACTGTCTTCCACAATGGTTGAACTAATTTACACTCTCACCAACAGTATAAAAGTGTTCCTGTTTCTCCACATCCTGTCTAGCATCTGTTGTCTCCAGATTTTTTAATGATCACCAGTCTAACTGGCATGAGATGGTATCTCAATGTGGTTTTGATTTGCACTTCTCTAATGACCAGTGATAATGAGCATTTTTTCATATATTTGTTAGCTGCATAAATTTCTTCTTTTGGAAAATGTCTGTTCATATACTTTGCCCACTTTTTGATGGGGTTGTCTGTTTTCTTCTTGTGAATCTGTTTCAGTTCTTTGTAGATTTTGTATATTAGCCCTTTGTCAGATGGGTAGATTGCAAAAACTTTTTCCCATTCTGTTGGTTGCTGTTTCACTCTAATGATTGTTTCTTTTGCTGTGCAGAAGCTTTTAGGTTTAATTAGATCCCATTTGTCTATTTTGGCTCTTGTTGCCATTGCTTTTGGTGTTTTAGTCATGAAGTCCTTGTCTATGCCTACGTTCTGAATGGTAGTGCTTAGGTTTTCTTCGAGGGTATTTATGGTGTTAGGTATTATGTTCACATCTTTAACTCAGCTGAAGTTTATTTTTGTATAGGTGTAAGAAAGGGGTCCAGTTTCAGCTTTCTGCACATGCCTAGCCAGTTTTCCCAACATCATTTATTAAACAGGGAATCCTTTCCCCTTTGCCTGTTTTTGTCATGTTTGTCAAAGATCAGATGGTTGTAGATGGGTGGTGTTACTTCCAAGGCCTCTATTTTGTTTCATTGGTCTATAGCTCTGTTTTGGTAACAGTACCATGCTGTTTTGATTACTATAGCCTTGTAGTATAGTTTGAAGTCAGGTAGCATGATGCCTCCAGCTTTGTTCTTTTTGCTTAGGATTGCCTTGGCTATGTGGACTATTTTTTTATTCCAAGATTTGCTATTTATGAATGTAAAGCAAAGAGAATACTTAGGTCATACAAAATTGTGATTAAAATTGTCAACACAGGGACGAGCACAGTGGCTCACACCTATAATCACAGCACTTTGGGAGGATGAGGTAAGAGGATTTCTTGATCCCAGGGATTTTGAGATCAGTCTGGGAAACATTTCAAGATCAAATATCTACCAAAAAAAAAAAAAATTACAACTATCCAGGAGTGGTGGTATGCACTTGTAGCCCCAGCTACTTGGGAGGCTAAGGTGAGAGGATCACTTGAGCCAGGTAGGTTGATGGTACAGTGAGTAAAAGTCATGCTACAGAGGAAAGAAAGAAAAGAAAGAAAGAAGAAAGAAAGAAAGAAAGAAAGAAAGAAAGAAAGAAAGAAAGAAAGAAAGAA
>NW_016107466.1:1804602-1879547 GCF_001604975.1 Cebus imitator | reverse complement strand
AGGAAGGAAGGAAGGAAGGAAGGAAGGAAGGAAGGAAGAGAGAGAGAGAGAGAGAGAGAGAGAGAGAGGGAGGGAGGGAGGGAGGGAGGGACGGAAGGAAGGAAGGAAGGAAAGAAAGAGTCAATGTAGAATCTTAAGAATCTCAAAACAGCCTCCTACTTATAGGTTGCTTCTATCTTTCTCACCAATTGAATCAAGGACTAGAAATAAGCTGACATCAAAAGCACAGAAATAAGAATTTCTCCACTAGATTACTTGGTAGATATGTTTTATTTGCCTCTATGGTTTTCATCATTCTATATCTGGGGAAGAAACCCTAAGTTTTTCTTTAAATGTCTAATACCTTACTTATTCTGAATCCATGGAATTTGAGTTAGGACCACTCCCCAAGCTCACCCCTATTTCATCTAAAGTAAGTGCATGACCCAGACTTCAGGAATAAAAGTCTGACTCAAACATAAACATTGGGGCTGAAATGGGCTAATAAAACTAATCTCTGGAATGTTGTAGGAGTGGAAATAAATCCCAAGAAAATAAGTGTTTCCTTTCTAGAGAAACACTAGAAAGCAATTTCTCTTTTCCACTCCATTCTAAGGTGAGAAAAATCACAGTCTGAATTTCAACATCCAATTGACCGTTGTTGGAGGAATGCACAGACATTGCCAGGAATATTATTTAGAGATTGGGAAAGCAACAGTAGTGATTTAATTTGGATAAGTGGCTAAAATTATGTCCATCCCTATATCTATTTTTCTTTTTAATGTCATGTTGCGGCTCCCACTATAAGCTTAACTTCCCCTACCCCTTAATATAGATTAGATTTGTGACTTTTCTTTTTATTGTTTTGTTTTGTTTTTTGAGCTGGAGTTTCGCACTGTTGCCCAGGCTGGAATGCAACGGTGCCATCTCTGCTTACTGGAAACTCCACCTCCTATATTCAAGAAATTCTCCTGCCTCAGGCTCCCAAGTAGCTGGGATTACAAGCACCCACTACCACGGCTGGCTAATTTTTCATAATTTTAGTAGAGATGCAGTTTCACTAGTTGGGCAGGCTGGTCTTGGACTCCTGATCTCGTTATCCACCCATCTCAGCCTCCCAAAGTGCTGGGATTACAGGCGTGAGCCACCATACTTGACCAGATTTGTAACTTTCTTTAAGCAATAAAATGTGGCATGAGTGTCACTGGACCAGTTTCATGCCTAAACCTAGGCCGCAAGGTGCCTTGTGTTCTTCTGCTCTTGCTTTCTTAACTCTGGCATTCATGTACTCAAATTCAGGCTTAGCTTGTTGATTTATAAAAAGACATGTGGCCCAGTCATTCCTGCAGCCTCAGCTGACGACCAGCAAAGCCATCTAGCTGACTGGAGCCAAACCACGAACAAAAGATGAGGTCAGCTGAGATGAGAACTACCCAGTGAGCCAGGCCAAATTACTGATCTACACAATCACCAGTTGCATAAATGTTTACTCTTTTAGCCACTGAATTCTTAGGTGGTTTGCTATGCAACAAAACTGACATGTTAACGTATATATAAAAAGATCAAACACATTATGATGCTATTGCTAGTATCTGAATTCAGCAGCCTTTCAAGCTTTTAGTTTCATTAATAAACACACTTCTTTTCTTTCCTCTTAATTTGGTACAGATTGGAATTTTCTGACAGTTGCAACAGAAGATTTTTTTGTTGATTCACCTACTAAAAAAAGTGTGCTCCTTTCAATCTGTTTTACCCACTGCCGATATGGACATATTTTTCTGCTTCATAACATGCTCATGTGACTCCCCAACTGCCTTTCAAGATATTGGAAAGTCTTTATATGGTCCTTCTTAATGTATTTCCTATATAATTCTTGTCACTCACTGTCAACCCTAAGCTAGTTATATGTCGCAAACACTAGGAAAGCCATCTTCACCATTGTCATTAAAGACACCAAAAACTCTACAAGATGACCATATTATGCTTGATATTCTCTTTACCAGAATTCCCTTTGCCCATTTGCCTTTTTCCCGAGTCTTGTTTTTCAAGACTCACTTTCTTTAGCAACATTTAATCTTCATCACAGGCTTTGTAAGAAGATCACCCTCTGTATTCTACTTTTGGTGACATAGCTTTGGAGTTGTCTAATGTTGGTATAATTACAGGAGACTGTGCTTGATGGATTTTTTTTCTCCCCAGGATTTGGACCAGGACTTGTCATATAGTAGGTGTTAAAAGTGCTTTGATGAACGTACATACACTTATGATGTAAAGGCTTTTTTCTATGAATTTAGAATGCACTCCTTATGAAATTTAAACTTTTTAAGGTACAATTTTAGCCAATTATTCAATTATCCTCATTTCCTTTCTAATTAAATGAATAAATAATTAATAAATTTACCTAGAAATGAAACTTCAGAATTGCATGAAAAATTTAATCCAGATTCAATGATACTTGGAGGACAGTCAAAGACACATATCTATGAATCATAGATTACCGCCAGGCACCTTTATTATACTGCAGGTATTTAAATATATCACAAAATCCAAATAAGCTGCAAGCACAAAAAAAGGGGTTAATTTTTCTTTACCCATGGTTCTTTGCACTGCTTTCTGCGTAATTGTACTAGATGTTTCTCATTTGGTACTCTTATTTTTATAGAAAAACATCTGTCCTTCTTTAATTAGGATACTGTACATTCCATACACTTGTGGTTTTTAGTAAGTTTACACAATTCTCTATGTGGATTACATTTTTTAGCTCCACAAAATTAGACTTTACTAAACTCTATTATCCATATAGTGTTATGTCCCTGAAAAAATTTCCTTTTATATGAAATTTAAGAAGATTTTTGAGATGGTTGAACTTATGTTATGTGGAGGTAGTACACATTCAAAAAATCATCAAGGGGAAATTTCTATGTGGCATGTTGGCAAAAAGAAATAAAGGAAGAAGAAAAAGTGGTACTTTTAATTCATTTAACGAAGTTGACAACCATTAGTAGAAAAGAATATTTTCAGCATTAGGATACAAATTGCATTCTGAATTTTGTACTATCTGAGTATTAAGCATGCTTTTTACAATGGGCTATATTTATTTTAATTTTTTGAATTTTTAACACTCCATTTATAAAATTAAAACATTAAATATATATGTGTATATATATGTGTGTGTATGTGTGTGTGTGTGTGTGTGTGTGTGTGTGTGTGTGTGTGTGTGTATTCTCATAAAGCAGAGCTTCTTGTTGCCTGACTTTATTTTTTCAGACTTTTTCAACATTTCTTAGTTTGGGTGGACACAAACTTTGGAGAATACTGTCAAAAGACAGCAAACTAATAGTCTGCACTTACAACCAAAATGTATGAGTGTGGTTAACTTGCAGTTACTGATGACTTATTGGACACATTAGTTTAATCCTATCTTTTTATTCCATAGTTTGGAATTATCAAGACAGCTCTTATCTCTGTTAGATTGCGAGAGATATTTCACATTAAATTACAAGTTTTCAAAATATTGGTTTTTTATTTTATCAATATTATGTCTCTCAATGTGTCTTACATAGTACAGGTATCTGAAAATGCAATCTGAATAACACTAAATGTATTGTTTTCTTCAAATTTGAAATTGTTTCATAAGAAGTGAACAGCACACTGGAGTAAGATAAGGTTTGGACCCAGTAACCCTGGGTCTATTTCCAGCAACCTAGGGAAAGTCTGATATCTCTGAATCTGCTTCCTCAACTACAAACTGAACACAATGGCAAAAGCGTTGCCCCCAGTATAAGGTTACTTTAAAGATAAACAGAGGTCAACACTTTGAAATATTCAATCTCTTATGACATAAAAAAGATATATTAAAATTGAAATACTTGACAGCCTTTTTGTCTCTCTAAAATCTGGGAGTCATGAGATAATATCTCTCATGACATTGATTAGAAAAAAAGAAAACAAAAAAGAAAAAGACTCAAATATTAATGCCAGGCACATCAAGCAGACTATGATCTTGTTCATTAATTATATTATTAATTTCTGATTGCATATATACACACTCACGGAAATCTATATTCTAAGAGAATGTGGATCTATCTGTCTATATATCAACAAGAAGTATGGTTTTTGTTTCTAATTTTAGAGGACTATTTTAAGAATCAAAATTACATTATGTAGGTTTTAGCAACCTAACACATGCTGAATGTACATAGTTATCATCAATATAATTATTATTTCTATTAATTAGAAAGTTGGCACTTGGTGCATAAAGGAAATAAGAAAAATAATCAAATGTAGGAGAATTAACAATGAAATTTCTGTCACAAGAAGTAACCTAAAAATGTTAAATCTAATAAGTAAAGACAAAATGAAATGTAAAAGTTGGATGTGGAATCATGTCACAAAAGCATTAATGATGAAAATTGCAGAATCGCATCATATTGAAATAAATATTTGGCTTCTGGTTAAACAATGTACATGATTAACTACCTCCGATGTGCTCTCAAATTCTCATAAAAGGCTAATAGACAAATATTCACAGAAATAAAACACACAAATTTGAAAAACAAGAACCAATGTCCCAGAGCAAGCAATAGTCATGTAATGCCAAAGCTAGAAAGGATCCTATATAATAGGCACATTATTTTTTAAATTACTCAGATACTGCCACATGAAATCGAAGCCTGCCCAAAACGTGAAGGTAGGGTAGTCTATACTTCCTCTACCACTTTCCCCTGCCAAAAGCTAACAGAAAAGTAGATCGTTATCTGTCTCCCCAGAGGGCTATTGTGTATGTTGCTAGAATCCTATCAGGTCTTCCTGTTCAGTCTGTGCTGACCTGTTTAAAGACAAGTTAATTGAGAAGGAAGAGACCTACATGGTTTTTCAAAATGATTTTATAGAAAAGCTGAATCTAAAATCTATGTCTTAACCATAAAAAACAAAACAAAACAAAAACAAAGAAATAAAATCTATGTCTTCTTTATTTCTGACACTGCTGAAAAATATTTCCCTTTGGTAACTGGCTAATAATGATTAATAATAATAAAAATATGAAATCAAATTTTTATCCAAAACATATTTATAAAAATAATAGGTACCTATATGCTACCTTGATCTTATTTCTCATGATAGAATTAAGCCCATTATCTTCTTGATAAAAAATGGTTTACTCATGTAGGAAATGATCAGAAATGCCCATGAACCAAATTATTCCTTACAGACATGCCAATTTCCAGCTTATTAAATTAATATTTCATTCTTGCCCAGCGTTCCAGCACAGAATCTCCTACCCAACTGCAGGCAACATTTAAGAATTTAACACTAGTGCAGAAAGTGTATAACAGATGACATTTAGAAACCCACTTCAAAGTAAATACTTCATTTGAAAAGAAAAACAGAGAGGAAGTAGAGACACAGATGATAGTTTAAACACACTCTCATGGACACAGAGGTCATCAATGATGCCATCCATAATTGTTGAAAGTAAAATACATATTTATCTGTCTCCTTTCTGACTTGAAAGCTCTTAAAACTATACACTGAGCACTTTGAATTATTTTGAGCATAGACTAACTAAAAGGCAGTCTCTGCATTCTGACTTGCAAATCCTGGGTCCTCTCTTTTGAACTCATGAAGTCCTGGGAATATTATGTAACTTCACCCGTGCCTTGCCTTTTCTCATCTAGGCAATGGGGATACAAAGAAATGCCACCTTATAGAGCTGTTGTGAAGATTTAAGGGCTTAGTAAAGTCACTTACAGTCATGCCTGAAGTTGCATACTGAGATCTTTATAAAAGTTATCTATTCTTTTATCTTCCCAGAGCCCAGAGCAATAACTGGCCTAGCATATATTTTCTTTATTTATCTTTCTCCCAAGTCAATGTTTTGTTTTTTGAGTTCTCTTTATCATCTTGAATTTTCCCCATTAACCTGAGAAAGATATAGGGCAATGACACTGTAAAAGAGATGCCATGAGTAAGGACACTGTCTCCTCCTTTATGCTAGAGTTCAGGAAGCAATCAAAGAAAGAGTATTGTTGGAAAAACTAATTATAAAACCAGACCAACCGGACTGTCTTTTCAATCTGAATGTGTCGTGCAGATGAGCTTTTCATTTCTAAAGATCTATCCATTTTAGGAATTTACAAATGTAGTAGAATTTGGTGAAAGACAAACATGTAACTATGCTACTTCTTTATATGAGTCCAGCAAAAGGAAGGCAAGAGGTGAGGGTGGTCTCTGAAATGTTACCCGTGTGACTCTGGAGCAGATATTGTCTCCCCATTGCTAGTCACTCGATACATGCTGAACAGAACAGACTTTGGAGTTGGTTGGGCGTGAGCAATGTCAGGGCCAACCATGAGTGTCCTTCCTATCTAAATATGTTGTTTGACACTTGGTAAATAGCCCAACATATGTTAGGAGCTCTGTAAATACAAACTCTGTGAGCTTCCACAATGTATGATGTGTATTACAGAAATGCCAATTTCCAGTGTATTGCACATCCTACATTGACCAATACTAAGCTCCCAATATTTTGACCAACCTACACTTTGGTGAAAACTCAAAGTACTGAGTGCAAAATTTAGCTTCCTGTGGTATCAAAAGTACCTGTCCAATATCCAGTCCCATTTCCTACTATCTATGGTTTTCCAAAATCACACACCTTTCTTCTAAGTAGGTTTATTATTACTCTAATTGTTCAACAATTCAGGCCTCCAGCAAAAAGGAGTAAACAATTTCAGCAACAGTAATCTTTTCCAGACCCTAGTGTCATACTTTCTACTGAAACTCAGTTCAATTTTTTTTTTACAGTTTTCTTGAGGTATAATGGATATAAAAAACAACTATATATATTTAATGTATATCATTTGATGAGTTTGGACATACATATACACCCTTGATATTCTTACCACAATGAAGAAGATATATATATCCACTATGTACAAACATTTGTGTGTGTATATTCCTTTGCTTTGTGTGTTTGTGTGCACGTGTGATGACAACACTTAATATAAGAGCCACTCTTATAAAATATCTTAAAGCACAATGCCATATTGTTAACCCCTGTTGAATCTGCAAAAACAGACTACTAAGTCTCATTTTGATGTCATTTTTAGTTTCCTCCATTAGATTTTAAGCCTTTTGATAGCAGTGTTTAAGGTATTCATCAGCACATGCTATACCAAGTAATTGTCCTGTGAAATTGCAGGATTTACTAATTTACTCAGCAAATAATTTTGAGCTATAGCCACGAACATGGTCAGGATAGAGATGCATGAGAGAAAAACAATACGCAAAGCCCTGACCTAATGGAGCATACCTGCTGGAAGGGGGCTGGTTATATGTGAAGAAATGTCTAAATAATAAGCATGTTAAATTAATTAGTGTGTGACAAAGCTGTAAGTGTTATAGGACAAATGTTTAAATGTAGATTAGAGTAATATGGATCAGAAAAGGAGAAGAGAGGTGAGTTTATAATATTAAAAAGATGTTGTCAAGGTGGACTTCGTAGAGAAGTGACAAATGAGCAAATATTTGCAGGAAATGTTAACCAAGGAGGTTGGGAGGGTGGAGGAGATTCTATCCACATAGTGATATTTCTCAGTGTAAAGACTCTAAGGATAGGGAATGACTGAAATGTTTGTGTAACATTAGAAAGGTCAATGTAGCTGAAGTCGAGTTAGCAATAGAGAGAAATAAGTTTAGAAAGAAAATGATGGAGGAAATCTCCGTAGACATGTAGTCCATTATTAGTAGAAACTTGATTTTGTCCCTGAAGGAAGTGGAAGTCATTGCTGCATTTTGAGCAGAGAAATGTATGATTGTCATAATTATTTTAAGGCCACTATTGGCAATATTATTTTTAGATGAAGAAAAAGAGCTGTTTTTACCTTTTTCCACAACATAAAAAGTAAATATATGTGCAGATTGAGAATCCCTAAAAAAAAATTCTAAAACCCCAAATGTTTCAAAATCTGAAATTTTTTGAGCACTGACATAACATCACAAGTGGAAAATTCCACACCTGGCCTCCTGCGATGGGTCGCAGTCAAAACATAAGCTTATAGCATGCTGTTTATGATGTGGGGGCTGGAAATAGACCTTCTATAACCTTTCAGTTGGGTATGTCTTTGACGTTTACCATAAGCTCCCCCCATGCAAGCATGCCCACAAAAGCTAATAAAGTGTCATATGTTCGGACAGAGAAGCTAATGGCATGTTCCTCACAAAGATGCACGTGGTGACAAGATCTAAATCCATTGCCCACTTTGCTCTGTGGTGTAAAGATACTGCTGTTTATGGGTAACAGTGATAAGAAAAATAGGAAGCATTTATATTTATCTATAACACAGAAAGTAACACTATTGGAAAACTAGACAGTAACATAAGTGTAAAACATCCTACAGAAGGATATGGTTTTGCAATGACCACCATAAGAGATCTGAAGAAATAAGAAGTATACACTTGAAATTCTATGCTAAAAGTGATAAACATAGGGCCGGGCATGGTGGCTTACCCCTGTAATCCTAGCACTTTGGGAGGACTAGGCAGGTAGATCACCTGAGGTTGGGAGTTTGAGACCAGCCTGATCAACATGGAGAAATCCCGTCTCTACTAAAAATACAAAATTAAACAGGTGTGGTGGTGGGCATGTAACCCCAGCTATTCGGAAGGCTGAGGCAGGAGATTGCTTGAACCACAAAGAGGTGGAATTTGCAGTGAGCCAAGATCAAGCCATTGAATTCCAGCCTGAGCATCAAGAGCAAAACTCAACCTAAAAAANAAAAAAAAAAAAAAAAAGTGATAAACATAATTTAATAAAAAGCAGAAAAGTACTGAATGAAGCTAAAAATGAAGATCATCATGTATTGAAAGAGTGAATTTACTAACATCACAGTGAACATATACCACCTAATGATATGCTGATAATGAAGTAAGCAAAGATCTATTAAAATAAATTAAAAATTGAAGGGAACTGTGAATATTCAACGGGCTGGTTTCAGAAATTTAGGAAAAGAAAGAAAATTGCATTTGTAAAAATGTGTGGCAATAAAGTGTCAGCTGACCACAAAATGGTACTGAAATTCATTTATGAGCTTTCCAAAGTCATCGCTGAATAAAATCTGATACCATGCTGGGTGCAGTGGCTCACACCTACAATCCCAGCACTTTGGGAGGGCAAGGTGGGTGGATCACTTGAGGCCAAGAATTTGATAATTGCCTGGCCTACATGGGAAAACCCTGTCTCTACTAAAAAATACAATAAATATATGTGTGCAAGGGTCTTTATAGTAGAATGCAGCATTGTTCTCAACAGCAAAGACTTGGAACCAACCCAAATGTCCATCAATGATAGACTGGATAAAGAAAGTGTTGCACCTATACCCCATGGAACACTATGCAGCCATAAAAAGGATGAGTTCATGTCCTTTGCAGGGACATGGATGAATTGGTAACCATCATTCTCAGCAAACTAATACAGAAACAGAAAACCAAACACCTCATGTTCTTACTCATAAGTGGGAGTTGACCAATGAGAACACATGGACACAGAAAGGGGAACATCACACACGGGGCCTGTGGAGGAGTGGGGTGCTAGGGGAGAGATAGCATTAAAAGAAATATCTAATGTATATGACAGGTTGATGGGTGCAGCAAACAACCATGGCACGTGTATACCTACATAAAAAGCCTGCACATTCTGCACGTGTATCCCAGAATTTAAAGTGTAATAAAAACAAATAATAAATAAATAAATACATAAAAGGAAAAAAAGAAGAAGAAAAAGAACAAAAAAAATAGCAAGGTGTGGTGGTACATACCTGTAATCCCATCTACTTTGAAGGCTGAAGCGGAAGGATTGTTGAATCCAGAAGGTGGAGACTGCAGTGAGCTGAGATCATGCTACTGCATTCTAGCCTAGCTAACAGAGCAATAGTCTGTCTCAAAAGAAAAAAGAAATAAAAGAGAGAATCTGACACCAGAACAAATCTATAACGCTCATAAAACATCACTGTTTTGCTGTTATTGCTCCAGAAAGGTACTGACTACAGCTGATGAGACAGCCCCTGCAGGGATTAACAATGCCAAGGACAGAATATCTGTGTTGGGATTTGTTTCGCAGACATTTTCTACCAGCAGCTCATGCTTACTGCAGGGAAGCTCAACTGGATGATAACTGCAAGGTTTTATCCCTTCATAACTGTTCTGCTCATCAGTCAGCTGAAATTCTCATCAAAAATAATAGTTAAGCCATGTGGTTTCTCCCAAACATGACTTTGTTGATTCAGCCATGTGGCTGTGGTATAATTACATCAATGAAGAGTAAATATAAAAACACTTTTTTGAAAAGCATTCTGTGTCAGTGAATAGAGGCATGGATGTGGAAGAGTTTCAAAAGGAGCTTAGCATGAAGGATGTTATGTATACTGTTGCTAGACCATGGAACACAATGGATACAGACAGTTGCATACACCAGGCATAATCTCTGGTTGCAACCAAGTTCAATGATGATGTGAACAAGAAGGTGACTTTGAAGGATTACATATGTCCAGTGAGAAAAGAAAAAAATGTCTGACTTCCTTACATGTGCAAAAAATTATACCTTCATGATGTCTGTAAGCTGGAAGAAGTTGATATCAAAGACGATTTTAATGTCGATAATGAGGCTCTATTTATTCATTTATTGACTAATGGTGAAATAGCAGAGGTAGTTCTGAATCAAGGTGAATGTGGTAAAAGTGACTACAAAGATGACATTGTTTAATTCTGTAGAAAAAAATGCCTCATGATAACAATTTGTGATGGATTTATTGAAGGACTATAGAAATGTGCATTCATAAGAGAACAAGAAATAATGCCAATTTGTAAAATCAAAGAGTGATGTGTAAGAGAAACATGTTAATGAGGTATATGATTCATATATGACTCTGGAGGAAGCATTTAAAAAAGCCATCCAGTAGAATTCCTTCTCATCCTTAGAGCACCCACTTCCTTGTCCCTCACTGTTTCTGATGTTTCTTATTACAAAAACAATAAAGAATAAAATACAGAGTACAATAACCTTTCAATCAAAGCACAGCCTTGGCTGTGGAGATTGAAAGCCTGCTACTGTCTATTATTGCTATTGTTTGACAGCAGATTTTGGTGATGTTACTATGCTACTTAGTAAACCTGAACACATTATTTTCACTATATTAATAATATGTCATATTTTTATTGTTAAATATTTAGGTGTGAATAATGATTAAAAAATGATTGCTCATCGGTAGCATATAAATTCACAGTCAGGAATGTTGATAATGCCAAAAACTACAGATTGTCCACATTATTAATGAAGATAATGACAGCTTTGCTTTCTGATCGTTCGATGTACAAAACTTCGTTTCATGCCAAAAATTGATAAAAACATATTTTATAAGATTATCTTCAGGTTATATGTACAGGGAGCATATGAAATATAAATTTTTTGTGTATTGACTCAGGTCCAATCCCCATGATATCTCATTATGCATATGCAATATCCAAAATTTAAAAAGATGCAAAATTCCAAACTATTCTGGTATCAAATATTTCAGATACAAGATACCCATGATATATATATGAATCAATAAATATCAAACCCAAAACACCAGGTAATAAAGAACAGTAATCACTCAGAGATGAAAAACAAATGAGGCAAGTCCAACCATGTTAACCAGCTTACTGCATATGTGTGTGTGTGTGTGTGTGTGTGTGTGTATACACATATATGAACTCTCAAAACTTAACAAGAAAATAATCTAATAAAAAAGGCAAAAATTTCAGAAGAGCGTTCTCTAAGGAACATATATGAATATCAAAAAGCACATGAGAATGTTCTCAACACCTCTAGTCATTATGGAAATGCAAATTCTTTTTTTAATTGACACATAATTATTGTACGTATTTATTGAGTAATATTTCAATCCATATAATGAATAGTGATTAGATTCATCAGGGTGATTAGCATATCTCTTGTCTCCAACATTTATCATTTCTTTGATTTGGAACATTCAATATCCTCCCTCTAGCTATTTGAAACCATATGATATATTACTGCTAACTATATTTATCCTACAGTGTTGTAGAACCATATAGCTTTTTCCTACTATTTAGCCGTAAATTTGCATCTTTTAACAAATCTCTACCTACTGCTTCTTTCCCGCAATCCTTCCTACCCTCTAGTATCTTCTGTTCTATTTACTGCTTTTGGAATCACCCTTTTTAAGGGATTGTAGATTTTAATCACAATGAAATAAAACTGCAAACAGGGTAGAATGACAAAAACCGAAAAGACTGAGCATACCAACTGTATTAGTTCATCCCCACACTGCTATAAAGAACTGCCTGAGACTGGATAATTTATAAAGGAAAGAGATTTAATTGACACAGTTCAGTAGGGCTTCAAAGCCTCAGGAAACTTACAATTATGGTGGAAAGGGAAGCAAACTTATCCATCTACACAAGGCAACATGAAAGAGAAGAATGAGAGCCAAGTGAAGGGGGAATCCCCTTATAAAACCATCAGATCTCCTGAGAACTTACTCACTATCATGAGAATAGCATGGGAAAAACTGCCCCCAGGATTCAATTATCTCCCACCCTGTCCCTCCCACCACATGTGGGGATTATGGGGACTACAATTCAAGATGAGATTTGTGTGGGGACACACCAACTTTTGGCTAAAATAATGAACAATTAGAGTTCTCAAATGCTACTAGTGGGTATAAAGTAATGATATCACCACTTTGGAAAGCCATTCAGGAGTTTCTAAAAAGTTATACATACACTCCTATATGATCCAGCCTTACTACTTGTTCTATTATGCAGAATAACAATGTATGAAGTAAATAAATCAATTTGTTTGTTGACTTTGAGGGAGGGAGGGATGAATGAGGAATCAGATTATAAAGGGGTAGAAGAAAACTTCTGAGGGTGATATAATATTATTTTGATTGTGGTGATTACAGATGTATATTTCTTGCAGATGTATATTTGTTAAAACATCTAATTATACTGTTTAATTATGTATAGTTTATTATATATAAACTAATGTTTGGCAAAGTTGGTAAAATTAAACAAAACAAATCAAAATATATTTAGTTGATATGTTAAAGTAAACAAAGGCCAAATCAAGAAGACCAGTCATAAAAGCAAAATCAGTAGCCCAGGTTAGGAATTACAGTGGTTCAGATCAAAGTGTTTTTCATGCAATTTGGAGTGTAGTATCATGTAAGATCTTAGATATGTTTGTTAGAATAACCAGTATGATTTTTCAATAGATTGGGTAACAGATTTGAGAGAAAGAAGTAAGTACATTAAGTTTGTGGAAGTATTTTAAGTATATGTACATAGTAGTTAATGGAGATAGAATGAAAACAAGTTCTTTTTTTTTTTAGGAAAATTGTCAGGAGTGCCAACATTGAGAGATTAATTTTAGATATCTATTATATAATGGAGTGGAGTTGCTTAGAAGACAATTGGATGTATAAGTTTCAAGTTGAAGAGTGAAGTCTAGATGACAGATACAAAATTGGTAGTTGGCATATAAAGATACAATGGTAATAATGATAGTTATCATAGCTGCTAACACGTATGGAGTGTTTGCTCTGTTCCAGATGAAATGCTTTAGACACATTTAAATCAATATTCTCTGCAGCCATGTAAAGTCAGTATACTGAATTTGGCCCAAATGTTGCAGATGAGTAAACTACTGAAGCAGTTAAATTGTTCAGACTGGTACATGAAAGAGAAAGAGCTCATGACACATCTCTCTAAAATCAAAGGCTGAGGTCATAATCCTTAGACTGTACTGTTACCCACAGTAAAGCAAATGTTTATTTCAACACCAGATGTGATTGAGTGTATGGATTTATGGATGAATGAAATGTACAAATAGAGTCATTTGTATATATCTAAGTAAAACAATTGTTAGTGAAAAGCACCAAGTGTTCTAAGACACGAGAAAGAATAAGTAAATGTTACTGAAGAAATTTGAGACGTCAACATGAAAGAGTTAGAGTTAGGATGAGCACTGCAGATAACAGGATGTTGTATAACAAGAGGAGAACAGCAGTATAGTGACAGGACAGCAAGAGCAATGACTTGAGATTGGCCTGACAAGGTCAGACAGAGATAAAGAGTGAGATTCATCTGGACCAGAGGGGCGTAGATGGAAGTAGTAGAAGGTGCATTTGAAGAGATCTGAGGGAGGCTAGCATTGCAGTGCTTGGCGTGATATGTGAACATGCTTCATATGGATCTGCTGTGGTGCACAGCTGGAGGGTTGCTATGCTTAGATAATATGATTGAACAAAATCTGTAAGCAAACAACTCTTTGAAACCTGGGAAAATTCCTTGCAACCATCAGTCACTGACTATTTATTGATAAAATTAAGAGAATCTTTTACAATTTTGGTACTACCTTACCACAATTACAATTGCTATTTTCATCAGGAGGAAAATATGAGATTTTTAAACTCTTACATTTGTTTATTTAGCATAAGAGTATACTTTGTTAGAGCTATTCTGGCTTTGTAATATGACATATCTGTTGTATTAAAATATTTTTATACACTAAATATATGTTAATATATTTGAATGTATAAAAATATATTAATAAGTTGAATATTTTAGTAACTGAAATGATCCCAGGAGTTTACTACTTTATTTATTTTTTCATTTTCTTGTTTTTAAGATGAAAGCTCTGAAACTCAAGTAAACTATGCAATCATTAATAAGTTATATAAATCGAGATTATTTAAATAGTTTTTCTACCTCTATCCACTTTTATTCTGACTTAGGCCAAGCCAAACTAAACATTCACCTATTTCCTGTGATTGGAACATCATGGAATGTACTTAATGTGGGAAACAATATATGAATTGTTTATGCATTGCTTTTAGTCTGAAATGATCTTAAGCAAAGTTGAATTAAAAATAAAATTAAACTGGTTGAGTATTTACTATGTTGGGCACTGTGCCTTATACATGCCAGCCTTTTATGTTTATAGAATTACAGATATTGCGGCTTTGAATTCTTTGCAACAATCTTACAGTGCAGGTATTCCCAAGTATTCTTATTTTATGTAAGAAGAGGCGAGGTAAGAAAAAACAAAAACAAAACAAAACAAAAAACTACCTCAGAGCCTGGATTCTGTTCCTAGTTTACCTAATGCTGAGGACTTTGCTCTGAGCTACTGTGTAATATGGCTGTCCTTAAAGCCCAGGTCAAAAGGCAGCCTTGTTGAGCTACTAAGCTACTTCATCCTCCCCTTTACAAATAAAAAATAATCCTTTCTTGTTCTTAGTGGAAGAATAGTCAATAAAATAAAGCCTAGAAGTAATACCTAAAACTTTGAATTCTAGTTTTTCTTATTATCATTCATATATGCTAAGAGCGATATGACTCAGTATTTGGGGATAATGCAAGCATCCTTTATCTTCACGTAGACTCCCTGATTTATTTGGTCGAACTTTGACTTCTCATCCACTTTACTATTGTGGTGAATACAATGAAAATATTCTGCAGTTGCATTATTTTTATTTTTTTATTTTTTGATTCTCAAAAAGGGTTGCATGTATATAGCTGATGTGTGTGTGCAATTACATGTCTATGTAAACTAAATAAAATATAATTTACATAATATACATATATATCTACACAATTTAGTAACCTAGCTTACTTTATGTTTACTGTTTATTACTATTGAACATGACATTTAGACTTTCACTGTTGATAATAATTCTTTGATCAGTGATTTTTTTGAGAGTTTACTAGAATTGCATAGTATTTTAAAATTAAAATGAAGAGAAATGGGTACATCTAACTCTCCTCAAAAAAGTGTCTTCCTCAGAATTGCCACCACATTCTTCCTTGTGAAATCTGTGAGGCTTGATTATTAGAAATATACACAAAATAAAAATTTGTAATTAATGCAATTGCTAAATTGATTAATCAAATAAAGCCAACCATTGAAAGATATTTGCATTACTCTTCCCATTATATACAATGTATATATTCATCTGTGGCCAAGATAAAATTATGATTGTCTTTACATTGTTTTTCACTTATCCGAGGGTCTGTTATTCTGTTTTCCTTGAGTTTATTTCATCCAGTTGGTGGCGGAGAGAAAGTAGTGTTACTTGCTCGTCAGACTATAGCATTGACAAAACAGACCTTAGGTGGAATGGTTCTTTGGCTACCTTTACAGAGTGGGCTTCAGAGAACACAGGAGTATTAAAGAGAGAATGGAGGTAGGGAGAAAAGTGAGATGAAATTATACATTAAGGAAACCAATTAAAAAATGAGAGTAGGCATGCAACAAAAGGTTTTATTATTGTTCTGTCATTGCTGCTACTGCTGTTGTTATTGTTCTTCATATCTTTAAATTTCTATTAAAATCAAACATACAAATTTCTTAAAACTTTTATATTAGCAAGAATCCTACCACCCAGGGAAATAACTACTCTAAGCATTTGAGGCCACTTGAGGGCACTATGGCATTGCATTTTGGTAAAGTGGCCTTTAAAGAGTCAACTCAGGGAACATAATCTAGTTTTTCAAAATCCAGAATAAGCACACACAGTTACTCTGGGGTAATGTCTCTACATGTGGATGGGCATAGCTGTGTGGACATATAAATCAGTTAGTGCCCCTCTGAGGCAGCTTCGGTCCTGATTGCTTTCCACATCTGGCTGTCCCTCTATGTTTTGGAGATTTCCTTTACTGGTTGCTCAGGCTGAACTATGATATTATAATTTTCCAATTGCAGTGATAATGGATCATTTTTTGGCATTTCCCACTCATTAGAACCTGTGCCAGAGTGATGGATTAATTTAGGGGCATTTTCTGTCGTTGGTATAATCATCGAGAAAGGAATGAGAATAGTTGCTGCATTGGGTGAATTACAGCACAGGGTCCAGAACTTAGATGTGAAAAAAGAAAGAGAGAAATTCAGGACAGAGGTTGGTGAGCAAGAATGTGTTCACAAGACTTAGCTGGGCAAAGGAAAATCTCAGCTTGCTGACTGGGATCAGAACCAGTGGTAGGTCACAACAGCATACAGTGCTAACATTAGAAAAACATATGCTAATAGAGCTCGATCCTTTCACACAGTAACTTTCCTTTTCATTAAAAATCAACGGACTGCAATAAAATGCATAGAGCCCCTTTACTTGCCATTTGCATTTTTTTTACATTTATAATTCTTGTAATAAAAGAAACACCAAAGATTTGAGTTTTAGTCCTGTTTCTCAAATACCCTGTATCAGTTGATAAAGCATGTTTTGAGCAACTATACTTTGCTCAGCATTGAGAGGAATGAGAGATACAGAAAATCTTAAGAGCTCCTCCTACCTTTAATCAAGACACTTTATGAATAAATTTACAGTTTTAAACAAATGAAACAATAGTACCAAATAAATTGCCTTCTTATGATCTCAGGTTCTTTATCTTCTAAATGCATTTAAAAGCCGTAAAATTCTCATTCCACATCTTGCCTTGAGTAAAAGAAGCTTGAGATTCAAAAAAGCAGCCTCCAACTCCACCCATTTGATTAATTAAAATTGCCAATAACCTTGAGAGAGTCCCTTGTGGCACAGATGAAACAGTGAGCATAGCCTCAGTTTTTGATATGTATGTGTTGAAAATCAGAAGTAATCCTGTTACCAGAGAAAAAGGAAAGTTATAGCAGGGAGTGTGACAGAGTTAAAATAAAAAAAGAATATAGGAAAGAATGGCTTATTTAAATATTTATAAATGGCAAAGAACATTTAATACAGATTCACATAAATGTGGGATCATGAAGCCTTTGATGGGCCTATAACATGGCTCTGTATATCATAAAACACGGAAGATGAAACATATAAAGATTCAGAAGACAGTCTCAGAATGTTATTAATGAATGATGAGAAAGAAAACACAAAGGAGGAAGCTAGATACATGGACTTATACTGACACCTTTGATAAGAGGTGCTTTCTGCTTCAAATAAGAGAACATTATAATTTACAAAGAATAAGAATGAACAACTCTGTGATCGATGAGACAAGATTAGAGGAAATGGCAGCAAAAAGGAAAACTGCACGAGTTAAGGGAAAATCTAAAAAGAATTATCTGAAATGTTATAAATAAGCCAGGCTGAAAGGAGCATTTCTGAACAAGGTAAGAAACTGATTTTCTAAAATTATATATATATATATTATTTTTTTTGGAAGCCTCCTCAGTAGGTAGCCAGCACCCTGTCTATGGTAGTGCCAAACAGAAACTAGACAATCATTTGTGGGGATGTGGTAAAAAGAATTTTAAAGTCATCTATGAAAGCTGTCACGTCCCAAGATCTACAGACAGCAAGGTGGAGGCGCCAGAGAGCTAATGATATAGTCCCAGTCCAAGTCCAAACACCTGAGTGCCAAGAGAGCCAGCAGTCTAAGTTCCAGTCTGAAATCTGGCAGGCTACAGACCTAAGAAGAGCTGATGTTTCAGCTGGGATGAAGGCAGCAAAAGACCAGTGTCCCAGCTGAAAGTGGGTAGGTAGGAGGCGTCCCCTCTTACTCACAGGTAGGTTAGCCTTCTTGTCCTATTCGGGCCTTCAACTGATTGGGTGAGGGTTCCCCACATCAGGAAGGGAATTCTGTTCTACTCACTCGACCAATTCAATGTTGATCTCATCCAAAAACACCATCACAGCCACACCCAGAATAATGTTTGGTCAAATATTTGAACACAGTGTTGCCCATTCGAGTTTGAGCAAATATCTGGGCACATTGTGGCCCATTCAAATTGACATTAGCAAAATATACTACATAGAAACATGGAGCAATCTTGACTTAATGACACTGGCAAAACAACAACAACAACAACAACAACAAAAAACTGGTATTAAAAGCAGGACAAACACTACAATGTTAAAGGTCAGAAAAAAATCACAAATGGAATGCAGATTTTCTCCAAGCAGGGACACATTTCATGTATGTTGATTCATTTATTTTAGTTAATTTGATTTGTCCGAATGCTGTCATTCCTCAAAAACTACAGACCCTAAGTCAAGGCTGCCTTCTTTTCAGATCTTCCCTAACAATTCTTACACAACTTATAATTAGGTGATCTGGTATTCTCGAAACCCCACAATCTGAAAACTAACTTTATGCCCCAGTGGAAGCGATCTTACACTCTTACTAATCATTAACATGGCTGTCAAATTCCAGGATGTTCAACCTTCAGTGTATGTTTTGTAACTGAAGAAATATAAGAGCTATTCAAACTGTGGAAGTATTCAAATTGAAGAATTCAAACTGAGGTCTTTCCCAGAGACCTCAGAATTAGATGACAGCCAGAAACAGATAGCTATCCCAGGAACCTGAGAACAAGTGGATGATGTCACAAGGTAATCAGCTTTCTCTCAACAGCATGAAACATGGCCCAACTGAATTATCCCTCCTTATTTCCTGCTTCTATATCCTTACTGCTTGCCTAGAGACGTTCCTTTCTTATCTTAACTCCCTTTCTATGCCATAACTTTTTCTCACCTGAGATTAATCTTCCTCTTCATTTTCTTGTCCTTAAAGTTAGAAGCTCCTGTCCTCATCCCCCACTTCTTTCCTTTTGTCACCTCTCAGGAAGACAATTTCACCCACAGAAGCTTTGGAAAGCTGGGACCCAACTGGTCACGATTTTTAGTAATATAGCAGACTGTTAGTGTTACACATTCTTTTTCATGATCACATCTTGTATTTTCTCAATCCTTTTCGTTAATCTGGATACCTGTTTTGCTATAGCCCTTTCATTCCCTCCATTATTTTAAACTCGGCAGTTACATTGTGACAAAACCCCCACACTAATTCCAATCTATCTTCACAAGGAACTGGTTAGTTTCTATACTAATTTTACTACTGGCATCATTTTGTAAATGAGCATTTGTCATTACATTTACCTAGCAATCAATAAATCTTATATAAGGCCCCAAGATACTACAAAGTCCTTAGCTATCTCTCAAACAAATGGAAGTGTCGCCCTTGTCCCTCTCAGCCTAATGCTTTTGACTCAACCAAAACACACATAGACAACCTCTTACAAATCCTTCTCTTAGTCTCAAATTGCAGTCTTTGGTCATGCTCATATCAGGTAATTATTTCCATCATCCTTGTCTAGGTACTAATAGTTCTTATTTTAGCTGCGGAACCCAAGCCTATTGATGGTTACCAGTCAAGTTGGCTGGTAACCATCAGTTATCTTTCCAGTCTTATGAATTTCTTCATATTGCTTGTTTCTTTTCTGAGATTTATTTTCCTATCTTGAACCATCTCTAAGGAATCACCTATCCCCTCCAATTCATCCTACTCTCATTATAGAAACAAAAGCAGTGTCCAAAACATTACAAAGACCCTTATAGGTGATGTTGATTGCTGAGAACATGACTTAGAAAAATAACTGCAGAACTTGGCATAAATTCCATCAACAATCAAATTAATTTTGGGGGAAATTTTGCCATCTTTTGGGTACCATCCCTTGGAATCTATAACTCTAAGAAGTTAGACTCAACTAAAGAATCATTTACACATTACTGAAGCAATTCCCCATGTCTCTAGACAACATCACTACTGATCTTATCAGTGATCCACAAGAAACCCAGTGTGCTACTGCATTGCTGTAAATAAGATGCTGGCTACAGAAGAGAACACTTGTGTAGTGGTTGGAAGTGATTCGTCCTGAAAAATATGTCTGATGTTTCTCCAATAATCAGGAAAGCTCCAGAGGTGAATTAAGAGATGCATCAAATCACTGCCTTTATGCATAAATTACTGAGGAAAGAATACAGGTCCCAAGACTTCTTGTGGTGGATCCACGAAGGTCTGCAAAGTTGGGCACACAGATTGATTCCACTTGTAATTGTTGTCTTTCCCTTTATAAGCATAAGTATCCTTCTCATTAAATGACTCATGGATGACACAACATACAAGTCAGAAGCCAAGTCTCAATAGGTGATCAGCTGTTTCTAAATGAACTAAGGTGATTGAATGAGAATCAGATTCACTTTATTCATAAAAGAAAAAAAAAGAATGTATTCTCTTCCATTGAACAAGAAAGGGTTGTATCAAAGATTCTTTGCTTGATCTAAATTTATTCAGGCTTCTAAATTTTCTCTAAGGCTCATCTGTACACTTTCTTGTAAAATTCAGTATAGCAAATAATCTTGCTCTCATGAACACCTACCTTTGGTATATGATCAGCCTCATATCTGGTAAAATCTTCCCATCCTTGGTATCTGATCATGCTAGCTTGCCTTCAGCAAGAATCCTATTTGGTTGGTTTAGCCAGAATTTCCAGTAAACTTGATATTTCTTCTTAGTAATTTTTCATCTACCAACTCTTGTGCTTCTGAACTATAAATCCCCACTTGTTTCTGCTGTACTTGGCATGGAGCCCAGTTCTGTGCTGGGGTCTCTCTGTCCCTACGACAATAGTCAAAAATAAAATCGATTTGCTCCGCTTTAACTTCTGTTCAGCTCTGATTTTCTTTGACACAATCCAGTTCAACTATCAATTTCCAGAATTAGCAGTCATGTTTCTATGATGACTGAAATGTTTTCTAGTATATTGATATATGGCATTTATTAAATAATTCTTTTTCTTTATGGAACAATTTATATTATTGTCTTTTTTTCTTCTCCTGTATTATTCATAATGCTGCAAAAAGTGATTCATTAATGTAGTTTCTGCTTCTGTTGAAATATATAAGATAAATTAAAATAGTTAAATAACTTGATGGATGGTTAAAAACATCATTATAGTTCTTGCTGCAAACTACAATATTGCTTTACAAAGGAATGCAATAGTTTAAATGCTATCACCGATAAATGAATGTAGTGGTCTGTCATATTACCAATATTTGGTGATATTTTGAAATAACTATTTCTTAGGTATAAGACAATGTAACTCTGTAGTTTCAATTATTATTGCTATCATAGATGAATATTTTCCTGCTATCGTTCTTTTTATGGAATATCTTAAGATTTATACATTTATATAGAAAAGAATGGAAAATCAATTAAAGAATAAATAAGAATTTGAGGCAAATTAAGGTTAACAAAAACAAGATAACTGCAATAAAAAGCAAAGTAGAAATACAACAAATTAGGCAATGTAATTTGTCAAGAAGGTGAAAAATCTTTTCTTGGCATGGTATTTAGCATAAAATTGGCCAAAAAAAGTGCTATAAATTTGTTCCATAAAATTTTATTGTTATTAATTTCAAACTTTCACAGAATGAATTACGTTTTAATGTTGGTTTTATAATTTATGTAGTTAATTCATTTTTAACACAATCTATCACATTCATGGCAACTGAGAATGAAGGAGTTATATTTGGGCAGTGGTGGCAGCAGTGAGTCATCATAATGCACTGAGATAAGCTGCAACCTGGAAATGGCATATTTGACCCATATTATTTTTCTCCTGCCCCCAGACAATACCTAGGCAATGAGCAAGTGATTTGAAATTAGGTTGAAGGTTGGCATAGGGTATGCTAAAGTTAGCTGGGTTAGGTTTTTGTGATCAGTTGTAATATCATGCGGAAGAATCTTAAACCTGTGTGAATAGTACTGCTCTAACTATTATGCAAGCCTCTAAGAGATTCAGATACGATACTGTGTTTGAATATACAGCACTATATGAATATTAGAACAAAAATTATTCTTTCTATTTGTATCTCATCATCTTCTACATTAGGGGATAATTTTGTCCATTTGTTCTTCATAGAGAAATGCAAATTTTATTCATTTCAGAATAAAGTTATCTTTATATGTTTTACCAGTAAACACACCCTTTGTACAATCTGATTCTATGAAAGCATTTCTCCATAAATAATTGTTGAAACAAAAGGCTTTTCAACTCAGTAAATTACCATCACATCAGACAAGTATGCCCTTCGAAATGCTGTCATTGTAAATAAGACCCTAGAAACAGATGATAATAATAAAATTTTTGAATGGAAGAAAAACATGTCTCTATTTTCCTGAAGGCTTCTGCTCACATATAAATGTGAACAGTCATTTGCAGATAATATTCTCAAAAGTTCATGAACAATAATTGTAGTCTTGACTTGATTTCTCATTTTGCTAGTTTCTCTCAAGTTTAAATGTGAAAAATGTATCTAAGATATATTTAATGTGGTACCCAGAAAGCATTGTAGGAGACAGATTTTTAAAAACTCTTTTCAGATGCAACTGAAGATATACTACACGAAGAAGTAGAGATAATTATAAATTATTGTAAGATCTGTCATGAGAAATCCATGATTGAGCTTCTGCATATCAAGTGCTAATTATATGGGAGGTGCTATGTATACATACACTCTTTCTCACCCAGGTGCACACACACACACATATATTTATATATGTACATTTGTATATATGTACACTTAGATACCACACACCTATTATTGATTTTTTTAATCTTTCACCTATTGATTTTCTTTAGGCATTACCATTCGCTACCAAGTTTTCTCACAAGGATTTCAGCCTTTCTAAATCTTCGTATATTTATGTAAGTAGAGTTTTCTATTAGTTAACAAAAATATAATTTCCCTGGAAAAATCCATTTTTTAAAGGCAACTAACAAGCATTTTCAAAATATGCTGTATTTTCACAAAGTATATCGTAAGCTTTTATTCTTAACAACACCTTCACTGCTTGAGAGAATGTGGAAAAAGGGAAACAGCCACACTGTTGGTGGGAATGTAAATTAGTATAGCCATTATGCACAACAATATGGAGGCTACTCAAAATTTTTGAAATTAACACTATTGAGTAATTTCCAAGGGAAAACTCTATTAATATGTCAAAGATCTATCTACACTCCTGTGTCTGTTGCAGCACTATTTAAAATAGCCAAGATAAGACATCAACCTGCATCCATCAATGGATGAATAAATAAAAATAAAGGAATATACATATACAATGGAATAGTATTCCACAATAAAAAAGAATAAAATCTTTCCATATGTGACAATGTAGATGAACCTAGCAGATGATAACTGAAATAAGCCAAGCACTGAAGGATTAATACCACATGATCTCTTTAATATGTGTTATCTAAAAATGTTGATCTCATAGAAGTAGTGAATAGAATAGCAGTTATTAGAGGTTTGGGACAAGGGAGAGAAAGAGGGTTGAGGAGAGTGAAGGAGCGGTTTTTCAGGGGTGTGAAGTTACAGTTAGGAGAAATAAATGATCATGTTCTTTTGCACAGTAGGGTAGGTATAGTTAACAATTCTGTATTGTGTATTTCAAAATAGCAGAAAGAGGGAATTTTGAATGTTCTCACCACAAAGAAATAATTGATGTTTGAGATGATAGATATGCTAAATACCCTGATTTGATCATAACACAGTATATACATGGATCAAACCATCACACTGTATAGGCTAGGATATTCTTTTTTCCCTAAGTATCTCCTGTTTTCCCTGACCTAATATATATGTATATTCATACTCCAGTAGGATACACTGGGATACAGTGTAATGTTTTAATCCATGTATATATTGTGTAATGATCAAATAAAACTAAGATATAAATAAAATAAATATTGTCATCGTGGAGAAAAAGAAAAAAAATACCACAATATTGACTGCCTATCTATTTGTCACTTTACATGAGTTATCCTCAGGAGTACTTTCACTTCTTCCTTTAAGTTATATATATTTTTTTCGTTTCATAACGATTAAGCAGAACTCTCAGAAATCAAATGTTCAAACTCCAGCTCAAATGGAAGGAGCTATGAAATAAATATTGGTCAGTTTAACTGCGAAGTTTACTGCACTAAATTACATTCCCAAAGGTAGAGACATGATCTCTACCCTGACTTGAAGAGACAGAGGATATAAATGTACAGGTAAATTGCATAGGCTGAAATGATATAGTATCATACTCACGTTGTAATTGGCATCACATTCACACTCAAATGCAGCTGGGCAATGATCAGTTTTACACCTTGAATTTTAGCATATTTTTTTTTTGAAAAAGGGGTTTCACAACACACACTGGGGTCCATCAGAAGGAGGAGGAGGGGGAAGAGGGAGAGGATGAGGAAAAATAGCCAATGGGTGCTAGGCTTCATATCTGGGTGATAAAATAATCTGTACAACAAACCCCCAGGACACAAGTTTACTTGTGTAACAAATCTTCACATGTATCCCTGAACTAAAAATAAAAGTTAAAAAACAAACAAAAAGAAAAATGGGTTCCATTGTTATAATCTACCAACCAAGAAAGAGTGTTTGTAATGTGCTTATCTGTTTCTCTAAAATCCTTAGCATTACAAAATTTTTTCAGTGTATGAATCTCTTCTTTGGATAGAAGATAAACGGTTTTTTTAGATATTTTTCTCTGAGGAGGCTTCCTTTCTCAAATATTTTTGAGTAAACAAAATGTTTACAGTTCCAATAAATGTGTAGGTTAGTGGAGATAAAGTATGTGGTGGATATCGTATATTTAACCTCCCACTACACATTTGTGTCTATCATAGTTAAAGAATAACATATTAAATATCTTCTCTTTTCCCTAATATTATGAGTGCACATCAGAAAGTGCATTACAAGAAAACCTTTTAAAAACACACAAAGATGTGCAGTTTTTATGTGTTTACCTATTTACTTACTTATTTCTAAAGTTTTGATGCTACACTTTTCTGCATTATGCTGAAAAAAATCATCTTACTTTAGTCTGTAATTTAAAAGTTTTACTTACTCTTGACTGTAAATTTAGTCCAATGAAAATAGTGTTTTCTTCTCGAAGCTTTTCATTATGTTTTGTCCCAGTGGAAATATCGATTTCTAAAATTAATTGTCTAATATTACCTCCAGGTAGTGGGATAGCTATACTGTTGCAGTATTCTCATTGTTTATATACATGGCAGAAAGTGACATGATATGCTACTTAGGATTATGTTAAATATCAATTTTATGTTAAAAGAATGATTGGATGGAGATTACATGTACTACATTCATTGTGTAGGGTCACTTAAGGAAAAACCTGTCTTTTGTCTATATCTGAAATAGCAGCAGTCACTTTGGAAGTTAGTAACAGTGTCCATCATACTAGCTATGAACTAAAATATACTCATGGAGATTAGCTCATAGCATCTACTCTATGCAGGTAATATAAAAGTTGCAGGATTCTGCTATATAATCCTCAATGCCTAGACATATGGCAGTTCAATGTAATTTTAGTTATAAGGACAGCTTAATAAGATACTAGAGAGAATTATGTCATATAACAGTCATGAAGACAATGTTGTGAAAACCCAAGCAGCTTGAGGGAAGACATAAGTAGAAGAGATAAAAATTATGCTAAGAAAAATACAGGAACTTAGCTGATGAAGGGAATGGGGATGCAGAGTCATAATTCAAAGGTATACAAGTGTGCAAAGGCAAGGAAACAGGAGAAAGCAAAGTGAGATTCAGGAATTGCTTTTAATTCAGAATGGATGAACCACAGGGTCTGGGGGAAGAAAGACATCAGTGAAGCTATAATAGTGTCCAGGCTATAGATTTCCAAAGACTTTGATTTCAAGTCCAGATACTTAAAACATAGTTTATAGTGTGAGATCCTTAGTGTGGTATTAAGCAGAGTAGTGAAATATTTATATCAGATTTAAACAAACAATACTCTGAAAATTATCTCTTACTGGCAAGACTACAGAAAATTTATATTTTCTTTTACAATTGTCTATGTCAGCATTTTAATACATATAGGACATAATCAAAACATGTTTTAAAAAAGAGGGAGGATGCTGTTTGTGGCAAAAAGGTAGAAAGAATACAAAGGCTAAGTGGAATAAAGAATTCAAAGGCTGAGTGATTTCAAATATTTTCATCACTTAGGAGGTGTTTTGTTTTTATTTTAAAAACATCAAATTTTAAAAGATTTTCTCAACCAGATTTCACTTTCAATGAAATACAAAATCGTATTTTCCCATGTTTAATAAACAAAAATGGATATAAATATTATGTTAGCATCTAAACAATGACAAAAGAACTATTGTGACCAGACTTGTACCAGAGATAAACTCGGGTGATATTTGTATTGGTGAACTCTGTACTGACTATACTTATGGTTTCTTCTAAGTATTTGAAAATCTACAAATTAGTTTTTGAATGCTTGTTTTAAACTTCAGTTGCACCATGGAGGGAATCATTGGCCAGAATGGATATAAAGGTATATTAAAGACATACAATATTACAATGCAGTGAATCAATGAAAATTATATTAGCATTAAAGCCATATGCCAAACACAAACAAAAACATCAACTACATCAAAACAAAAGTAAAATTTTCTTCTGATCAAATTATAGGCTAGAAAAGATTGTTATAGAATGTATTTATAGTGTTTTGTTCATAATGCATGAAGAATTCATGAAGAAAAAAAGGAAAATGTAAGGACTGGTAAAAACAGAGGTACAAAAGACATTTAAAACTTTCTGATCACTGAAGAAAATATTATATAGTTGGAGCTCTAGCAAATAGTATCACAGATAAGGGGAGCTAAGGTTTCCGCGTTTTAGGGTTCTAGGCTTTGTGATTCTTGTTACTACTATTATTTTCAAGTATTAACATTACTTATTCATTAGTTATTTCATAAGCCTAGTATGTACTAATAAAGATTTTCTTGTTAGTTAATTACAGTTAGGTATAGTTAGCCAAATAGATGATTGGCTAACTGATTTTATAAGACAGACATTATTTCAAAATTGCTGGAAGCCAAGCCCCAAAGAGAAGACTAGCCATGTACTTAAAGAGTCTCAGTCTGGTTCGGAAAGCTTACAAAAAATTTCTATAGTTGAAATGCAGGGAAAGAATCTGCAAGTATGAGTCTACATTCAAAGCATACCAAAAAAATTAAAGGTACCTAGAGCCAGAGGGAGGTAGCTTCAATGACTTGGGCAATATTAATCATTGGCATGCTGACTGTTTCTAACAGAATGGCCCAAAAAATCAAACACCACATGTTCTCACTCATAGGCGGATGTCAAACAATGAGAACACATGGACACAGGGAGGGGAGCATCACACACTGGGATCTGTTGGAGGGGGCCAAGGGAGAGACAGCAGCGGGGTGGGGAGGTCAGGGATAGTATGGGGAGAAAAGCCAGATGTAGGTGACGAGGGGGATGGAGGCGGCAAACCACATTGCCATGTGTGTACCTATGCAACAATCCTACATGATCTGCACATGTACCCCAGAACCTAAAGTAAATAAAAAATAAATCTGTAAAACACACACACACACACACACACACACACACACACACACACACACACACACATTTCCAAGATAGTCTCTAAAATCTGGGGCAAGCAGGAAGCATCATTATAGTGGCTGTAATCCATTGAATTCACTCTTTCTGAGAGTACCTAGTGAGAGCATTTTTAACAAATCAAATTACGCTATTCCTCTACTTACTTCCTTTCTAAAATTTCTTGTCAGCTTCAAAATCAATTTGATACCTTATCACATCTTAATTTTTTTTCACTGAATGCCTACTTATCTCTCTAGCCTACTTATACCTCTCATAGTTCCCCACGTCTTACTCTCACCTCCTTTAAGCTCTAAAATTCTCTGTTCTGTCTGCTTCTAGATTTTACCCTATACTGATCTTTCTGCCCAAGATATACTTTATTTAACTCATTCTACTCCAAGTATCAGCTTCAAAGGCATTTTCTTCAGGAAGCATTCCATGGTCCCCTATTTCTGGGTTAGATTAGATGTCTTTTCTATGAGCTGTCAAAGTACACTTACTACTGTGATGGCATTCATTGATCATCCTCAATGACTAGATGCTCATCTATTTGATCCATTTAATTGTAAACTTCATAAGGATTAGCATGACACTTTTTATTAGCAGTCACATTGACAGTGCTTTAAATACTGAGAAGTCATTCAATGAGAATTTATGGAATTAGTGAATGAAATAATTGACGAATCAAGGAATTTGAGTAGCTAAGCTTGAGCCTAATGCATTCCTCTTAACAAGAATTGGAGTCAAGAAGCAAGAAAAAAACAGAAAAGAGGATTCCTTCTCTGCCATTACCATCAAAGCATTACTCTACTTTTTATCAGATGTATGTTTATAAGAATATAAGCTTAACTAATAAGATAATTCCAATGGTCAATTTTGTTCCATGGATTAAAAAGACTTTTTCCAATTATCAGGGAGTCATTGATCATCAGCTTAAAGCAATATATGGCAAAATACTAATTAGCAGTTGTCCTATAATATATTTATGGGTTCGCTAAAAGGAAATAGGCATATGAGTTTGGGATAGTAACAATGCATACATAAAGATAAAATTGAATGTTTTTCAATATTTTATTCATATTTTTCTCAACTACATAAAGTTTCGTAAAAACTGCTATTGCTGTTTGAAGCAAACTTTACAATTTCTGGCAACATACCATGATAACAGAACCATATTAATTTTTCTCTTATGAATATTATATTACAGGAGTTTAAACAGAATTATATAATGATTTATATATATATTACTGTACCATATATATTGCTATTACTATAATATACATAAAAACATGTTATGTTTCAAATTTATGTTTATATTACAAAATACTTTCACGATTATAAGAGAAATGCATTATACATCCTGGAGTGTTTGTCCTATCACATAATTGAATCCAAGAAACTTTATTCTGCCATAAGCTATGTGACTTTGGACACAATATTAGGTTTCATGTACCCACAGGTTTTGCTCATAGGTGAGGGAATTGAATCATACAATCTGTTAAGTTGCTTTAGGTTTTATGATCCAAATACTTTGAAATTAGAATTCATATAAACTGTTTGCTTCTCCATTATCACATAGATTATTTGTTTCTGAAAAATATTCATCTCCACTTCTATATATTGATTCATTTATTCATCCCTTTAACATTCACTGTGTTGCTGGCATAGCATATTATAGATGTAGCCTCATATTTAATGCTAGTATTATACGAATAATACTAGCACTACTGCTACTATTCCAGTCCCAATAATAACCAACAATTATTGAGTAGGTATCAGATAAGTACTGAGCTAAAATGATTAATACATATTAACACATTAAGAAAGATTATTTCTTTGTCAACATCCAATACTAATGTTTCAATGAAGGTGGCAGTTTAGGCTGCCTAACAAGCCTTCCTTAGCTCTATTATTATCAGTTTTATTTTGGAGATCATGAAATAGAAATTATATAACTTTTTGAAAGTTATAGTTTTTTTTTTTTTTCTTTTTCTTTTATTTTTGTTAAAGACAGAGTTTCACTCTTGTTGCCCAGGATGGAGTGCAATGGCATGATCTTGGATCACTGCAACCTCCACCTCCTGGGTCATATGATTCTCCTGCCTCAGCCTGCCAAGTAGTTGGGATTACAGGCATGCGCCATGACATCCAACTAATTTTGTATTTTTAAAAATTGTACTTTAAGTCCTGGGGTACATGCATAGATCTTGCAGGATTGTTACATAGGTATACACATGCAATAGTGGTTTGCTGCATCCACGCCCCCATCACCTACATTATGTATTTCTCCTAATGTTATCCCTCCCCAATCTCCCCACTCCCTACCCTAGCGTTCCACACCCCAACAGATCTCATTGTGGGATGATCCCCTCCCTGTGTCCATGTGTTCTCATGTTCAACACCTACTTATGTGCGAGAACATGCAGTGTTTGGCTTTCTGTTCTTGTGCAAGTTTTCTGAGAATAATGGTTTCTGGCTTCAGCCATGTCCCTGCAAAGGACATGAATTCATCCTTTTTTATGGCTGCATAGTATTCCATGGTGTATATGAGTCATATTTTCTTTATTCAGTCTATCATTGATGGGCATTTGAGTTGGTTCCAGGTCTTTGCTATTGTAAACAGTGCCTCAGTGAACATACATGTGCAAGTGTGTTTATAATAGAAGGATTATAATCCTTTGGGTATATATCCAGTAATAGGAATGCTGGGTCAAATGATATTTCTATTTCCAGATCCTTGAGAAATTTCCACGTTGTCTTCCACAATGGTTGAACTAGTTTACACTCCCACCAACAGTGTAAAGTGTTCCTATTTCTCCACATCCTCTCCAGCATCTGTTGTCTCCATATTTTTTAATGATCACCATTCTAACTGGCATGACATGATATCTCAATGTGGTTTTGATTTGCATTTCTCTAATGACCAGTGATGATGAGCATTTTTCCATATGATTGTTGGCTGCATAAATGTCTTCTTTTGAAAAGTGTCTGTTCATATCCTTCACCCACTTTTTAATGTTAATAGTTCTAGTACTTGATATGAAAAGCCAAATGGGGTATATGAGATCTGAGGATATCATGTATAATCTTTAAGTATTATTTTGTCGAGATTCCTTATTAAAGCTAAGCAGTTTTTAATATCACTTAGAAAGTGACTTGCTTTTTTGAGAAATCTGGGTGTCACATGCTTGGTTTATTATTTACAATATAATGGCAACATTAAAAATTTTGTGTATTTGAGCAACCAAAAGTAAAATATGAAAGGAACGAAGCTGACTTTTTAAATCAAGTATTAAGTGATTACTATGTGATAGAAATAACTAACTAGCAAGACAAAAAACAAACCAATTATTCTCAATTTTGCCTCTTTCTGGGTGGAATAATTTGGACATAACTAACCTCTTAGTGCCTCAGTGGTATTTTTAAAAATAAAAAATTAGTATTCTTTATTTTGTGTACATTATTAAATTCTAATTTCTTGATTGTGATGTTTTAACACTTGTTTAAGTTAATAACACATTTTCGGGCTTTCGTAATTATACATTGGTATGAACCTCCTATAAATATAACAAAGATAATAAGCATCAAGATTTTGTAATAATTACATGATGAAATAGTATTTAGTTTGTCCAAAATAAAGCACTATGTGTGAAAGTATTAAAAAGTGAAATAAAAGAAATGTGTTTGACTGAGTAGGGGTAAGAATTCTTATATCCTAGATTGATCTAATTGGACATTAAATGTATGCATGTATATATATATATATACATATACATACACACACACACACACATACATATGAAAAAATTTAGAGTGCATAAAAACTCTATATATATGAGGTCTTTAAAATTTTTCTCTCATATCTATCATAATGGAAAAATAATTAGTCCCAGCCTAGGCAGGGGAATCCCTTGAACCCGGGAGGCGGAGGTTGCAGTGAGCCGATGTTGAGCCACTGGACTCCAGCCTGGTGACAGAGACGGCGTCTCAAAAAAAAATAATAATAGTAGCAGGAGGGCATTAGACATTATATCAAAATGTGCAACTACAAATAGTTCAGGGTGACTAGAGAACACTGCAATGTGAGACTAGTCGGTTTGAGTAGAAAGCAGGTAGACATGGATTATTAGGGAAATTAGCTTTCAACTTTCTCATGAGATCAGTTTGAGAATGTGAACTAAGACTGTGCAAGCACATAGAAGAAAGTTCTGGGCCACGCATGCTGGCTCATGCCTGTAATCCCAGCACTTTGGAAGGTCAGGCAAATGGATCACCTGAGGTCGGGATTTCAAGACCAGCCTGATCAACATGGAAAAACCCATCTCTACTAAAAATGCACAATTACCCGGGCATGGTGGTGCATGCCTGTAATCCCAGCTGCTCTAGAGGCTGAGGCAGAAGAATGGCTTTAACTGGGGAGATGGAGGTTGCAGTGAGCTGAGATCGCTCCATTGCACTCCAGCCTGGGCAGCAAGAGGAAAACTTCATCTCAAAAACAAAACAAAACAAAACAAACAAACAAAGTTCTGGTAAGGTCTTATGTACCATGAGTAACAGTTTAGACTTTTATCCCGAAGGATTGAAGCACAAACTCAGCATGGTTAATTTAGCATTTTGAACACTAATTCCAGCAGATTTTCTAATCTATGCATGCTCTGTTTATTCTTTATTATGAAACTAAAGCCTAGGAATTCTTCACTGTCTGTTATCTTCCCTTATTTGGCCTCTTTGATTGAAGATAAAGATAGGTGTCACATGAAAACAGACATTTTCCTCTTTCACTCATGTCCACTGCTAGTCTCTACTATGAGTTTTAAGAACAGAAAAATATTGCATTCTGAGAAAGAAACAAGCTTTGAACCCCTTCTTTATCCCATCTAAAATCCCACTACTGCAGTAGGGAATGCAGAGAAGATTGTCAATATTCAAAGGTGGCTCCATTGTGACATTTGCCCTTGCTGTACAGCAGAAGGTGTCTTAAGATTATCCTAAGTGGAAGGATACAGTAAAAACATTATATTGTGTCTATTACACTGTGCTGTCTCCCTTAAAATTACCTCTACTGGAAAGTGTTTTTGTTTATATGTTCCCAAAAGCAGAAACAGTCTGTGTTGTGTATATGCATATGTTTAATGTCTTCAAACAATTCTGTAATCTGAGCATACAGGATGCTTTACATATACATGTAAATTCTTTAGAAATATTACATACACACATATACAAGAGATAGAATGTATTTAAAGTCCCTAATGGTTCTCTCTCTCTCTCTTTCTCTCTCTCCCTGCTTCCCCCTCTTTGTTCACACACACACACACACTTTCACACACTTTTCTGTAAAGTACAGGCTGGCATAAGCACATGCACATACACACAAACACACATTGTAGCACAAATATTCATTACTAACCAGGCATTCCAATGTTTGAAGTGTGTGTGTGTATATATATACGTTCGTGTGTATGTGTGTGTGTGTGTGTACTATATATGTATGTATTTATTTCATTGAAATATATATTCCAATGAAAGGCAAGAACTATTTGTCCTAACATAGCCATACTGTACACAAATACTGTAAGTTCCTCAAAGCAGATCAAGCCCTGTAGAATCTTAAGAGTGATGTCTTCACATTTGTTTACTCCTTATTTCAAAACTTTGAAGTCTTTGAGATCATAAGACTATGAGAATCTCTGTTCTAATAAGAACACAAGTGAAGAATTACCATTGAAAAGTGGTTTCCATTCTTTTCCATTTCTTCCTACTACCTTTCCCCTTAACTAATATGTGCCCAGACTCATTGGCATTTGAAATCCTATAGTCATTCTCTGTTCTCCAGAGTATAATTTTCCAAACTATACTCTGAGAAATGCTAGCACACCAACAAATTGTGGTCCTGAATAAACTATATTTTGAAAGCACTGAAAAAAAAATACATACCCTTCTTAGAAAGCCACAATTAAGATTGAATACCTTATATTTTCTAAATTGACGTTACATTTTACATAGAACTTTTCAAATTTATATAACAGACCCTTCCTCCTCCCACAACATTTAAACACACACCCCACCATCATCACCACCACTACCACTAAGTGATACAATGGGAATCAAATTTTAGAAACAACCAGCACTTTGGGAGGCTGAGGGGGGTGGATCACCTGAGCTCAGGAGTTTGAGACCAGCCTGGCAAACATGGCAAAACCCCACCTCTACTAAAAAAAAAAACAAAAATTAGCCAGGCCTGGTGGCAGGCGCCTGTAATCCCAGCTACTAGGGAGGCTTTGGCCTCTTCCAGCATGTGAGGGAACAGCAAGAATGTGCCATTCATGAGAAACAGGTGTTCACCAGAGAGCAAGTCTGCTGGAGCCTTGATCTTGGACTTCCCAGCCTCTAAAACTGTAAGTGAGTTTCTGATGTTTATAAATGACTCAATACAAGGTTTTTGTTGTGGTGGTGGTTTGTTCATTTGTTTATTTTAATACAGCTGTCCAAATGTGCTAAAACAGAGTGAAACAGAAAATAGCATCTTAGACCTGGGTTGTAGCACCTTCCTTGCCACTCTCTACCTAAGTGATCATGGATGCCTTTCTTTTTGTGAATTCATCATGTTTACAATGAAATAACAAAGTCTTTCTCAGATAATTCTTTGAAAGTCAAACAGAATACATGTGTGAATGAAAACATCTCAAGTTATAAAAATATTGTATTATTTCAAGTCAGAAAATTAACAAAAGCAATAGTGATGATGATGACTAGCATTTATTATGATTATGCATAACTCAATGCACTACTCTAGCATTTATGATTCACTATGCATGACTCAATGTACTATTCTAAAAAAAATTCAATAGTTCATTAAATTCCGCTAGTATCCATCCCTATTCCTCAAATAGAAATACTAAATTTCAGAAGTTAAATATCATATAACAAGTAAGAAATGGGATTAAGATTCCAAACTAATATTATTAGCTGGTAAGCTTTATTGAATGTTTCCAGTGGTAGCCAACCTATTCTATAAATTTGTGTATCCCCACCAAACCCAGCACAGCATCAAACATGTCCTAGTTAGAAAGCAGCTACAAATTTATTTATTCACAGACATGTAATGCCTTATTGGAAATTGTAGCCAACATAAGACACAGCAATTGATATTATTTAGTCAGCTGTTAGTTCTAATTAGCCAAAATCCAATACTAAATTCATTGTTTTACATCACAGTTTATTAGTTCCTGGAGTAAAATGATCTGTTCTCATGCTACCCTTGAATAAAAATACATAATACCCTTGAATTAAAATACATAATATATCTATTATCGACACATTTATTTGAATTATAAGATATCAAAATTCATATACCTGTTTTTTTTTAAATTTATTTTTAATGTTGAAATTAAAAGTGTTTTTTTTTTTTAAGTCAGTATTTTGAAACTTGGAGGAACCTTTAAAATTACCTGTTTCTAGTTCAAATTAGATTTGGACTTCTGGGCACAAAGAAAGGAAATGAGCTACCTAAATCTTACAAAAAAAATTGAGTGGCAGGCCTTGGACTCTGCCCTGTGTCTCAGTAATACTTGTGGGGATAGTTTTGGCTTCTGGTCTTTGGAATGTCCTTCTGTGAATATTTAAAAGGTTCAGTAAATTACTGACTACTTCATGATGGATATAACTTCTAGCTCAGATGATATCATAAAAATTAACTGGAGGATGATTACGACTGAACTGGAGGATGATTAAGAATGAACTAGAATGCTATAGTACTAGCATCTTGTACCATAATCTGTACAAGATCCTTCTTAATTAGGGTTTTGTTGTTGTTGCTGTTGTCATTGTTGTTGCTGTTTTATCTAGCAATTAGGAAGTCGCTGAAACCTTTCCTGGCAGAAGAAGTTCTCCCTGTGTTGGCATTTCTTCAACTTAAATAGATATCAGTCTTTCAGGGAGAACTCACTAGAGTCGATATTAAAGGAAGCTGAGGCTGCAGGGAGATAAAAATGATTGAAGGGCACATAGAGTGAAAGAGATAAAGTGAACTCAGATTGTCCAATGCCCATTTGCATCTGTTTTCTCCTTCTTTTTGCAAATGTATGTAAAGAAGTGACTGTTTTCATTATATTATTATTATATATTTAATTACTTTTAACTATATAAAAGTACTAATGCTAAGTACTTTTAGTTGTTATTTATTATTTAATAAATACCACTAAATAGGGAAGAAGAAATGTTATAACCATTTTGTAGATGACTTAGTTGAAGTTCAAAGAAGTTAAATATTTAAAACTTGTATTTGGAGCCATCAAAGTGCGGAGAAGGACTCCCTGGGACTAGCACACCAGATGGAGGAAGTAATAGGGATTCAGAAGGTTTCTGTTGCTTAGCACAAGATAAAAGGAGAGTGATTCAGTCTGAGATGACCATATTCAGAGTCAAGCATTAATTAAATAAACCACCTACTAAATATCAGAAGCAGTAGGAACAGGAAAATCAGATGCACAAGGAATGTTGCCCCACAGACCAGACGGAGTCAGTGGAATTGACAACATGCTGCTTAATTCTGTGGATGTCTTCACCCTACTGACAAGAAGCATGGGATTCTTCTCTCAGTCCAAAATCTTGCAAGTATTGAGTTGGTGCGAAAGTAATTGCAGCTTGGGCCACTAAATTGAAAAAAACTGCAATTACTTTTGCACCAACCAAATAGTAAGATTAAGATGGAGTTCTAATAGATCCTGAACAGACATCTCTCCAAATATAAATATTACTTAACTATCCCTTCTCTCTTGCTCTAATGGTCACCATTTTGAGGGAAGTCTGCAGTGCTGTGTACATTAAGAAGTCCATATTCCTAATAGATAAATTGTAGACATTACACTTGATTTTTCTTTCAAACCTGAACTCCATGTTAGATTGCATCCTGCTCCTTGGTTACTTGGTCAGTAGCCAACAGTGCTAGCCACTATACTGTCACAGAGCACATTTTCCAAAATAAATCACAGTCTATAAACTTATTACATATAACTATTATAATTTCAGAAACTCTGAGTTCTATTTATTTCTCTAATCTACCTAATTTAATTTTTGAAATAATATTGCTATATTCTTAATGTGAACTATGGATAAAAATAATATATATATATGTGTGTGCTGAACAATAATGGAATATGTTTATTCACCAAGATACCTCTTGCAACCCCATGTTTATAGATGAGTTTATTTATTTATTATATACTTAAACCAAGGTTTTAAATATTTCAATAGTAAATAATCCATTATTAACTGATAATATCTTAGACACTTAATTGATCATATGTGTATATATATCATATTCAGTTTCAGAAATTACATGGAAAATGTCTCTGTATAGTTCCAATTAATAATATAGCTCTATGAGGTTTTGAAATTATCCTTTTATAGGTGAATGTTTTAGTACATAAATGTGAAACAGGACTGACTGATCAATAATTAGCCATGAGCAGTTACCTAGATCCCTGGTGGTGTGTTCTAGAAGGTGAAGACTCTTTGTCCAGAGACAGCTGTCCCTACATGCAATCCACATCCCTTAACATTTCTTAGCTCCATTTGCATTCTTTGATGCCCAAAGCGAGATGCTGACAGTCACTGCAACTTATCTACTGTCTAGCCACACATTGAACTAAAAATCTATTTTCCTTATTTGGAAAACATCTTTCCCCTCATGTCCATAAACCTGCAGCCATCTAATAGGATAGTAATTTTACATAAATTATATAAATTGACTAAAAATTTTGAAAACCCATTCAGGGCAAAAAAAAAATTGTCTTTATTTCTTAAATAAGAAATGGTAGTATAAGCAGTGAAGTAATTAGACAGGCTCACAGGCAGCAAGTTTAAATGACAACTCACCTCATTTCCACTAAGGTTCACAAAGCCTGCCCAGGAGGCCAGAGCTCAATCTGAATTAATCTTGCTGCTAGCATAGACATCTGTGCATTTCCCCACATAGCTCCTGCTGCCATTAGGCAATGTTTCTCCTGGATCATGCTGAAAAGACAATTGACAGTTCTCATTTAATCTACAAATGTCACCTTTCACTAAGAACACTTTGAAATCATTTGGAAGACCTAACAGGAGGGCATGTATGGAAATATAAGATGATTTAAAAACAAAAGCTGATGGTTACAAGATATTCTTCATCAGTAAAGAACAGAGGTTTCTGATAAGTAGTATGTTCTTCCAAATACTTTTTTACTTAAAAAACAAAAAGGTCAGCTGGATCACTTAATGGTACTTGAGGCAATTATAAATATGATAAGCTTAATAAAGTTTCCTCTTCAGCTATTAATCAAAAAATTTAAGTTAAATAATCTTCAGGTAACATTTCTTGAACACTTTCTATCTTCTAGGCACTATTAAAGTACTTTAGATTATTAATTCATATGACATTCCTCATATTTTCAAAAGGTAGATACTAGTTATATTCCCTTTTATAAAAAATAAAAGTAAAATGAAAAAATTTTACTGGAAGCTGCTCACTTTTGTCGCCTGGTTGGCCCTTCAGAAAAGTCCCAAACTGAGACAGGAAGAAAGGACTTCAACCCTGGCACTCAGTGAAGTTGAGTTGCTTCCAATAAAAGTGAACTCTTAGGAATGAGTCGCTTTATTCTGTTAATAGCAATTACAGGGGAAATCCTTGCCTATCAGCTGTCAACAGACACTTTTAACTACCAGAAGAACTGGTGCCTTTCTCTTAGAGGTGGATTTCAGCCATGCACTAAAACATCCACTACCCAGCCCAGAGGATAAGCCCTGGATGTATGATGAAGCTGTGGATATATTACTACATAAACTAATGAATAAGGGGATGGTTGGAATATAGTTATCTGATTTATCATCTGGACAGGAAGAGTTACTCAGTCCTCCTAGAGTAGAATTATATTCTGCATATTCAGGTTTTTGTCTTTCATTTGGAAAAGGAAGCACAATCTGAATTATCATCAATAAATATTCACTCATTCCAAATAATGGCTTTAGAACATGAGGGCTACCTAGTGAAACAGGAAGTAGTATGCATTTAGTGCAGATGACTGGCTGTCCAAGACAAATAGTAGAAAGTGGGTTGTCTCAAAATTTCACCACAAAGAGTAACAGCTCTAGAAACCACACTGAAATTAGATTGCAATAAATCAGAACCAATAGAGGAAGAAGGAAATTATCATATCATCCCCTCTGTGCTAAGTCTTTTACATATATTATCATACTTAGTTGTTAAAACTACTTGCATATCAAAATGCCACAAGAAGAAAAGAAAATAAAAGTTCAGAAAGGTAAAGTAAGTCATCCAATATGATAAAGCTAAGTAATGCATCTTGTGGTTAAAAACAGATATGTCTAGATCAAAATCCAGTGGTCTACAGAGGCTAATATAACTCTATTTATGTAATCAGTTTATACAATTAAAGGCCACACTTCTTTAATACACAAAAGTATATGTCTCTGAATTTCACAAGATCATTATTAAACAGTCACAATTGCAATATTTGCCATTAACACCCATTTTACAGTTTTCTATGAATGTTATTTTCAGAATTTATGTTGTATTTTTCTTTATAACTTGATTGAGAAGGAAAGCAGAAATAATAATCCTTATTTTACAGATGAGAAAGTTTACGCTTAAAAGAGACCTTCTTTTTTCTTTAAATTGTCTAGGCTGTGGCGCCATTTCATCATCCATCTGAAATGGTGGAATCCCACCCACTTTGGTCAGCAGAGATGATGACATTCTGGATATTTTAGGCAGTTTCGGTCAGGTTTTCACGGATTAATGTGAGCAGTATAGAGAGGAGGCACAGCGTGCTGTGGCTTGTTTTGTGATGCTTTCTCTCCAAAGTTCCACACAGAAAACTTTCAAAGAGGCTAAGTGATTTATCCAAAGTCACTCAGCTTGGGCCTGACAGTCAAACCAGAAAAGGAGAATGTCTGTTTCAAAATCATTTATCATGTTCTTGACACAATGGCTCTTGATGTGCTGGAAAAGTAACTCTTTCTTATTTGCTCTGGGTTCTTACTTATAAAATGCTTAACCTCTGCTGCTCCCACACTGACAGCAAAAAGGTGGAGCCAAAGTCAGATGAGACCTGGAACAATCTCCTGTCCCAGATATTGACTATATTTGTCTCCCTACTCCTGGAATTTCACTGAGTGATACCTAACAGCATGTTTTTTTTTCTCTATGGAAATGTAGATCATTTCGCTTTCCATCAGAGGAAAATTTTTTAAAAAGAAAAAAATACCTGATGCTCGTTCTCTCTCTGCTGTATCTTTTAGTTTTCATGAAATTCTTTGAAGTCAGATGACCTTTGCTTTGATCATTTCCAATTGCATTGCACCCAACAATCTTTGTATTACTCATTTTTCTGTGTCAAAGATTTGGCTTAATATTCAACTTGTTCTCTATGGATAATTACTTTAGAGAAACTTTAACCTTGTATTAGCCAGTTAATTCACATGCTCTCTGGAATTCACTTTAATAACTCCACTATTCATATTCATACAAAAAAAACCACATTTAAAGTCAGCTTTTGCTTTTACTTCCTCTTTCTCTATCAACACTATATTCAGAGTTGCTTACTTATCTGTATAGGGTTTGAATCAATGTAAGCCACTTATCATTTGTTTAATCATCTATTCATTTGAAACGTGTTGAGTGCCTACTTTAGGTGTATATTATGAACAAGATATGGTAAAAAGAAGAGATGAATTAATAATTTTCATTTCCCTCAAAAGATTTATGTTCCAAATCAGTAAAAACAGAAGACAAATAATTTCAACACATTGTGGTAGGTACCATGATAATAATATGTGAAGACAGCAATGAGGTAAAATTTAATTCTGATAGTAGAATTCAAGGGAATATTCATATTATGGGGACTCTTGGCTTGATTGTAAAGGAATGAGTAAGGAGGAGAACATAAGAGTAGGAGGACCTGGAGACATAGTACTAAAGAGAATAGTGATTAATAAATTAAAGAACCCAAAATCTATATTAGTTTTCATCTCAGAATCCTATAGACTGGGTGGCTTAAACAATAGAAATTTACTTTCTCATAATCTGGAGGCTAGAAGTCCAAGATCAAGATGCCAGTAGGGTTGGTTTCTAGTGAAGTCTCTCTCATTGGCTTGAAGATTGCCACCTTCTTTTTGTGTGCTTTGCATGTGTGTGTGTGTGTGTGTGTGTGTGTGTGTGCCTTTGCATCCATGATTTCCTTTTTTCTTTTTGTAAGAATATCACTATTAGATTACGGCCCAACCCTTATAACCTCATTTAACCATAAATATCTCCTCAATGGTCCTATCTTCAAATAAAGTCACATTGATGGTTCTGACTTTAAGTTATACATTTTGGAGAGACACAATTCAGTTCATAACCTTCTGCCACTTGAACTCCTAAAATGTATGTATTTTTCATATGAAAAATACATTTACTCCATCTCCAAGTGCACCAAGTCTTGATGCATTTTGGCATCCACTATGAATACATGGTGCAATCTTAATATCATCTAAATCTGTTATGGATGATGCCAGAGGGATGGTTCATCTTGAGGCATTGTTTCTCTTCAGCTGTGAACCCATGAAACCAGGCAAGGTATGTGCTTCCAAAATATAATGGTGAGACAGGCATCCGAAAAACACTACTATTCCCACTATCCCCAAAGGGAAACATCAGAATGAAGAAAGGTGTAATAAGTCCCAAGCAAGCTGAAAACCTAGAAAGAGAAATTCCACTGGATCTTAAGGCTCAAGAATAATCTGGCCCACTGGGGCAGGAAAGTTGCCCTTATGGCCCTAGGCATGAATGCTACCCCTAACTGGGTGTCAGCCCCATCCCCAAGGCTATAGCTGTTAGTCTTGCTTCCAAGACTCTGAGTAGCAGTTTATTCCCAAGTCACTGGGCGATGCCAGCTTGGACCACCCCAAACCAAGGAAGAGGTCACTTAGAAACTGAGGCAGAAACCGCCTTGTCTCTGAATCACCCTAGGAGACATTCTTCCCTATTCCTGAACGGTGAGTCAGGTTCATAGCCAGGTGACTCTATTGCCCTGTCCTGTAGAACCCCAAGAGTCTGAAAGCCTACATTTATTTCATCACCTCTCTGTCCTCTTTAGTCCAAACTTGCAATGTTTCTGCTGATATAATTCAATCTCCATTCCTGGTACGGTTTATATGGCTGATTTAAATGATTGGTAATCTCTTTTTGTAGCAATTGTTCAGCCATACTCCTGGGGTTCTCTTCAGATTGCACTTTCTAATTTATTGCAATATGGATAATCTGAGAATTTTCCAAGTGTTCAAGTTCTGGTTTCTTTCTACTTACTGATTATTTCATTCTATCTCTTTCTTCTCACATTTTACTATAAGAAGAAACCAGGCTTTACTTTACTTTCAATACTCCGATTAGAAATCTCCTCTGCTAAACAGCTAAATTCATCACTTTCAATTTCTACTTTAAACACAAGAATACATTTCACCCAATTAGTTGCCGCCTTATAACAGTTACCTTTCCTACAGTTTCCAATAGCATAGTTCTCATTTCCATTTGAGACCTCACCAGAATTACATTTAACATCCATATTCCCACCAAAAATTCTTTTGAGGCAATTTTTATTCTACCATGTGATATAACAAGAGTTCAGCTAGAGAGCGAGATACATCATTTAAATTGGGGCAGAAGTCAGAAAACCACAGGGGTTGTAGGTTCTGTGAAAAACTGAAATGAAAAGGTGGCACATTGTGCCCTCTGAAGTACTGACAGAAACAGCCTTTAGGATGTGATTCATCTTTGAAAACAGCCCCTTTCGAGGTAGGAGAGGGTTTACCTATTCAGAATAGAGGTCAAGAAAGTACATCAGCTCCATAGGAAAAACAACTGAGAGGTTAAAAGGTGTGTTCATATATACTATTATATCCTATCTGCCCTGCAATTAAAAGTGTTCATACCCTTAAATACAACTGCATAGTCTCCCTCTAACTCAGAAACACATTGATAGAAAGCTTTGCCTTAGCTGACAAGTGTGGTCAATGAAATTCATCTTTAGACAGGACTCCACAGAAGACACTCAACTATTAATTTTCAGAGCTTTATGTAATAGAACGTTTGGATAAACTTTTGTAGTTAGAATGAAACTTTATGTCTGCTTCCTTTTTCATGAGTGTACTTGCAATTATGATACTCAATCTTAGCTGCTATAACTTTTTTTCTTGCTTGACTTTAGGCAGGGGTGGGTGTTAAGGGTGGAAGGAATTATTTCGTGTTGTTTTTGGCTGTCTCTCTATCTTTTAGGAAATTGTTTTTTTCTTTTAGAACATTTGAAAATATGGTGAAGCTGGCATCATGCTAGTGCTGGAGCATGGTTCTCAAATTTTATTGTCATTAGAATTTCCTGGAGAATATATTAGAATAGAGATTGCTGAGTTCCAGCCCAGACTGTTTCATTCAACAGGTATAGGAATGCCCAGGAGTTCATATATAATTATAAGATGTTCTCAGGTGATGCTGCAGCTGTTAGTCTAGGGAGGAAGTTCTAGACACTTGTTTTCGAAAAATTTCCAAATGCTTCAAAAACTATAGCTCATCGTGTGAGTGTGTGTACATACATATATATGTATCATGCATCCAACTCTACAACTAGAGGAAATGTCTAGAAAAGAACAGAGATATGAGAATCTAACAACCAGGTGTGTACATTGGTGGCACATGGAGAAGCCACCTGTACATTTTTTTTTTGGCCTAGAGCAATAATGCCCACGAGAAAAAGTAGGAAAGATCTAAAGCTGACACCCTAACATCACAATTAAAAGAACTAGCGAAGCTAAAGCAAACAAAATCAAAAGTTAGCAGCAGAAGATGAGAAATAACTAAGATCAGAGTAGAACTGAAGGAGATAGAGAAAGAAAAACCCTTCAAAAAATCAATAAATCCAGGAGCTGTGTTTTTTTAAAGATCAACAAAATAGACTGCTACACAGACTAATAAAAAAGAAAAGAGATAATCAAATAGATGAAATAAAAAATGATAAAGGGAATATAACCACCAATCCCACAGAAATACAAACTACCACCAGAAAATACTCTAAGCACCTCTACGCAAATAAACTAGAAAATCTAGAAGAAATGGATAAATTTCTGGACACATACACCTTCTTAAGACTAAAGCAGGAAGAAGTCAAATCCCTGAATAAACCAATAACAAGTTCTGAATTGAGGCAGCAATTAACAGCCTACCAACCAAAAAAAAGTTCAGGACCAGATGGCTTCATAGCCAAATTCTACCAGATGTACAAAGAGGAGCTGATACCATTCCTTCTGAAACTATTTCAAACAATAGAAAAAGAGGGAATCCTCCCTAACTCATTTTATGAGGTTAGCATCATTCTGATACCAAAACCTGGCAGAGACACAACAGAGAAAGAAAACTTTCTCTAATTCTTAATACTCAAGAATGATCCCTTAAAGTCAGCTTCAAAACTAATTTTCTGTTGTTTCTGATTATCCTTTGGTTTGTTATACGCATGTCTTGAGGTGACCTCCATTTTTCTCTTATTAAATGCATTCATGGAGGGTGTCTTTGTTAAAGATGGATTATTCCTTACCTGTTCAAATTAGGGAGCAAAACAGAGAGACAAACCTTGCCTTTTGCAGACAGGAATCTACACAAAATATTCAACATTGTCACTGGAGAGAAATCTGAGACTTTAAGAGTTATCCTGTGCATGTGTTAGGGAGTTCATTCATGATGAAGATGAGATTTATCTCAGACTTCTCTAGATATAAAGTCTTACTATAATATTTCCACCAGGCTAATGCATGATAGGACTGGCTATTCACAGCTGAAGAAACCACTGGATATTTTCCTAAGATTGGAAGTCTGAGCTGGTTTCCATTTCTTATGCTTGACATTTATTAAGTTTATTTTTCTCAGAGCCTTCCCAGTGTATCTCTCAATACAATGGGCCATTATACCTGTGAATGATCTCCTCTTTCATTAAAGCAGTTGCTACCTGTAAGCCTAAGTGTGTCTGTGTAAGATATTAATATGCAGAGACATTTTCCCCTCTGCTGCTAACCTCCTCTTCACTCTAATTATCCAAGTGGCTGAGACCTACCATTGAGTTGTTAGTTATATTAAATTGAGAAATAGTCACAGGTCATAAACCTCCTAAATAAATGGTGCTCAAATAAAATGTGCCTAGAAATTAAAGTTCTAGATCACACTTATTTCCAAGTTTTACTGTGTTCACAGTGATTTTCTCTTGCTCATGTAACGAATCCTTATTTGTTTAATGATAGTGATTAAGTTTCTTAAATTACCAGAAATCAAATCCATTTCCCTCAGCACTGGGCATATACATGAGAACTTTCAGTTGTATATTCTCCAGGCTCCTTTTTATAATGGCACTAAATATATATAAACAAGCATCTGTTGCAGTAATTTAAATGTTTTCTTCATATGCACTGCATGTATATTAAACACAGAATGTGCTGTTTAACATATTAGTTATGTTCACAGATTAGTATCTTTATTTGTGAATAGCTAGCTTATAAATACACCAAGTAAATGTAGCAAAGTATATCTTTCAGACTCAAATAGGAACATTTTCCATTTGACGGTACATTTTATATTTATTATTCAAGATCACGTTTCAAAGTACTTAGATTCTACAGCTATATGAGGTCACACTTCTCCTTGCTTTAGGTGATTTTCAAGAAAATAACTACCCTTTCTTAAACTATCCTGAGACTCAAATATGATTTTGACATTTGCTGCCTTGAAATAATGGTGCTAATTAAAATTAAAATTGGAATAGAAATTGAAAATTAAAACGACAAAAAAGACCCTGTAGTTCATAAAAATATATGTAAAATAGAATCAAAGAAAAAGAGAGTAGTTGGAAAACAGTATGCTAAATTGACTTGTTAAATAAGATGTTGGCAAGTATAATGGAGGTTTGTATATTCTACGTAGAATGAGATGACTTTTAACCCTACAATTTTGGGCTCAGTGACAATTGATGTTTAAGAAACTAGATGGAACATGAATTAAACTATTCAAAATAAGAAAGGTTGGTATATACACATTATCTGATTTCTTTCCATCAATTTTGCTGCTTACAAATTCAAGTGGAATTGCAGAACAAAACCAATTTTATAAACATGCCATTTGACCTACGCCCCTTATAAATGACACTAACCTTTACCACCAGACTATAATACAATGCTTTGCATTTAAACAGCCGGTAAGTGTTATTCCTATTCTTTTCCACTATGAATTTTTGCAGGTTTACATTAAACAGCTTAGAACAGCATATCCTACATTGAAGAATAGCCTCATGATGGCTTTATGAATAACTGATATGCCAATTAGTTAATATGTCACCTTCAAATCATATGTGTGATTCTATCCATATTCAGACATTCTATTGTTATTTAGCTATTTTAAAGATTGTATTAGTTGTATATTGCTATGTAACAAATAACCACAAATTTAGCAGCTTAGAACACTACACAATTTATTTTCTCTTAGTTTCTTTAGGTATACTATAACTCAAAGCATGGCATAGACATGTTCTCTGTTCAGGGCTTTGGAAAAGTACAGTCAAGCTGTCAGTCACAACATAACTCTTTGGAGTCTCTGGGTCCTACTCTAAACTCATTCAGATTGTTGGAAAAATTCAGTGCCTTGTGGTTGAAGTACTGAGGTCCCTATTTTCTTGCTGGCATTTAACAAGGTCAAATCTCATTTTCCAACACTGCTCACAGTGCCTAGCCACACAGCTTCCAACATCAGTTCATAACAAAGCTGTTTGCTTTCTTCCACATCAGCAGAAATATGACTCTTTAAAGTCTATATGAGCACCTAGATTAATGTTTGAATGCCTGGGATAACTGGCATATATCCCAGGTTCCTGAACCTTGATGGACATCTTAGAATTCTCCCTGCCACAAAAATTGTATGTTAGGGCTTTTTATGTAGCAAAGACATTTTATAATAGACTTTTACTGTAAAATTACATGGCCTTGAAAGATCAAGAAAAGAAAAGTCTGAGTCTGGACTCAGACTGCCTTGAGTTTACCTTTATGCCCCATCCCTTGAGAAAGGCTTTTTACCATTTTTTAAGAAAAGTAAAATTCCACATCTCTTATAGGTAGGATGCCTATGTATCTGATATACCCAGAAACACCCAGTTTACCTCTGTTTTTCTGGTAATATAACTATGGTGTTGCTTATAGTGCATTCTAAGATGTAGTCTTGTTTTGAAAATAAATCGCATAGTCTACTTACATGGCTACTCTGAGATTCTAATAAGAATATGTATAGAAAATATTGCAGTGTTTGGATAATAGAAGGCACTCAAAAGACATTAGTATAGATACCCCCTTTTTTACCAGTCTAGATTTGTATAAATGCCATTGTGCAAAAGGTTTATGTATATACCATCACATTCAATGACAAATACAAACAATTAATAAAATAAGAAACTAAAATTAAAATTGCATAAAATATACTTAGGGATGTAGAAAATTAGGTAATAAAAATTCAGAGCCAAAAATTACAAGTTAGTTTATTTTAAGAATATGAAATTTGAGTGAGTGTTTGTATGGAGCAGTGTTATATTAGGGTTCTTAGGAGATAATCTAGAATAATTTTTAAAAGATGAATCACATTTATACAAATTAAAAAGAAAGGGAAGATATTCAGTTAAAAAAAAAAAAAACTTAATAGAACCCAGCAGATGAACAGCAACTAAGTTAGAAGTTCCATGTGGATAGAGCACAAAATGATGACAGGATCCAGTGACAGAGCCAAAAAAGTGAAGTCTATTTCAAGCAATAAAAGATTCTGACAGCTGGGAAAGGACTATATATGTTTTTAATAGGTGACTGACACAGTCACAGTCTGTCAAATATTTGTAAAGATCAAGGACTGAAAGAGGAAACAAGGTCAGGAGAAACTTCCAATTATTTGAACAAAAAGAGCCTTGAGTTAACACAGTAATGTCATGAAAAAAAGAAGAAAGAGAAGAAATATAAGGAATGGAAGTATATATGTGTATGCATACGTAAGTGTATATGTACACACACATGAAAAGAAAGCATATATGTGTGTACATACAAGTATAAATATATACACATGTATATATACTGTCACTTCTTGTATATGTGTAAATAAACATATGTGTGAATTTATATTGAGCTCAAATCCTATATATTGAATATAAAGATGTCAATCACTAAGGGATGTATGAAGGGGTCTACTGAATAAAAATAGAAAAAGGCATCAAGGTTAAGCAGTGGAAATACTAAAAATAAATATAGCTATAAGAAAATCCCCAGTTAGACAGCCCATAGCCAGGTATATGAATTATTATAGAAGCACAGATTTTTTTAAAGTGGAAAACAGAGTGCTAAGCATGATTTGCACTTTATTAAACTGAAGTGTTATTATGACCAAGTTATAGTAAGAACCTGACCAGTTAAATGTTGTCTACAAAGCAAGTACATTTTTTATGTGGTTGCTGCATTTTTGTCAAAAGGGTTGCTATTTTATGGTACAAGTATTATAATTAATTTCATCTTCAGAAAAACTATGTGGAAAAGTTTGGCAAGCAGGCAGGCTTCCAGGAGCCTTAAAAAGAAGACTGTGACATCTTGAGTCTGCATGCTTAAGATACATTAAATATTATATATGCTATATATGGTGTTTATTATGTGTATTAAATATACACATATATGTTTAAATACCTATACATACATATATGAACACATGCGTACATGAAATGTATATCATGTATATGATATCTATAGATCTTTATAGATCTTCAGTCTATATCTTTATAGATATATAGATATCATTAGTGCCACATCAATTCAACTAACCCACCATCAACGTGAATGAAAAAATTAGAAAACAGAAAAAATCAAAGACAAGATCTGTATGAATGTTAACCTCAGTGTGTCATAACTCAGAACTATGTTGCTTAGATTTTTTTTCTTACTATAGCCCTAGATGTTTGAACTTACCCTTAATGACAGTTGAACAAAGAGTAAACGATATGCATATTCTCAATCTGTGATAAGTATTCTATTCGACTTGCTATTTTTCACCCCATTACTTCCAGTGATCCAGGGAGAATGTGGCTTTCTATAGCATCCTTGACTGCCTGTCTATACTCCTAGGAAGTGTAATGGTCTCCCTCTGCATCTGGTAACTGATACCATTAATTAGACCTGGCAAATTAATGATAGGCTATATTAACCACATTTGTCTAAGCATTTCACAGACATCTCCTGCTTCCAGTGAGAATTATTTAGATTAAAAAAATATTTAGAATCCTGAATTTCCCCATAAAGCTAGGTTCCCTAATCCCAAAATTATCTCAAATAGGATTTTTTAAAAGTTATTGTGGTGATGGTTTACCAGTGTACACACATCAGATAGGATTTTTTCAGTGGGTTATGCTGAAATTCATTACATGATTTTTATTCAAAAGTAGTAAAATTTCCATTGACTAACAAGTTTGAAACATCCTAATATTTGGGATATTTCTAAGGGTTAAAATCATCAGTATTTCCCTATTGCTAACCAAATAAGCATTGTTCTTCTCAGCCAGATAAAGAACATGAAGTTCTTTCCTAATGTGTATATATTTTCTTTCATATGAACTATATTCCTGTTAAGTTGAATTACTTGCTAATTCATGAATATGCCTTGAGGTATAATATTCTTTTAAAATTGATTTTATTCAGACAAGCAAGATTTGGCTGCACCTGCTTAGTTCATCTTTATCTTATGAAAGTGCACGAGGCAAAGCAATGCATACATAACTCCATTCCTATGGTGTTTTGAGGGAGGAAATAGGTGTAGCATGGGTAGAACAGCTGCAAGTACTAGTCCTTCATTCATTCACTTAACAAACTACCTGTGAGTTATTATGCCAAGTCTTGTGTATCAAGGTCAACCAGCAAGGAATAAGTGGGAATAATCCAAGCATGCAGAGTCCCAGCTTTTTTGCTCAGGCATGATGTAATTTAGAGAGTGAAGATGGAAAAGCTAGGGGGGAAAGCACAGTCTCAGGCTTTGAAGAATCTTGCCTCTAGAAAAGATGGAGTCAATATAGAATTGAATTATGGTGCAAGCATAACTATTTAGCAAAACCCACGTTAGAATATAATATTTCTTTCCATTTTTACCCCAAGAACAAAGTTAAATCAGTAAGTCTTACAATCTACTTCTGGGTTTCTTAAGTGACTCCACAGCCAAATAGGAAATAGCTCATGCATCAGCACATGGTCATGGTGTTTTACCTCTGCAAACATCTCAGACTGATAATTCTCTAGGAATAACAAAGCTGAGGAAGCTGGTGATGTTCTTCATATGTAGCCACAATAATCAAAATACTCCTCTAAATTTATCACTTGTGTTGGAGGGAGTTGAAATAAACAATAAAAGAGGTGTAAACTGAGCAATAAGAGATGAGAAGCCATTCATTTCAATTATGTTCATGGACCTATAGTAAAGTTCTTAAAGAAGCTCCCATTCAAAAATCGCATTGTCTGAAACGGTAAATTGAAGCATGATTGAAAAAGTGCATATTGGGACTTATGCATTCACTAAGAAAATTAATACTGACATACTGGAATTGTTGTGATTATTAAATACAATATAGGGAAGGGCATGGAAAATGCTGTTAATAGTGTACTCCATAGACTCTGGTCCATACAATTTGTCTATAACTGTGATAACGTGTTTTCAACAGGGAGATAGCTTCCAAACTCAAGTGCCTACATATCTCTGCTTCTTTGTCCAAGGATTTTCTCCAATACTCCTGAGGGTCACTAAACTGAAAGCAGCTCTCTATTTTTTAAATATGAGGAATTAACACCCATGGCGCAAGCCTCTGCCATTAGGGAATGAGAGTTGGAGGTTAGATAATCCAACTTCTTGCCCTCTGATCCTGTAATTCTGAGCTTGTACTACATCTCAACAGCTCCTCATTGTATTTGAGCTTCATTTGCCCACAGAAGTAAAACTAACACACCCTCTATTTATTCCCTTTCTTCCTTTCTTTCTCATTTTACTCACTCCCTCACTTGAAACTTCAGGGATCGCCTCTCAATTGAAGTACCAGCCCTCAAGGCCTTAACTCAGTGTCATGTTTTTGGGAAAACTTAAACTAAGTTAGTAGTATTTTTTTCCTCTTGTCTCTTTATTATCACAGTAATTTTATACTTATTTAAATATTTAATAGTTATTTTGTTCTCTCTGATTTACAGGCTTATCTCTCCTACAATAGAAAGATAAACACAAATATAAGAAAATGATTTTATTTAACATTCTAACTTTAATACCCATAAAATCAGTAAATGGTTATTGAATGAATGAATGGCTAAATGGAAAATGGAAGATGTAAATCCATGAGTTGTTCTATGCATCATTGTGCATTGCTTTGATCAATGTGGCAATAATTCAGATGGCAATATCAGATGATAATTTTCATATTCTCTAAGGTTGTAAATCTTGATCACCATAGTCCAGATTTCAAGGGCCTGGGCTATCCTCTGTCCTGAAAAGGAAACTAAAGTAGGTCATACTGATCCACTATGACAGTAAAACCATGGGAGGGCACTGTGGCTCACGCCTGTAATCCCAGCACTTTGGGAGGCTGAGACAGGCAGAGGTCAGGAGTTCGAGACCAGCCTGGTCAGCATATTGAAACCCCATTTCTACTAAAAATACAAAAACTTATCCAGGTGTGGTGGCAGGCACCTGTAATACCAGCTACTTGGGGGAGTGAGGCAGGAGAATCACTTGAACCTGGGAAGCAGAGATTGCAGTGAGCTGAGATTGCACCATTGCACTCAAGCCTAGGCAACAGTGCAAGACTCCATCTCAAAAAATAATAATAATAAAAAATAATAATAATAGTAAAGATGTTTGGCCACCCAAGCTATGTGCAAACAAGTAAGGCATCATTTTAGACTAAGGATCTCAGAGGTATCTGGAAAAGTTTGGGAAAATAACATAGATAAAAGTACTTTAGGTACTGATTTTTCTACCCTAGGAACTAACATGCCAATTGTAGGCACTTCTTTCCACATGAGATACTTGTTCAACAAGTTGAAACTGACAGTATACAAAATGTTTTACTGCCATGTGTCAGGTAGCTTGATGCATTTTATGCCTGAATAAATGCAAAATGAAATTTTAGCTTAAGGTGATGGTATAGCAAATGGTTTTTCATAGAACAGGGAATAAAGTATATGTCTCCCATGGAGAAACCCATGGTGACAATGAGTCTGATTCATATTTAATTGCCAGAATAAAATCAAATGTACGTAAACTCAGGCATGCTAATAAATAAGAAGCAGAATTGACTTTTTCTCTGCCTATTGAATTGCTTAATGTTTGTTGAGAGAAGCAAACAGCATTATGGGTCTAAATATTACTCTAAGGTGTTATAAACTCTGTAACTTGCAGATTAACATTGAATGGTCTTTTGTAATGACACTGATTCTTTAGCAACATGGTTTCTTCCAAAAGACATATGTTGAAATGGTTTGCTAGAATTTTGTAAGGAATTTCTTTAAATTTTCTAATGAATTTCTTTAAATTACTATAAACCTGATCTCTGATCCATGTTTTAACAATTGATTTGAATAATTACTGATTTCCTTTTTACCAAAATAACTTACTTTGCTATATTCCCCTTTTCTTAGAAAGATGTTGATTACTGTATTCATTTGTATTAACAGTTAATAAAAGTATACTTTGTGAAATATCTTTATTTTGCATGAGAAGGTTATTTGCCTAAAATGAGTCAGTATAACTTTTAGCTTAAAAACTAGGCATGCATTTAAAGTTTTAGTTTGTCCATATGGTCTAGTTATGAGAAAAATGCACAGTCTTGAAATTTTAACAACAGATTCTCCCAGCACCCCGCAGGCTCTCTCTATGAACATCAAGCCCATGTCCCAGTGGATACCTCATATGAGTACCATCTGAAAGTACCTGTGTCTCACTAGCAGTTGTGAATCTTAACAGGTGGCTCTAGTCTCCTGGTGTGGGACAAGATGCATAATGTTGAGTACTTCAAAGCACTTCCTTAGTGAAAATAAATGGGAGGCTCTTAGCACCAGAGCTGGCTTTACAGGATCAAGAGAAGATACACAATTCTAAGACTTGTTCCCTAAGAGAAAACAAGAGGAGTAGATCAAGAACTCTTTTAGTAAAGGACTGTGAAATCACCAGAATCTTTAGCTGGGCTCACAGAAAAGTTTGTTATGCTTGAAAAAGACCTTTAGGGCCAGGCATGGTGGCTCATATCTATAATCCCAGAATTTTAGGAGACTGAGGCAGGAGGATTGCTGAAGCCTGTGAGTTTGAGACCAGCCTGGGCAACTTGGTGAAATCCTGTCTCTACAAAAAAATGCAAAAGAAGGTAGCTGGGTGTGCTGGTGCTGCTGGGGAGGCTGAGGTGGGAGGATCACTTGAGCCTGGGAGGTGGAGGCTGCAGAGAGCCATGATTGTATCACTGTATTTCATCCTGGGTGACAGAGGGAGACCCTGTCTCAAAAAAAGAAAAGAAAGAAAAGATCTTCACCATGAGCCCAGCTGGAAAAAAACTGAGAAGATGACTGCTTCTTCAGATATAAAGATGTCAATATCAGTTTTCATTAAACATGAAAAGTCAAGAGAATATGACACCACTAAAGTAAGAACATAAAGTTCCAGTGGCTGACACCAAAGAAATGGTGATCTCTAAATTCCTTGACAAAAATTTAAAATATTTATCCGAAAGAAGCTCAGTGAGCTACAAGATAAAACATATTGTCTATTAAATTAAACCAGGAAAATAACACATGAACGAATGAGAAGTTAAATAAAGAGATAACTATGGAAAGGAACCATACATAAATTCTGGAGCTAAGGAATACAAAGTTTAAGCTGAAATATTTAATAGAGAGCTTCAAAAAGCAGTCTCAATCACACATAAAAAGGAGTCTGTGAATTCAAATATAATTCATTTGGATTACATATTCAGAGGTACACAAAGAAAAAATAATATAAAAGTATGAAGAAATCGTACAAAACCTGTTGGATACAATCCCCCAAACCAATATATGCATTATGAAAGTTTAAAAAAAAAAACAGAGGAAAAGCTTATTTAAAATATAAAGTAAAAGTTTCCAAATCTAGAGAGGAAAATAAATATTTAGACCCATAAAGTCCAAAGAAGTCTAAATAATTTGAGCATGGAGAGGTCTTCATTAAGACACAATATATTCAATTTTTTCAAAGTTAAAGACAAAGCAAAAGAAAAATGATTTGTCCCTCATAAAGGAACTATCATAAGGCTCTAGACAGATATCTCAGCAGAAAACTTGTGAGCCACGAGAGATTGGAATTCATGGTGATATATTCAGAGTGAGGCATTGATGGCGCTGAAAGAAAACACAAATATTAAAATAAAAAGAAATCTGCTAAGAATACTTAACCTAGAAAATCTGTCCTTTAGAAGTGAAGGAGAGATAAAGCCTTTCCCAGAAAAGCAAAGACTGACAAACTTCATCACCACTAGACCCGCCTTAGAGAAAATGCTAATGGAAGTTCTTCAAGCTGAAATTAAAGGCCACTAATTAGTAACATAAAAACATAGGAAAGTATAAAACTCACTGATAAACACATTATCAAATTCAGAAAACTCTAATGGTTCAATGTTGGTGCAAATTCATATAATCTCTAGTGTAATGGTCAATTTAATGCAATTTGTATCAAAATTTCAATGACATTTTTGACAGAAATAGGAAAGAAAATAAAATTCTTCTGGAACTAGAAAGGCCCTGTATAGCCAAGGTAAACTGGAGCAAGAACAAAGCTGGAGACATCAGGCTTTTTCATATCAAATTCAAATTACATTAGAAAGTGATAGTAATGAAAACAGTATGGTAATGGCATAAAACAAGCAGACAAACCAATAAGACACCATAAAGAGTCCAGAAATAAACTCACACATATAAATCAAATATATATCAACAAGAGCGCCCAGAATACATAATGGAGAAATGCTGTTCTCTTAATAACTGGTATTGGGAGAACTGGATATTAACATGCAAAATAATAAAATTGGATGCTTACCTAAAATAGTGCACAAAAATGAACACAAAGTATATTAAAGATCTAAATGTAAAACCTGAAGTCGTAAAACTCCTAAAAGAAAACATTGAAAAAAGGCTCCTTTTCCTTGGTGTTGGCAAAACATTTTTTTGTATATAAAATCAAAAGCACAGGCAACAAAAGCAAAAACTAACAAATGGGATTACATTAAACTAAAAAGCTTCTGTGCAATGAAGGAAACAACCAACAAATTAAAAGGCAACCTGTGGAATGGCATTAAACATTTTCAAATTACATCTCTGATAAGGAGTAAAAAACCACAATATACAAGAAACTCATATAAACTGAATATCAAACAAATCAAACCGAAATTATTCAAATGAAAATGGGCAAAGGATGTGAACAGACATTTTCCTAAAGAAGACACACTAATGTCCAACAGGTATATGAAAAACTGCTCAACATCACTAATCAGAGAAATACAAGTTAAAGCGACAATGAATATCACTTCACACTTGTTAGGATGGCCATTATTTAAAAAATTATAACAAATGTAACAAGTGTTAACAAGGATGTTGAGGAAAGGGAATGCTTACACATTGATAGTGTAAATGTAAACTGATAGAGCCATTATGGAAAATAGTTTAAGATTTCTCAAAAATTAAAAATAGAAGTGTCATGTGATGTAGGAATATGACTTCTGGGTGTATATCCAAGTAACTGAAATCAATATCTTGAAGAGACATTGGAACTCCCTTATTTATTTAAACATTTTTCACACTAGGCAGATATGTAAACAATATAGGTCATTGATGGGATGACACAAATAACAAGGATTTTCTTTATATATAAAATGGTAAATAATATTCCTATATACATACATTATAACTGTACATAATAGAATTATTATATATAATGGAATATATATAATTATAATTATAATATATAGGAATAGCATTTATATCAAATATATTACATAATATATATGAATTATATATAATTCCATTGTATATAATTATAACATATAGTATAATACACAATTCAATTATATATATAATTCCAATTTTATAATTATAATTTTATATGTAATTCCATGATATATATAAAATGGAATATTATTTAGCCATTAGTAAAAAGGAAATTCTGCCACTTGTGACAACATGGATGAGACTGGAAATCATTGTTAAGTGAAATACTTCAGAAACAGAAAGAGAGATACTATATGATCTTACTCATATGTGGCAGGTAAAATAGTCAAACGCAGAGATGCAGAGAATAAAATAGTGGTTGCCAGGGTCTAGGGAGACTGATTAATTAGAAGTGAGGGTTAAAAGACCCATAGATTCTCTTATGCAAGATAAATAAGTTCTGGATCTCTATTATAAGGTATAATGTCTATAGCTAACAATACTTCATTATGTACTTGAAATTTGCTAAGAGGGTATAGCTTATGCAGCTTCTATAAAGTGTTCCCACTAAAAATAAACACATACCCATAAAACCCCAATGATAATAAAAAGGAGGTGGGAAGAAACTTTGAGAGGCAATGACACACCCCCTTCAGGGGTGGTGGTGGTTTCACAGGTGTATACTTACCTTGAAACTCATCAAGATGTATATATTAAATATGTTTAGCTATTTAAATGTCACTCATGCCTCAATAAAGTAATTTTAAAAATATATTTATATTAGCTCTCATATTTCCCAATGTCATTACTTCACTTAAGCCTGAAGGATTCCTTTTAATATTTCCTATAGGGCAAGGGTACTAGCAACAATCTCAGTTTGTTGTCAATCTCTTTGAATTCATCTGACTTGAAGTTTATATCGAGCTTCATGGATGTACAGATTAATGTTTTCTTTCCAGTTCAAAAGCTTATTCCGTTATTTCTACAAATATTTTTCCCATTTTCTATCTCTTCTCCTTCTAAAACTCCCATTATGCATATGCTTTTGTGTCTGATGATGTCTTACAAGAGGTCTTTGATCTGAAACTCTGTTCATTTTCCTTCTTTGCATTTTTTTTTGTTTGTTTTTCTGAGATCTGAGACTGTTCATTTTTCTTTTTTTCTGTCTTCTGTTAAGTGGATAATCAACATATTTTTAAGTTTGCTAATTCTTTTGTCTGCCAGATTACATCTGCCATGTAATATTGCTAGGCCCCTACTAGCAATATTTCACTGTGGTTATTGTGCTTTTGAACTCTACAATTTTTATTTGTTTTTAACTTTTATCTCTTTATCAATATTGTTTCTTTCCAATTTTTTATGTTTTATATTTAGACATGGTTATATTTAGTCCTTGAACGTATTTCAAATGACTGTTTAAAATATTTTTAGTAATATTAATAAAATATAAAATATTAACAACAATATTTTTACTTTGAATCTTCTGTTTGGGCCTCCTGAGACAGTCTCTGTTGACTGCATTCTCTCTATGAGTGGGACATCCTTCCTTCCTTCCTTCTTCGCATATCTAATGACTTTTTGTTTAAAAATAGCTATTTAAAAATATGTAATGTAGCAACTTTGAAAATCATATTTTCCTCCCTTCCAAGCTTTTGATTTTATATTGCTGTATAATAACAATATAACAATAAAAATTTTATATTGCTGTTGGTATTGCTGTTTGCTTATTTAGTGAATTTCATGAATTCATTCTATGAAGCCTGTATCCTTTGTAGTGTATTCCCACTAAAGTTTTTTCAGTGTTAGATTAGTGATCGGCCAGTAGTTGGACAGTAATGTCCTCAAAGGCCTTGGATCAATAAGTCTTTCCGCATTTGCAGAGGGTTCTAGGTGTGTCTTGTGGCTTACCTGCAGCCTCAGTTCAAAATTATAAAATTCTGTCTTATTATTTATACTTTCTCAAGGTACACAAGCGCTGAGAGACTTGGATATTCTCAGGTCTTTCTATTTCATGCTAACACTGCTTGTTATGTACACAACCCTATACCTGCATTTTAAACTTCATCCAAGGCCTGCTATGAACATTTCATTCCCAAGGTTTTTATATTAGGTATTTTAGTCAGCCTCTTTTCATCGCTGTTATCACTACCTCAGAGAGAGGTGGTGCAGAATAATTACCTCTCTTTGGATTCAACAGACTTACACCTGTGAAATGACTGTTTGCCTTGACTGAAGACTAAGTCGGGTCAAACAACAAGAAGTCCTCCCCATGAGTGGGAATTCCTAAGAAACATCCGAGTGATCAAATAATGACAATTTTCTGGCAATGGAGCATTTGGTAAGATTTAGTCCTGTTTTGTCCCTGTCAATGTCTGCTTGGCTGCTGGAGTTCATTGTGATAATGGGCCTACTGGTTTCCAACCAAGGCTACAATGGAAGCGATAGAGTAGGATGGAAATAAGACAGAATACTAGAAAGCTCATTGCTCCTACCAAGATTCAGCTGTTTTGTTGTTGTTGGTGGTGGTGTGGGGTTTTTTTTGTTTTGTTTTGTTGTTTGCTTTTTAAAAAACACTCCTTAGATTGTTCCAAAAAAAAATGGTTAAAGAGATCTAAAGAATTGATTATAATGATTTTAATCTGTGTTGTCTTTCTTTTATGAACTAACAGGTATTTGGAGATTCTTATTCCATCATTCTTACTGACATAATTCCAATTTAGTTGTTCTTTTTGGACTATGTATAGACAGCTTTATAAAAAAGCAAAGTGAATTGTTAGATTTTTCTTTAAAAGTTTAGTTATCACAAAATATATTCATAGTAGGATGAATTTTAAAATAGTTGATCATAGAGAAGTCAGTGAAACAGTTTTATTTGAAAAAATAAGACAACTTAGAATAATGATGATGAAAAAGACAGTTTTAAGAGGATGACTGTATTTATATGATTGCCACTCTAAAATATAATTATTTCTATTCAATGAATTGTTACCATATAGTCAAAAGATAAAGCCCAAAATTAAGTAACTTCATTTACAACAGCTTAGGAAAAAAAATATTTGATGGGATTCTTACATGTTGAGAAGAGGCCTTTTTTAACACACACGCTCATTGACTCTCCACATTTCTGAGAGAAAATTAATATTAGTAAAATTAAATACATAAACATACATATACACATATACACATACCTACAGGTACAGATACACTTAGGCGATATACTATAGTCAGTTGTTAGGCTATACCTGTACAGCATGTTACTGTACTAAAGACTATAGATAATTGTACCACAATGGTAAGGATTTGTATATCCAAACATATATGAATATGAAAAAGATACAATAAAAACACCACATAAAAGATAAAAAGTGGCACACTTGTATAGGGCACTTATGAATGAAGCTTGTAGGACTATAAGAAGCTCTGGATAAGACGGTGAGTGAGTGGTGAGTGAATGTGAAGGGCAAGGACATTCCTGTACTCTACTGTAGACTTCATGATCACTGTACACTTATGCTACATCACGTTCATTTAAAAAAATTCCTTTCCTCTAAGTTAACCTCATATTATTGCAAATTTCATACTTTATAATTTCTTATCTCTGAAAGGGTTTTTTTTTTACTATTTTTATCATAAACTTTACTCTTAAAATACAAACACATTGGACAGCTGCACAAAAATATTTTTCTTTACGTTGTTATTCTATAAGTTTTCTAATATTTTTAATTTGTAAATTTTATTTGTTAGCTGGTAAACCCATGTTAAAAACTAAAACATTGGCACGAACATTATCCTAAGCCTACACAGGGTCAGGGTCCTCAGTATCACTGTCTCATCTCCACATCTTTCCAACTAGAGGGTTATCAGTGATAGAAACACACATGGAACTCTTATTTCCTAAGATAATAATGCCTTCTTCTGAAACACAACCTAAAGGACATGCTTGAGGCTGTTTTCATTGTTAACATTTATTTATTTATTTATTTATTTAAGATGGAGCCTCACTCTGTCGCCAGGATGGAGTGCAGTGGTGCTATCTCAGCTCACTGCAACCTCTGTCTCCTGGGTTCAAGCAATTCTCCTGCGGCAGCCTCCCAAGCAGCTGGGATTACAAGTGCACACCAGCATGCCCAGCTAATTTTTGTATTTTTAGTAGAGACAGGGTATTGGCCAAGATAGTCTTGATCTCATGACCTCATGATCCACTCACCTTGGCTTCTCAAATTGCTGGGATTACAGATTACAGGCGTCAGCTCCCACACCTGTTCTAATATTTATTTTTATAAGTAAAAGGAGGTCATTCTAAAATAACAATAAAAATCATACTATAGTAAATACATAAACCAGTATCAAAGTCATTTATTATAATAATCAAGTATTATGTACTATATATAACTATATGTGTTAGACTTTCATATGACAGGCAGCACAATTGGTGTGCTTACCTGAGCATCACCACAAACATGTGAGTAATGCATTGATTGTGCTACGGCATTTTGACCACTCCAGCGTCATTAAATGATAAGAATTTCTCAGCTTCATTATAATCTTATGGGACCACCATTACATATGAAGTCCTTTGTTGACAAAAATATTCTTATGTGGGACATGACTATATAAACCTGATTCTCTTGATAACTTTTGTTGTGACCTTAGGAAAATTGTTCACTTTATCACCTCATGTTATCTTTTTCTTAATTTGCAAAATGGGAATAGTAATAGTAGCTATATTGCCTTTCGAAAAATAAGAAAACAGTATATGTTTTAAAAAGATATTTTTTAGAGGAAATTGCACAGTTAATGAATGAAACAAGAAGTTGTCAAAGAGATGTGAGACAACTCAGAATTTAGAAAACAGGGAGCCACTAACACTCCAAAGACTTGGAGGGAAAAGGAGGAAGTGTTTTACTAGAGCTCAGAAGTAGGTCTGTTCATAAATGTCACAGGAGAGTTGGCACAGGAAATTCAGGCACTATTTATATTTAATATGACACAGAAAAACTTTATAAAGAAAATACTGACCTCATTTAACCTAAACTGATCTGTTGTTTGGCACCTCCTTAGGACAATAAAGTTTTCCAAACTCTGTGCCTGACCCATCATATCAACATATTTGCTTTTGGGCATGGTTGACTGTTACTCCTTGGGGTGTAAGGTTCATCCAGATCTGAGAAATTGGCTCAGTTGCCAAGCCATAGGTATTGTTGGATGAAAAAAAAACAAAAGGGAGGGAGGGGAACTGAGACTTTATTATTTACTCCAGCATCTAGAAGCACTCTGTCATAACAAAAACTGTAGACCTGAATTTGAATTGTGCCTTTGCCCCTGGGTTAACCTGTGTCATGAATAAAATGAAGAACTTCTTTCAGCACCAAAGTCTCTTACCTTTAAAATGTAGTGGCAATTATGCTTATTATGTCTTGCCTGAGTGACAGATACTACTGCCTATAAAGTTTCCTTTTCAAATGAAATTACACAGGATCACGCGTTTTAAAGCAAGAACATACTATTGTTAATAAATGATACAAACTGCAACTAGTGAAAGCTTGAGAAGGCCCTGTGTTCTGGTATTCTAACATTTGTAACCCTTTACTTGTCTGTCTCTTGAGCCCCAATTGTTCTTAAGTTATAGAGATTTCTGAATTTGGCATCTTTCTAGCTTCTGAACTGCTATACTCTGATACATAAAATCTACTCTAAATATCTTGAGAATTGTTTAGAATAATCTCAAGCAAAGCAGCAAGTCGTAAGTAGTATTTAGAGGCTTTATAAAGATTTAAGGCTTTGTACATAAAGTGGGTATGCAAGAAAGTACAGAACTTATTATTCTTTGTAGCAATTGATAAATAATAAATTATCTCAAAATTTATTGGCTAAAATGAACAAAAACTATTCTATCTCTCAGATATGGTGGTTGAATAATTCAAGACAGGCTCTGATTGGTGGTTCTGACTTTGCAACTTACATGTGATTACAGTCAGGTGGTGGCTGGAGCTAGAAGAGCAGGTGGGAGAGAGCTGGGCATCTTTTTCTCTTAATGTAGTCTGAGAACTAATGTGGTTTTTTTTGCATGTGGAATAATTTGAGCTTCCTCACAACATGGCGCGCTCAGCATAGTCAGACAGCTTACATAGTAGTTACGATCTCTGAAGACAGACAATACCTGAGAGAAAAATGAAAGGTGCATTGTGATCATGACCTAATGTACAATTACTTGTATTATAGGCTGTTGTTGGAAACAGTCTCAGAGCCCACGTGGTTTTAAGGGGAAGGAGATGAGGAGGATTCCACCTCTCACTAAGAGAAGAGTCAATATATTTATCTACTTCTTTCAAAATCACTGCAAGAAGTTTCTATTCTCTCCACTTTCGTAAATTATTCCCTGTTGCCTTATCAGAATTTCACTTATAAAATGAGTCAATCAATCCAAAGCAAGCAGCACAGAGACTAATATATAATAAATTCTATATAAACCACAGGCACTAGTAACACTAGCTTAATTAATAAATATAGATATTTGCTTTTTAATAAAAAAAAGAGGGCTTTTCAAGTGCAAAGATGTAAATAATTTTCTGACTAGTGTTACGTAATTATCTTTACCCACCTACTGGTGAACAGAAAGGGTTATTCCTAAGTTTATTCAGGTGTCCATTAAGTTCTCTTATTTTTCTTTTAGTCTTTGCTTAATGGGCCGAGAATTGACTGATTGATTGAGAAGTAAATCAAGACACATTAGTACCTTAAATCCAATGTGTGAAATAAGAAGGTGCTTGAAGGGATCTGAGAGATGAGAAAGAGAGAGAGAGAGAGAGAGAGAGAGAGAGAGAGAGAGAGAGAGCATGCAAATGGGTTTAAAGAAAGTCTAGCTTTTCTTTAATGAAATATATCTGGCTTTAAGTCTCTCAATCATCTTAGATAGTAATTAGTAGAGCAGATTCTAGTCTCTTCGAATGCCATTGGAGCTCAAGTCTATGGAAGAAAATGCAAATTGACAGCAGTAGAAATGTTCAACACTGTTAAAGCTCTACATTATAAATATTTCAGTGAGGTAAAACAAGAGAGCAAAGACAGAATCCACAGACATGCCTGCTATGAAACAACATGAATCACAAAGTAAAATAAAATGCAAAGCCAATGGAGGGGTTGGGGAGAAAGTACTTGCAGATTGACGTTTTTTGTAGCCTTGTTATTTTCCTTATACCACTATTAGATTTAGAACTCCATAAAGATAAGTATCTTTTGTAACAAAGATATATAATTATAAATATTACAATGGTGTATACATAAATTACATATATAATTGATAGTATGATACATCAAAATAAATTATATTTAATATATAAACTATATGTGGAAATGATTTATTCATAAGAAGATTCTCCTACAACCATCCTAGAAGCTGTCTCAAAATAGTTATACTTTCACATTATTCCTTACCTATGTATAGGCACACAAAGCCTAGTACTAATAAGACATTTACAGAACGCTTTCTGTAAAAGGGGAAAAAAAGAAAAGAAAAAATAATAAGTGAACAAGGCTGAGGAATTCTAACATATAGACCAGTATTAAGTTCTGTGAAGTTGATTGCCCCCACATAAATGTGCTCAACACTATAGAAATATAACTCAGTTTCTTTTTTTCTAATTTTGAAAATAGTATACAAAGAGTATGTTTGGTTTCAGTTCTAAACAGCTTCAGTAGATCAGAATATAAGTGTGTCAACAAAGTGGACTGGATTACCATAAAAGCAAGATGGCTCTGCCCTCTGCCTTCTTCAACTAGTAAGCATCTTTCAATATAGATTATTCTGTGCCTTCTAGAGAAAGTTGGCTCATTGTCAATTCTAATGGGAAAAAAAAATGCACAGAGGAGAATAAACACCTTCTCTGTTAACACATGGAGGAAAACTTTACAAGAAATCTTTACATGGTATTTCAATAAAAACAAAAATTAATTTTTATTTCTTTGATAAAAATGAGTACTCTGCCTGTTAGGTGTCTGGATATTTTATATGTAATACTCACAAAAAAAGAGAATTTTGGGTGTTTGCGTGCTGTAATCCCCGTACTTTGGGAGGCATAAGCCGGTGGATCACCTGATGTCAGGACTTCGAGAACAGCCTGACCAAAATGGTGAAAACCCATTTGTACTAAAAATACAAGATTTTTAGTAGAATTTAGTAGAAGCGTGGTGGTGCATGCCTATAATCCCAGCTACTTGAGAGGCTGAGGCAGGAGAATCACTTGAACCCAGGAAGAGATTGCAGTGAGCCAATATTGCACCATGGCACTCTAGCCTGCTCAAAAAAAGTGAAATTCCAATTCAAAAAAAAGAATGCAGACTCTCATATAAGCTAAAAAGTGAAGAAGCCTAATAAATCAAGCTAATAAGTGAAGAAGTCTAAGTCACGAATATCTGGAATTAATGTATTTTTTTCCATAGTTATTGCATATCCTTTTAGTCATGGTAATAAAGTAAATCCATAGTATTTAAAAATATGTATTTAGTCTTTATCCTCTGCTTCTGTGGCTAATCTGTAAAAATGGGTTCTTTCAACTGTAAGACTAAAACACTCTGTAACTTACTAAACATTATTTAATAAACTCTTAGCTTTTTGCATTTCTTTTTGTTTCAGTACGTATTTTTCATTTTTAGTTTATCTGAAATTCACATTTGGATAGCCAAAAAAAAAAAAAAAAAGCATGATTTTCTTCCTTTTACACTGAAAAACAAAACAACTCAAATGCATTTCTTTTGTTTGTTCTGCTACAATAATGAAACAAAAGTGTTTTAAAAATAAAATAGTATGGCAGGAAATGGGCTTTATACCAGATGTGTTTCATAAATTTCAGCTTTCCCATTCTTCAGTCAAAGGCGTTGGCTAATTACTTTTTTGCAACACCATAAAAATACCTTTATATTATATTTGACATTAATTTAGTTTTGGGATATCTGTCTTTTCTGACACTTTCCTATGGGGAAACCTGTATTCCTGAATAAACTCTATATTGAAAGAAGGAAATAGGTCCATATCACATGAAGTATCTTTTTATATTAGAATTCTTTCTTAGCCACAACTGCAAGTGTCATTTATATAAATCAGTTTATCAGGGACTGTGAAATTCTAGAATGTGGCAGTAATGCTTATCAAGTAATCATCTCTCAAATAATAATTGATTATCTGTGTCCAAATGAGTTTCTTACTCACTGTTAATACAGAATAATCATGTGAGCTTTAAAGAAACCATAATCAAAGCAATATATGTAACATGTGAACTTGTGAACACTGTTTTGAAAAATGTTTTTATCAATTACTAAATGAGGGAGAATTGTTTTTTCAAGATATGTTATAACATAAAACTCTTCCCTCAACTTTTCTTTAGTTTTTTGAAATTCATTTCTAAATTCAAATAGTCATCATTTAACAGAATGCTAAGATTATACCCTGACAGTCTTCACAATTTGAATGCCTGAAGTCACAAAATCAGACCTATACACTCTGTAAATAACAAATACAATCCATATTGAATACATTTGTAAAATCACAATCATGGTTTCTGTTGTTTATACTTTGTAAATCACATATATATTCCGTGTTACTCAATTAGCTTGGTGCAAACAGAGCATGTCCAAAGGAAGGGTATCGGGATGTGAGGAGATTTCCAAGCAAGCCCTCAGGGAGTCATTAAAAGTACTTTTTTCTTTTGATTTTCCTAAGAAAAAGAAAACCCTAGATGAAGACTGTAATTTTCTTAAACCATTACACAGTGTTTCATGGGAAAGAATAACATGCTATCTTTGTAAATACCTTGTGTATTCAAGAAAAGATACTGATACAATGAAAAGCAAACATTTAAACAATCAGAAATGGAAAAAGATGTCTTAGTGTTTTGGAATATCGTTTAAATACATTGGAATCTATGTATTCATAGCCATTCAAGTGCCAGATTTCAGATAAACTTATCAGAACCTTTTAACCCCGAGACCCTAGAATTAGCCAATTTATCTGTCTTTCTGTTGTTGTTGTTTAATGTGATTTCCAGTACATTGTTTTCTCCAACTATCAATCCTGAGATATAAGTATGTTCTCCAAATTTTGACTTAGACAATCCATTTCAACTTTTTATTTTTGTCCTTTCTTTTCCTAAAAATTTCATTTTTTTCTCTTAACTCTTTCCAATTGCCATAACATTTACCTTAAGGGATTATCTTGCTTGTCTTTTTTTTATTTCTGTCAGTAGCATTAAAACAAGTGAAAGAGCACTATTTTGCTCCCCAGGACTGGATTCAAAGTTTCTTAACATAACCTGTCTACCTCTTTTCAATGAAGTTCATGCTCTCTATTATTAGACAATCTAAATTAAACAATTTACCCTTCCTGCAGGGGAATCATTCCAAAACCCCAGGGGATCGCTGAAATAGTGGAGAGGACTGAACCCAAGCACTGTGATGGTGCAACAGTTGATCTGAAAACCAAGAAGCCTCCTAAGTCTAATGGTCTGGGAGCCCTTACAGCATGGATACGCTGAGCAAAGAGATGATTTGTATCCCAAGATGGAAAGAGCAGGATAGCACAAGATGTCCTCAGGCTACTTAGAAGAGCAGGCAATTTAAATCCCAGGAATGGCTTATTTCTGGAATTTTTCATTTATATTTTCAGACCACTGTTGACCACAGGTAACTAAGACTTCAGAAAGCAAAACCATGGATAAGAGCAGACTACTGTACTTCAACCATCACAGTTGTGTTTAAATATACAAAGAAGAAAGGACAAGTTTTATTTCATGTTCAGAATGTCCAAAGCCCTCTAATAAACAATTTATGGCAATTATGTTATTTAAATTGTATAACAAGCATGACAATAGATATTCTTTTTTAGCAGAAGGTAATACCTGTGTTCAGTAGATCCATGTTTCCATGTCACAGGTATACTTTGAAACCTAATTGCGTTCACATTCCACAAGTTTACCATATGATGTCAGCTCTGGTGGCCTGTAAGCTTGGCGTTTAAAAGAACTGTGCAATCATTCACTCATAGGTCTGGCAGTTGATTCTGGCTAACCTCTTATGCCTCTTTAGAATTTAACTGGACCTGTGTACTGGGACAGTAACATGTCCTCTCCATAAGATCTGAGATTTCTTACAAAATGGTAGCCTGGGCTGGGAGCAGTGGCTAATGCCTGTAATCCCAGGACTTTGGGAGGCCAAGACAGGTGGATCACCTCAGGTGGGGAGCTCGAGACCAGCATAACCAACAAGAAGAAACTCCGTCTTTACTAAAAATACAAAATTAGCCGGGTTTGGTGGCATGTGCCTGTAATTCCAGCTACTCGGGAGGCTGAGGCAGGAGAATTGCTTGAACCCAGGAGGAGGAGCTTGTGGTGAGCTAAGATCATGCCAATGCACTCCATCCTGGGCAGCAATAGTGAAAGTCCATCTCAAAAAAAAAAAAAAAAAAAAAAAAAAAAAAAAAAAAAAAAAAAAAAAAAAAATAGCCTGTTTCTAAAAGCAAGAGAGAAAGAAAAAAAGGAAAAGAAGAGAGAGCCATAAGAAAAGTATATTGTCTTTAATAACCTAGCTATGAATCCTATACAAAGTCATTTCTGTTGCAATATATTGATTAAGGCAGTAAAAGAGAGGAGAAATAAACCTCCATTCTGTCCAGATACTACAAGGGCATGTGGTAATGAAATATCATTCTGAATATTTCAGAAAACATATTCTTCCACATTACCTAAGCAAGTTTATTAATGATACCAAGTAGACTTTTTCTACTATTCTGAATTTTTTTTCTTTTTCACTTGTTGATATGGGCCTTAGAGTCTGAGCCTGGACCAAAAGCCTTCCATAGATGAAATTGGATTTCATTAAGTACAATTGTTCGGTCTTTGACAGTTGCCTTAACAATTCTCACTCACTTTGGAATCAACCAGCACAGGGCCACATTGATTTTACAACTCTGACTTTTAATATAACTGGATTTGCACCAAGAGCCCAAGAAAACTAAAAATGCTATTTACTCCTCTATAACATATTGTGATTGCATTGCAGTAAAATATTTGATGTTTAACAAGTACAGTTACATTTCTGCCATTGCGTATTGCAGTACATACATAGAATGTGTTGTCTTTCAGCATATTGACAACATATTTCTCCCTAAAGGGGTGAAATTATTATTTTACTGTTCCCTATTTTCTTTCTGGTTATTTTTAACATCAATTCTAAAAATACTGTTGTCCTATAATGCCTTTTGTTCCAACTGCCGGTGTTTTCAAACTAATTAATTTATAATAATTAGAAGTATATGAAGTATCAGACTGAAGTGGTTAAGGAAAAATAAACAAACAAACAAAGCCAAGGCTCCCATGATGAAGTTTACAAAGCTATGGTCAACATTATTAAATAAAGCTACTCTTGCTTTGCAACCAATGTAGCACATTTATAAATGAACATTTGGTCCTCAAAATGTTTGCTGTGCTTGGAATTCCTTCAAACATCCTCTTTTTCTTCACGTTATATATTCTAACACTGACCATCTTTCTTGCTTTATTTCACAAGAGCTGCTAAGGGAGTCTAGACTTTATGAAAATGTGTGTTCTTGAGAATTTATTTTCTGGAAATACAGAATACATACACTTTTTTCTATTTCTTCTGCTAAGTACAGCTAAAAACCTAGGGCATTATATATAAAACACAGAATAGATACACATTATATATGAAATACAGAATAGATATACTTTTTCTATTTCTTCTGCTTAGAACAACTAAAAACCTAGGGTATTATATATAAAACACACATAAAAACATTGTGAAGGAGAGAAGAAGAGAAACGTGCTAGGGAACCCTGGGCCTAAGGAATGTCACAGTGGTGAATTCCTTGGGTTTCCTTTTCGCCTTATTTATCCCAGACCCAGAGCTAAAGAAGTCACCCTACCAGAAATGTCAATGGCTACAGACAGAAATCCCCAATGAAAGTCGGCTCTCTTTAGCTGAAAGACCAGAAAAGAGGAGTTCTAGCAAGAAAGTAATATTTTAGAAAATAATGTACTTTAGACAGCCACCACAACAAAAACTGTGGCCCTACTCTCATTAACACTAGCACAGCTGGAATGATAAATATGGACTGCTACCTTCATTCAGCAAGCTGCAATGATGCTTCCCAACAACTGCATCAGAGTAGTATCAGAAAAGTAAGCCAGAACTTTCATCTCTATCACGTGGTAGCTTTCATTGCCACTTCCAACATGGTATCAGAAGAGATATATGGGCAGCCTAGACTTCCAACCCTGCACCCCCATGTCAGCAGTAACAAGGGACCCCTCGCCTCCCAGTTGGGGTTGTGTCAGAGGAAGCCTGGTGGAGGACTTTCACCACCACCAAGTATTAATAAGGCCACACACACATCCCATGATGTTACATCTAATACAAAAAAACAGACACATCACAAATTGAATAGAAAACACAACTAAAAGATGTCAGCACTGAGATGACAGGGTTATTAGAATTGTCTTCCAAAGATTTTAAAGTGACATCATAAAAATGACTAAACCAATGATGAAGAAGACATTTGAACTTGATAAAGAGTGTTTATGGAACTTACAGCTAACATTTACCTAATAATAAAAGACTGAATTCATTCCTACTAAGGTTGAGAATGACAGATATCTTTTAAAACACAGTGCAATAAACGTGGCAAAAAAATAAAAAATAAAAGGCATGCAAATTATAAATAAAACTCCTTAATATGCAGATAATATTATTGTCTATATAGGCAACCCCAGGAAACCTACCAAGCTACCAAGAAAATGTATTCAATAAATAATAATGATTTCAATAAGGTTGCATGACACAAGATAAACTTACACAAATCAAATGTATTCCTATTGTTTAGCAATGAACATGTGGACACCAAAATTGAATAAAGTAGTAAAATAAAAATATTTACATATAAATCTGAAAAACTCATGCAGGAGTAATATACTGAAAACTACAAGATGCTGATCAAAGACATTAAAGATTTAAATAAATGAAGAAATTCGGGTTTACAGACTGGAAAATTCAACTTCGTAGTATATCAATTATCTCCAAATTGATGTAAAAGTTTTATTCATTTGCTATTAAAATCTTAAAAAGAATTTTTAGAAATATATGCAAGATTATTCTAAAATATACAGGAAAAGGAAACTAATCTAGAATCACTAAAACAATTTTGAAAAATAAGAGTAAAATGAGAGAGACAAAGTCTAGTTTGTTTCAACACTTATTAAATAGCTCCAGTAATCAAGACTCTGGTATTATTGGAGGGAAAGACATGTAGTTGAAGGGAACAGAATAGAGCGTCAAGAACTAAAACCACACAGATATGTCCATATGATTTTTGACAAAAATGTAAAAAGCAATTAAATGCAGTAGAAATAACTTTTAAATCAATGGTGCTGGAGCAATTGAAACTCCATAGGCAAAAATGAACCTCAAACTAACTTTTACATATTGTATAAAAATTAAATGAAAATAGATTATAGAGTTAATTTAAAAAGCAATACAAGGAATTATTAAAAAAAATAAATAAACGGAAGATAATCTTTTGGATCCAGGACTATGGAAGAGGTAAGGATAGGGTTCTTTGACTTGATACCAAAATCACAATCTGTACCATGAAAAAATGATAAATTATATTCAACAAAATCAGTACATTTTACTCTGTGAGGACTCTGGCAATATGATGAAAAGACAAGCTACAGATTGGAAGAAAAGTGTAGAAACCATACCTCCATCAAAGAGCTAGTCTCTGGGCTATCTAGAAACCTCTCAAAACTCAATATTAAAAAAAAATCCAGTTAGAAAATAGTCAAAAGATACAACGAGCATTTCACCAAAGACAAATAATTGCATAAAAATAAGTTCAATATTATTATTCATTAGGGAAATGTAGATGAAAATCACGTAAGCCATCGCCAAACATCTATTAAAATGGTGATAGATAGATAGATGATAGGTAGGTAGGTAGATAGATAGATAGATAGACAGATAAACAGCAAATGCTGATGAGGGTACTGATGAATTGATCCATTCATATTTTCTTTGTGGGAACTTAAAATGACATGACACTCTGGAGAATACTTTAAAAATAATTTAAAATGCAACTACCACAAGACCAAACAATTGTACTCTTCAGCCTTTATCCCAAATAAAGGAAAGCTTATGTTAACATGAAACTTTTGCATGGATATTTATAACAGCTTTATTTATAAGAGTCCGAAATTGGAAACAACCCAGATATCCTTCAATGGATTAAAAGCTCACATTAACTATTATACATCCACAACATTAAATGCTAGTCAGCAATTTTTTAGAGATCATACTATTGATATAGGCAATAATCTAGATGAATCTCCAGCATATTATGCTCAGTGAAGAAGAGTTAATTCCAAAAGTTTACATGCTATATTATTTCATTTATGTAACATTATGGTAATGACAAATTTTCAGAATTGAAAAAGAGACCTAGTGGCTAGGGCTTAAAGAGGATATTGGGCAGGAGGGAAGGAGTTTAGTTTTAAAAAGACAATATACAGGATCTTTGCAGTGATGGAAATATTCAGTATCTTAACTACAAATAGCACTATATTGGTTGTGATATTGTATTATAGTTTTATAAGAGATTTTATTGGGGTAAACTGTGTGAACAATATGTGAGATCTTTCTGCATTACTTCTTAAAACAGCACACCAATCTACAACTTCAAAGTTAAAAGTGTAATTAAAACTTACATTACATAATACTTTATTTGCTATGCTTTATATGACACCTCTAACATATCATACTGAAAGTGTCCTGAAGATAGGAAATAGTAGTTATTTTATTTAATTTATGTATGTCTGTATTTATTTTGGAGACAGGGCCTTGCTCTGTCACCTAGGCTAGGATACAGTGGTACAATCCTAGCTCACTGCAGTCTAGAACTCATAGTCTCAAGCAATCCTTCTGCCTCAGTCTCTGAAATAACTGGGACTACAGGCACACACCACCATTCCTAGATAATTTATTTTTATTTTTAATTGTCTTGTGGAGACAGGTATTGCTATGTTTTTCAAGCTGTTTTCTTTTCTTGTTTTTTTCTTTTTCTTTTCTTTTACTTTTATCATACATTAAGTTCTGGGATACATGTGCAGAGCATGCAGGTTTGCCACATAGGTATACACATGCCATGGTAGTTTTCTGCACCCATCAACCTGTCATCTACATTAGATATTTCTCCTAATAATCTCCCTCCCCTAGCTCTCCCACCCCCAGTGACAAGCCCCAGTGTGTAATGTTCTCCCTGTGTCCATGTTTCCCATTGTTCAACTCCCACTTATGAGTGATAACACGTGGTGTTTGGTTTTCTGCTCTTGTGTTAGTTTGCTGAGAATGATGGTTTCCAGATTCAACCATGTCCCTACAAAGGACATGAACTAATCCATTTTTATGGCTGCATAGTTTTCGATGCGTATATGTGCCACATTTTCTTTATCCAGTTTATCATTGATGGGCATTTGGGTTGATTCCAAGTCTTTGCTATTGTGAACAGTGCTGCAATAAACATACATGTGCATGTGTCTTTATAATAGAATGATTTATAATCCTTTGGATATATACCCAGTAATGGGATTGCTGGATCAAATAGTATTTCTGGTTCTAGATCCTTGAATCCCAACACTGTCTTCCCCAATGGTTGAACTAATTTACACTCTCATCAACAGTGTAAAAGCATTCCTATTTCTCCACATCCTCTCCAGCAACTGTTGTTTCAAGCTGTTTTCTGATTCGTGGACTCAACCAACAGCCTCACCTCAGCCTCCAAAATCCCTGAGATTAGGAGAGTAAGGCACTCCAACTGGCCAAGAAACATTATTTAGAGCTTTCATCTCCTTTTTTCTGCACCTGGTTCTCTTGACAACAGCTAACGAATCTTAAACACACCAGTCCCATTATTTCCCATTTCAGCATGTCCATACTTAAAACATTTCCTTTGCCTTGCACTGCTTTTTAATTAAAGATTAGCGTAGACTTTGTGGCCCAGTATTAATCATTGCCTGTCCACTTCTTCAGTGGCATCTCATTCCTCATCGCCTCTCTTTTGGCACTTCAGGAAAACTGAACAGTTCCTGATAATGTCCCAGTCCTTCCTGGGTAGGATTTCCTGGCTTGGATCCTATGAACACTGGTCTTTCTTTCTGGAATGCCCTTTAAAAGACTGCAATTAGTGGAATAAATTTAGTTACATACTACTTGAGATTTTAAATAGTGGGCAGTGGGAACATGGTTTGAAAACAAGTTTTGCTGAAAAGACAAGGAAGCTATGAAGACAAACCAGAAAGATGATATTTGAATCCAATCTGAAGGGGCGTGCCACATAGTACGGCTCACCATAGCACTATACAATTTTGTACTACGAAACGATGATTTTCTGTTTTTGTTTTTGTTTTGGAGACAGAGTCCAGCTGTGACTCCCAGGCTGAAGTGCAATGGTGTGACCTCGGCCCACTGCAAACTCCACCTCCCAGGTTCAAGGGATTCTCCTGCCCCAGCCTTCTGAGTAGCTGGGATTACAGGTGCTCACCACCATGCCCGGCTAATTTTTGTATTTTGGGCAGAGACAGGATTTCACCATATTGCCCAGGCTGGTCTCAAACTCCTGACCTCAAGTGATCCACCTGCTTCGGCCTCCCAAATTGTTGAGATTACAGGCGTGAGCCACCATGCCAGGCCCATAAGAATGTTTCGGTTAACAATAAACTACATAGATGATGGTGATCCCCTAAGATTATACCACCATAATTTTACTGTACCTTTTCTATTTTTAGATACGTTTAGACATGTAAACACTTACCATTGTGTTATAATTGCCTACCATATTCAATGCAGTTACATACTGTACAGATGTATAGCCTAGGAACAATAGGCTATACCACATAGCCTAAGTGACCTAGGTTGTATAAGTACCCCTGGTGATAGTCACACAACAATGAAATTATCTATCTGATGATGGGAACGTAGCCCCATCATCAGATAGATAAAAATGAATGACTGATATATTTCCCCTCTAGTATGCTATAAAAGGGTAGCATTTTGGAAATTTTGCTTATGATTTTCTCAAATGTTAGAAACATATGAGTCTGTCATCTTTAGAAGGCCTTCAAAGAGATTAAAATGCCAGCAATACAGTTGCTTAAATTGGTATGATTTTTAAAGGCACGTATATTTACTAGTGACTTCTTTCTAAACATGAAACATAATTTTAACAATGAAGATCCTTAAGCCTATGAGGCATTAGTACTTCTTCCACCCTCCTCTTCTCCAGTCTCTATAATATGTGCTCATGAAAGGTGTCCTTTCACTGCAGTACTTTTTTCCATGTATTTTCTTACTTTAATGCATCAGGAAAATCCCATAATTTCTTCCCATTTATTTATTTTATTGTATTTTAGGTTTTGGGGTACATGTGAAGAACATGCAAAATTGTTGCATAGGAACACACATGGCAGTGTGATTTGCTGCCTTCCTCCTCATCACCTACATGTGGCATTTCTCCCCCTGCTATCCCCCCCCAGCTCCCCACCCCCCACC